>NC_090923.1:1385648002-1385948519 GCF_040938575.1 Ambystoma mexicanum | reverse complement strand
ATAACATACACCCTTATACACAGTTTATATTCTTGACTATGCCATTCTTGGTTCAGGCTTGGCTGCCGCAGACGTAACATTCTGGACGTTGACCAAGGCTCGGGTACGGCATCTAGAGATGCCCCGGCAAATAAGCCATCAAACGCCCAGGATTGCATGCACACACCCCTAATGCTTCAAAATTACATTCTCTGCTAACTTAAAATTCTCCAAATCTGCCTTGGAAACGCAACCCAGTCATCACCACGCTTTAAGGCATATCCGACTTGGCACATACCCATTTTATAGATTTTCTCACTTAACAGTACCGAGACGCACCCAGACCATCAGAAAACATTCTTCTCCACTGTACCGCCTCCTTCCTGTGTAGCATCTATTTGCTGCGTCCCCGTCAAATTATCTTCTTCTTGCTCGTTCTATCTCCTTCCAGCAGATTAATGGCTGCGCACCCCTTGCAGGGGAATAGTGCACCGTGCCGCAGACAAGCCTAGGCACTCTGGCACTGTACTGTGGTGGTGATTTGGTGAAGTGTAAAATATAGGCGTGCCTGGGGAGTGGCACTGAGTAGCCCGTGCTACCCCTGGTATCTGATTGGCCACCCGATTATCCTAAACTATGATCATTATGTGTGTGTGCGCTCGTACTTCATGCCACCCCTGCATAAGTCGGTGGCCCACTTGGGCTACCCCAGTCTGGACACGCCACTTGTGCAAAACGTATTAACAAAAGATAAGTCATTGTGAGGTATGCCCACTAGAGGCTACCTGCCACCAGTCCCCTCAGAGAGGCCTGTGCCCACAGGAGGTCCCTGTTCACCTAACCCTACTACTGGGGAGCCCAGCAGAAGGCTTCCGTCCCCAGTTTTGTCTCCCTCACGTTGTGGGAGGTGTGCAGGCTGGACGACAGGTATCGGTCTTTTGTCGACTGATTGTGTTTGGCTCTTAGAACCGAGCTAGGCCCGCCCTGGTAACCCACATCCCCTACCACCACCACCTGGTGCAGTTCTGGCTTGGTTCTACCCATGAATTATCTCGCTTTCCCACCTCCCTACGCAGCAGTAACCAAGAATGAACTACTTAGCACTGGTAAACCATCTAGGTTCCTCATGGGTGTAGGAGAGGTGCCCTCGCCAATGTGTAATAACAACAAAAACATTGAAAATGTATCAAATCCTGGATGGCCTTGGTGAGCAGATGGCTGTTTCGCCTGCCCCCCTGGTCCCATGTTTCCCCTTTAAGGTCTTTATTAAGAAAAGGCCTCTATAATACGCCCAAGCAGCCTTCCCCCAGCACAGCCATCTCGCTGCTTTCAGAACACATGTGGCGGACAGGCCCGTGGATATCATGTTTTCCGCCGCGTTTTAAGGCTTTGATTTTCTCTATTGACTAAAGCTGGTAGATTTTCTTTGTTGCTCCTCTAAATGAACTGCATACCCTCCCACCCTCAGAAAGTTCAAAGTGTGTGGGGGTTCACTATAGGGTCGAAACGAGAGACACGAGTACAACCCCTGCACGGGTAAGGTTTGAAGAAAAAAGCGGGAAAATACCCAAGACATGAGAGTTTTCGTTTTCAAACAGGGGATGTGTGTCCTTCCAAAAGGCGAAGAGGGAGCTGGGAGCTATGTGGCTGTCTCAGAGTAATACCGGATTGCAGATAAATGTAATTGGTTATTTATAATGCGCTTAACGGGTTTCTAAGCGCAGACTCGGGGATCGGACCGTCGTCTTGTTTCCAAAGCGAGCACCTTGCTCCTGAGCTATCCTCCCGAGACATGTATACTCCACACCACAAATTCCATTCTTTCTTGGCACTTAAAAAGGTTTATACGTTTAGTCAATAGACTCATTGGTTGGCCTTGGGACGTTGAGAGCTTCTTTTGAAACTGTGGGAGAGGAGCGCAGAGCGGCAGCGGGAGGTTGTGTGCCCTGTTCCTGAGCACGTGGGAGCGCAAGCTCAGAGAATGTCCATCGACAGGTTACAGAGCGGCTCAACCTGAATTGCTGTCATGCCATTCTTTGATGCAAAATGTGTTGCTTTTGCACAGTGGCGGACGATTATGCTGGTGCACATTTTTGCACCTATGCTTTGAGATTTTGGGCAAAGATGAGACACCTGGACAGATGTCACGGTATTAATACCAATTGACCAGTTGCAAATGGTTCCTACTGGATCCAGTTACAGCCTACCACCCAACTCACACGCTTTTGGCGGATGTCACCCGCCATATAATCCGTTTACTCACCTGCCAAGCCCCTTACCCATCCATGTGCTCCAAGGGGCTCTCAGCCGCCAAAAAACGACATTCTGTTTTCACCGGCTTTGAGGACTGAAAACATTTAAAGGTATGTTGCGAATTTCAACCTTGGACTATCTATGTCCGCAGCAGTGGACTGGGAACCAGAAGAGGCCCTGGAAATAATGTTCAAAGTGGCCCCATATTGCCCATTTTCAGCAAGCCCAACCCTTTTCCGATGGGAACATTTAGAAATAAAATAGGTTACCACACACACACACGAGAGGCCCAGGGTGCAGAGGCCTACCGGGAAATCTCCACAGTTCCATAGAGGCCAGTCCACCCCTATATGCCCGGTGTGAAAGTCAAATAAAGTACTTTTGAGATTGGCAAAGGATGGTCATCCTCTTTCAGTATTTCCCTTGTGATACAAGGGAAGTTTCTTGGGAATGTGATTGCAATATGTCCATGGCCGCTTACTGCTCCAGTTGCAAGTAAAGAGCGCTTTCTGTACACTTCAATCTATGCATGTGCACTTGGATTAAGGGTGCCCTTTTCTGAAGTTAACTAGAATGGCCCACCTGCATTGTCAGCATGCGAACTGCCAAAGACCACCTGTGAATATTGAAGTTACTCAAAATAGCTGAGCTGCAAAAGGACTCCTGGACAAAGCGATGTGGGTGAAAATTGGCTGCATTCTTGATTCAAAATCTAAGTTATTGCCAGTGCTTTAAGTGGGTTGAGAAATCAAGGGGGGGGCTCACCTGGCGAGGCCTAAGTTCTTGGCAGGGGGCGGGCAGTAGACAAGATGTGGCCGTTTTCTCGAAAGGAGAGGTGGGCGCATTGCTAGCATTCATTTAACATCGTTTTTTCCTGGGCATCTTTGATTTTGCAGGCACCACACCCCAAAATTAGCAGCCCGGCCTGCCACAACCAAAGACCGCCACAATCATCCACACAGCATTCACTCGGGCACCCATACACCGGCTCCATCATACGTGCACCCAGCAACTGGCCATGCATTATACACTCATTCATTCACACACGAACGCATGTGCACATACGTAATACATTCCTTACCTTCAATCCCGGTCCTGACTCTGCTCCTCTCCACGCGCTGGCAGCAACATAGAAGCCCTCAGGCTCCCTCAGCACACAAACCAGAGCCAGGGAACAAACAGCCATTCTTGCTTCCTGCACATGCACGCCCGAGCCCTACCTTATCGCCAGCCCAGACGTATTGAATGTGCAGGGAGGTGCTGGAGTGCCCTCACGCACGTTCATAGGTGCAGTTCGTTCCCCAGTCTGCATCCCCAATGGGCCATGCAAGGATGGGGAAGCAAAATGCCCCCAGCCTTGCATGGCTCATTCAGCACCCGTGCTGGAGAAAGAAACTGGAAAAGGGAAATCACGTTTTCCTTTGACAGTTTAAGTCGGCCCAGGAGCTCTCCCCCAGCTGCAGAAAGCTGCAGAGGGAGCACTCAGATTTTACACTGGGCTGGATCAACTCCTCCATAATGGGTAAGGGTACTGGGGGTCGGTGCTCCCTCATCTACTACAGCTGCCACTAGCGCTTGGGGGTCATCCGACATCGAGTATTTGACTTTTAAAACTGTCTATCTGATGACTGTGGAGTCGGCTTGCAGGTGAGGGGGTTGGGAGCACTTCTTTGCTCTCCTTCTTGTTTAACTCTCCAGACGCAGTGACATTGTGAACTAATCGTACGCTTCACCTGGAGGTGGTGTCCGCTTTTCCTCTTTCTCAGGAGGTAGCGATTCCTGCTCCTCCGGGGGATCTTCCCACAGAGGTGGCGTCTCAATTGGTTGGGCTGGGTGTGGGGGAGGGGCTTCTTGCTTATTTGATAAGGTCTGCCTTCGTCAGATGTTCCAGCAGTCTGTTAATCACTTTTGGGGGCCAACAAGGGGTTGGAAGGCTTCTTCACCTAATATTAGCGGATAGATTCACTCCACGACTGCTTTGGGGTACTCTACTCTGAGTGTCCTACTTACTGGGAAAGTGGCGGGTCGTTCAACGAGAGGATCACCACTTCCTGGGCTGAGACCAGGAATGCCTCGCGTCTAGACATCTGTAGGGCGCCCAAATGGGCCATCTCCCACGATTATAGGCTGTGTATCCCGAGGCAGGTGGATCAGGGTATGCAGTGTTAAATAAATGACAAACTTTTTCAGTGACACCTAAATAACACATTTTTCAGTAAAAGTATATATAGGGGTGGGGTAAAGTATTAAAAAGTGTGAGGGTAGTTGGGTGGTGGGGGGAGCTGTAGAAACGGGTGTATTGGGGGAGGCCCCCAAATGAATATAGAGAAACATAGTCGAAATGTTTTCATTATTTGGGTGTCACTGAAAAAAGTTGTAGTTATTTTTGTTGTCGTTGCAAACACATGTAACCATGGATCAGGTGTTCGCTTCCACAGTGTTCCAGGCAGCCATTCCTTGAATATGTGGGTTTCCGGATTAGTTACTCTGGGTTTTGCAATATTGCGCTTTTAGGGTGGATCTTTCTGTCAGATCTCTTGGGCAATCTTCAGATTGTGAGGACTGGGACGCAGAAGTGGAGGGCATGGAGGTAATGCATGGATTCATTACTGGTAATCTTTACGCATAGGCCTGCTCTTCCTATCACAGGTCTAGCATCCCGCCTCTCCCTCCCGAGTACGAGAGGGTTGGGCCGTAATATATATACCCAGGGGGAGGGTTTATTATATAGTGGTAAGAGGGGGGACTGGAGTGAAGGCTAGCACTTTCTGTGTGTGTGGACTGTGACGAGGAAGAGCAGGACTTTGCATAATGGCTGGCTAATCTATCAGCTAATGCCCGCCAATGGATGCATGAAGTGTGAGATGAGGTTTACGAGCCAATGGAAGGAAAGTCAGTTTGAGGACATTTGGGAACAGTGGAGACGCGTGTGGACTTGATGAGCATATCGTTCCGGCCCAGGCAGGAGGACAGTCATGGGACCAGAGGCGTCGCTAAGGAAGTCTGGGAGACTATAGCCCAAGGTCTTTTGGTTGTAGCCCCGGATAGAAGGCTAGCTAAACAGGAATCCCGACAGACCCCACATTAGCGTAGCCCCGGATCTTTTCCAGACCTAGCAACACCCCTGCCTGGGACTTTCATCAGACAGCTCCACTCACCTGCCTTTAGTGCACCTTGCCTAATTAGGCCTCGGGCCCTTTTAATTGCAAGCCCCATAGCCCTCTATAGACTTC
Source organism: Ambystoma mexicanum (assembly GCF_040938575.1). Taxonomy (NCBI): domain Eukaryota; kingdom Metazoa; phylum Chordata; class Amphibia; order Caudata; family Ambystomatidae; genus Ambystoma; species Ambystoma mexicanum. Next base: position 1,385,943,054 of record NC_090923.1, on the reverse strand, counting down.
AATGTGCTGTAGCAGGCTAGACTGAAGTAGCCATCTCTCCCTCCAGAAAAAACTGCTGGCCCTAGTGTTTTGCTGGTGTGCCGCCTGTCTAAAATATGGGACAGCAGAAGATGCTTGCACTAATACCAACAATAAGTTTGAGTGAGACACAGTCCACTCTCTTCAACTTGTTTTTGTGATATCGAATGATAAAAAATGACATTCACCTCATCCATGATGACCATATCAACTTTATTTCGAAGTTCATCTAGGTCTGTGGATAAAGGCTACAACACAATAAATAAAAAATAAATGTTAAAAAAAGGCACGGACAAGCAGGATCTATTCAGCAAATATAGTTCTTTGTGCTTGGTGTACTACTAACCCTAACTTCTGGAGGCAGAGATAGTGACTCATTTGGGCCCTCATGAATCAAACTGGATTCTTTCATTTTTGTGATATAGCATAGATGGGGTATTGTATTGAAAGAACCAAGGCACCCAAGGGACCTCCTTGGTTTTGTTAGACACAGGTAGCACCACCTGCTCTGGAGAGACTGACCAGGTGGCGAGGTTTGCTATCGCATGGTTTCAGAAGTAAATGTTAAAGGATATTTATACCGCACACTATCACCACCGGAGTGGTCCCATGGCACTCTGGTGGATCTGAAAAAACGAGGGTAGCTTGGGGTACGTTAGTAGGACAAAGTTTGGAGAAAGAGCAAGGGAGCTGTGATGTGCTGTTGACAGCTTCAGTTCGGTGAACACCGTTCGCCCAGCTTTTTGGCATGGGCATAATTTTAGGGGGGGGGCAGAGGTGTTTGTCCCCCCAACTTTCATGGCACACCATTCCCCCTTCATTTGGCTGGGGCACCTTTTCTTCAGATGCCATGTCCCCCCCCCCAACTTCTTCAGCAAAGTTACTCCACTGCTTTTTGGTATGGTATACGGTCGGTGTTCGTCGTGTGCTGATGTGTAAGGCCCTGTGTGGCTTGTTTGTTGTTATGGTGTAGTGAAGTGCGTGCGGGTTGCTGTGGTTTTAGAGGTATGGTTGTGTTCAGAGTTGAAGAGGTGTATGGAGAGGGATGAGGTTTTAGTAGGGTTGGTTATTAGCATGCATGTGCACAAGCTAGGTCTCCATTGCATGCATGCTTCAGTGCCTGGCTAGCGCTGGCACCGTCTGGTGCCCCTTTTGTTGCCCCCATCCGCTCCTCATTCTCTTCTCTTCGGGCCGCACGTTTCCCACTAGTTTATTCCTGCACTTAATCTCCCCTTTTTCTGAACTGACAGTGCAGACCAGCCTCCCTTACACGAAAGGAGTGCAGCTTACTGTTGGTGCAGGCTCGGGCTGGCCTGTGGGGGCAACAGGGCAATGCCTGGAGGGCCAGCCTGTGATTCTAGTATGGGCTCGTTTTTTGGACCACTTTTTTTTAGCCAGAGTGGGCCAGTTTCATAAGTTACTACACTCGTTTTAACCAATGTTACAAAGCAAATAGGTTTTCAAATGCATTCGCAATATATCTTAGCAAAAACAAACTTTGAATAATACTCCGTCTGTTCTGGATAGTGTGCGATTGCGGGCCGCGTTGTCATGTATACCGAACCCGTCTCGGTGTTGTACTCTAACAGATGTATTTACAAGTTCCATGTGCACAATAGCCCCTGCCCCCCTCCTAAGTGTTTGAGAGACCTAAATTATATCAGATTTGTATAAAGCGCTTGGCACTTTATTCCTCCTGCTTCCAGTCGCTGTTATAACCGCTACTACAATTATTCAACCCATCTACCTCGGGCGGATGCTGGCCTTGCAGGGTTCAAGCTTGCAAGGTTCCGGTTTTCCTCGGGGCAGAGGCAGCCCGGAACCCAACCGGCAAGCCCTGCGCTCTCTGCCAGTCCTACAGCCTCTGGCTAGTAACTCCGGCCACCTCTCGGCCCGGCGCTGCTGCTGTCCAATTACTCATCCAGCCACTTGTTCGCCGTCGCATCAGCCGTGAAACACAACCCTGGAAACCTGTGCTCAAGGTCAAAGCTGGAGACCATGCGGAATCCGCTCCCGAAGAGCGGGCCAGAATAACGAGGGCATTGTTCCTGGGTGTTGGCAGCCTCGCTCAGTTCAAACCCTCGCCTGGGGTTTGTTTTCATGCTCGGTTTTCAGACGCCTTCTCTGAGGCCGAGGACGCAAAGCTCACGCAAGAAGTAAACAGTCTGTGATGTGGAACAGTGCTGTGCGTGCAGAGGCTAGGACAAGGTGTGCCCTGTTAATAAGGCACGTATTTTATGTAATACTTGGTCCGGTGGTCGAAACACCTTGCCCATCCGTCCACCTGCGGCCGCGGACCTCGCTGCCATTACTTTTGGTACCGCCGCCTTTTTTATTTTTTAATCTTGCGGACAGTTTAATTCATGCCCCATTCCGGATTCCAGCCGGGAAATGTTTGTCCACTCCTGGTTTTAACTTTACATTCTGTGAAGTGTTGTTTGACAGCGATGCTTTTTTGGACTGTTTGCTTTGCTTCCTTGTCTGCGTTGCCAGGCTGTGCACTGCGATGATATTTGGCAACAACCTCACCCCCTCTTACATACATGTCATAATGCCCCATTCCATTCGGGAGCTGGTAGTCCAGTCCGGATTTTAACTTTGCATTCTGGGGCGTGTAGTCCGGTATTTCTCTTTGATAATATTGCTTTTGGTCTTAAGGTTTGTTTTCGGCTCCAGCCCTACAATGTACCACGGAACCCCATGATGGATTTCGTCCAGCTACCAGCGCAAATCCACAGGCTGCAACATGCGGTCCATACACCCATGCTACCGCTCTAGTCCACTCTGCCTGTAATTGAACAATATTTCAATTCATCTCATTTGTATGCAAAGCAATGCAGTTTTATTTCATTATTTCATGTATGCTCAGACTGCGGTCGGTTGCAGATAACCGAGCCACAGCGCTTCGAGTGGAACATTGGCAGCCACGCGCTATATAAACCAAAAGTAACAGAACATAACTAAAAGTACCAAAATGCAAAGATAAAACCATCCCCCGAACGGAATGGGCCTGGTTGGCGTGTATGGGTGTTATTCAGTAACATGGCGAGCAGCTCCAGGGTTCGTTTGTGTGATTGGCAGATTGGAGTTCGCCACTCCAACCCCCGCATTATCCGACAAGAGCAACGTGTAAGGACACTCATCTGTGAAAAGCAGTTTTTAAAAAAACAGATCTCTAACGCACGCACAGTCGACGTATTGACCGCCTCCAACTGAACCTTTGAACTCGCAACAATTATTCGGGAGGCTGACGCATTCACCGACTCATTACGCACTGGTCTTTTCATTGGGCGCGCATTGACTCACTGAGCTATCATAACATGTGTTCTGCAGGTTGCATAGAGAGCGCAATTGCAGGCGCAGTAACCGCCTGAGCTACGGAAGGTGCAACAGGCGCAATGGGGCTGCGCTCACCATTTGCCACCCCGAATCAGGAGGCAATGTGCCACAGCAGATGTCCTGGAGTTTCCAGCGACGCAATCAATCTCTCACAAACATCCCAACAAGGAGGCAGTCAGAGGGCGGCCGTCAGAGTACTTTCGCGCTTGACAGCATATCATATATGATGGCTTCTCTGCTGGTTTTCGTGTGTGATAATAGATTACACCCCCTGTGCCAGAGGGCCCATGAAATCACGTTTCCTGGGCTTTCCTTTCACTCCTCCAGTGACCCCCCCCCCTCACCCTGGGGGCAGAGCAGCCATCACCTCTACATTACTTGCCTGTAAAACAAAAAAACGTACACATAAAGCCTTCAGGTGAACTAACATCCTTTGAAGCCTCTCTTCAAAGCTACAAAGGCAGGAGGAGGGGAAAAGTCCGAGGGATGAAAGTGGCTGCCCTCGCAGGGGGGCGGGGCTTGGTGTTTGTTGGCACCGACCTGCGAGGTTTCCGGGGGGAAGCGGCATGTGGTTCCCAAGTCATATATATGCACGGCGACCGACTCTTCTCTGGAAGGAGGGGGAGGGGGCGGGGTAGTGACGCAGTGTAATGGCGAAGGAGAGAGGGCAATAACTGTGGGCTAAGCGCAAAGACGGAGCAAGAAACAAAGCAGTGTATACAATTCCAGGGCCGTGTGCAGGCTGGACGACCCCTTTTGGCCTTGTTTGATAAGGGAGGGGCAGCTGGTAAAACAGCGCACACTGCAGTGGAGTAGCTTTGCTGGAAATGTTGGGGGGCGCGCATTGGGGGGGGGGGGGCTGACATCTGCATGAAATGCGCCCCTGGCCAGCGCCGCACCTAAAACGCGCAGGAGAATAATCTGGGGGGCAAAGTGGACCGAAATAACAGGAGGCCACACAACACTGCCTCCGCTGTTTTAGCATATATGCGAGACCTGGGGCCAAGCACACCAGGGTGCCAAGATAGTGGCTCGCCCAAGTCAGGAAGTGCAGGGAGAGTTGCAAAAGGAAACAACAAAGGGGGGCAACAAACTCCCCCCCCCCCCTCAGCACATGCCTTGCCTAGGGGCAAGTCCAGTAGGATAAAAGCGGGGCATCAGGTAGTAGGAGAGAATCAGTTTCCTGGGTACTCCGGACGGAGCACCAGTGCACCACAGTCATTCTGCACACGCAGAAGACTTTCCTTGTCGAGCATTGTCCTGCTGCTCCAGTCAGACTCTCGCTTCCTCGAGCTTCACCTTGCTCGGGCAGCACTCGTGGCTGGGTCCTGGCCGGCCGACCGACCGAGTGGAAAGCTTCCCTGTACGGAGGGAGCAACAGTGGCGCACTGAGCAAAGAGGAACGGAAGTGCCAGCCCCGGCCGGCGTTGCCGAGGAAACGGCAGAAGGCGCCATCCAGCGTACAGTGCAGCCTGCTGCCAAGGGACGTAAACGTAAGGTTTCGGCGGCGTGCACAAGAAACAGGAGAGTTTTGGACGAGGAAGGGGTGTGTTTCTTTTGTTTCTCTGGCCAAAACGAGCAACTGCCCAGGAAAAGCAGAGTGCTAACTAGAAGCTTACACTCCTGGGACCTATTCACAGAGCATTTGCACCATTATAAAAGGCTTCTGTGACTCGGGCCCTTGCAAGTGTGGCAGATCGCCCGGACAGCACTGCGCACGCGCGGACCAGAAGCAGAAATAACGGACTCAAACGGCCACGCCAAAAATCTGAACACGAGGCAGTAAGAAGGCGGAAAAAGCACCGTCACATAGCGTGAGCCCTACTGTGAGGAACAAACTACTTGGCAATGGAGGACAAGGGCAGAGCATCAACCTGCAAGAAGGGCTCAAAGCTGCTGGAATGGACGAGAGCAGCTGAAAAAGTGCACGGCTGGGCCTGGGTAAGAAAAAGACTGGGAGAAAATTCAGAGGAGGGAGAGGACGACCTCGTAGAGCTGGAGGAGGCAGAGGAACCACCAAAAAAGAAGGTCAAGGAGAGCAAGAGCCCAGCGGCGCCAGTGAATCAAGCGACAGCAGACAAAGCACGCATAGATGTAATGTTGGAACATTTTGCAAACACATTTTTCATGCAGCAAGAAATGTTATTGAATACGAGATTTGACAGATTAGAGAAGATGGTGACTGACCTGCGGGCAAAGCAGCTAATGGGCACTGGGTCAGACAGGAGTAATGAGAAAAGGGAAAGTGAGCATGGCCATTTAAGGGCATTGGTAGGAGGTCCCAGCGCCGACCAGAGCGACACAGTATCCCCTACCATGTTGGGGGCCCCAGTATTGGTACCATTAACAGAAGCCACAGGTCCAACGCCAGTCACTGTCACCAGTTCAAACGCCCCACAAGACCAAAGCTCGGTGGTGACAGCCCCACAATTGCTAGAAACTCTAAAAGATCTAGAAAAAAAGGTATTAAACAGATTTAAGAGATCATTAGTCTGTAATATTGACAAGGTGGTTAAAGAAACAATCTGGAGGAAAGAGTACATAGACATTTTTTCATTGGTAGAGGCTCAACAAAAAAGGGATGATGTGTTTAGGGATCCCAAGAAAATCGAAGAGAAAATATTGGCCAGGAAATCACAGGTGGAGCGCAATTGGAACAACTGGTTAAAAGCTTTTGCCATAATGGCAACAGTCGTTTTAGAGAAATCCCCAAACGAAGGCAGCATGCTATTTGCTTATTTAGATAAAATCCGGGAAGTAAGGTATGTTTTTAGGGGAGAAGCCTGGCTCACCACCTATGACGAGCAGTTTAGGATGCTAATGGCGGTACGCCCTGTGATAGAGTGGGATGAAGTACAGAATAGCCTATGATTATACACCTCAGGGGCAATGACTTGGTGGAACAAGGAAGGAAACAGTTGCTAGCGGACACATGTGCATCCCTGGTAGGCATTGCACACAACTGGAGGGAGACTGAGATATTTTACTCAGCAATGCTGCCCTGAAAGGCATTGTTGGGGCAAATTCGTATAAAGCTATCGACATTGCAAGGAAAAAAGTGAATAGGGAGGTGGAGAAATTCTGCATAAGTAGGGGAATCCATTTCATCAAGCACAGTGCTATTTCACTGACTGGCCCGGAGCTGTTCCACAGCGATGGGACACATTTATCAGACAAAGGAATGGACAGTTTCTATGCGGAAATGATAAGCAGTCTGGCCACAAGGGAATGTAGATGAGAAACTTTTGGGGGAACCTGGACGGCCGGCAACCCATCCAGGTGTGGCTGCACAGACCAGGTACACGCCCCTGGACCTTTTGCCCAAAAGTGTACATCGTTTCTTTTTGTTTTGTGTGACTTTGATGAAGAAACTTTACAAAATATGTTTTTGCAATTATGTATGCACAATAAAAACCATGGCCATTTATTGCCAACACTTACCCAAAGCTTCAGTCATCATTGGCTATACATAACTTTGGGGAGCAGTCACAGTCTCTTGGATCCACTGATTATGCAAAATGACTGGGACAAAATGGTGTGCCGCAAAAGTTGGGGGTGGGGGGACAAACACCCTTGGCTCCCCCTAAAATTACAACCACGCGCACCCGCATGAGACCTCTGTGTATCCAGCAAGTAGTATGCAGAAAGGCACAGGTTTGAATCCTCGGTGGGCTGGCCCAGCTTTTCATCCTTTCAGTGCTTGAGTGGGAGCCTGTTGATGCAGGTTATTTGGGTGTGTGATGAGTGCAATACAAATTCTCTATAAAGATGATAAAATGTGGTGAGGGAATCCCACTTAATGCCAAGACCAAAAATACATCAAATATCTATATACAAAGGCTGGAGGAATTGGTGACGATTTAAAGGCACGCCTCTCATGGGGTGAGCGCATAGTACACTTCTCAAGTTTGAATCCCTTTTTCGGCTGACCCTTCAACCTTTCAAGGATAATAAACTGAGTGCCAATGCCTTTGGGAATTATAAAGTCTGTTATTAGAGTGCTTTGAAGCTGGAGCAATTCAGCATGAAGAATCAACCTATACACATTATCACAGAGGCCATTCAGCCGTCTCTTACTATAGTTATTCTAAACAAACCTGAACAAGTTATCATCTTCATAATGATGTGTTATTTATGTAGCGCTTTCGCCAAAGTGCTTTACACACAACATATTTACATACAATATCACCCAACCGAAGTTGGTATTCATTTATCAACCTCAGAATGATGAAAGGCTGATTTGGACGTGCTGGGGTTCGAATTTGCGACTAGCAGACCACACACAAATTGCAGCATCGAGCGCTCAACCCACTGAACTATCTTACTGGCATAAGCCGACCTTGAAAGTCATGCCTGGCTGTAGATGTCCAGGGGCCCAATTTCAACATGATGGTTGGGGGGCCCCCTTTGCTTGGAGTGGAAGACCGGCTAGGGCACACCTGGGGTTCATACATTATAAGAGAGCCAAAGAAATACACCTGGTGGTCAATAGTCGCTGATTACCACGAGACGGCAAGCCATCATGGAGAAACACTGAATGCCCATGGATTATATCTTCATTGCCTTTTAACACTGGTTCGTTCTCATCAGCCCCTTGCTGACAAAGATGGGTTTGTAGCTTTTCAGTGGGCCTTTAGTCTTTTAGCTCCCTGCTAGCTGGACGTCTAGTGTTAATCCACAGATATTAACCCTTGGTGTATTTCTTTGTTTTAAATGTGCGTTTTCCAGAGCTTGCATTACAAGTGTCAGTAGCTGTAGTCCTTCAGGCTGCCACTTTGAACTGATGGCAAATTAATTTTGTAACTCGAGCGCTGCAAAACACACAAGCCCAGAACCAAAATGTTATATCAGCGTTATACAACTAATGACTGGCAACACAGTGGTAGTTGCTTGGGGGGCCTTGAGCCTCAAGGCCCTTATCAATTGAAAAGGTTGAAAGGTTCTGGCGCCATCCATGTTGAAAATGGTAAGAGAGAGCCCCCCAGCCCTCAACAACAAGCCCACGATGTTTAACCTTCCAATGTGTAATCTGCACAAACGCCTTCTGAAGGAGGGTGCTGTAGGCAAGATGGCGTCATTCACATGTTATAATGGAGCGCGCTCGCCCATGTGCATCTTTTCGCCACAGCAGATGGAAGCTGGAAGAGTTTTTTTCCCATAGGTCTTGCCCGGAAGATATAGGGCCTCCTTACACAAATATTTCAAGCACCGCCTTTGATCAGAGGTGCTAAATTTGGTGTTACTGATGCTATGAAATACTGCCAGATCTGCGCACATATTTTCAGCCTTCTCTGCAACGCCTTGAATTCCACCACTGGAAAAAATATACTGGCAGTAATTCAGGAGTAAAATACCATAAGTAAATATGATGGTTAATCTCGGGGGTTAAGGTGTTGGGTACCTTCTTGTACAGTCCAATTGATTTTGGACTCTACAAGACTTATCCCTTGGTGTCTAGGCCCTAACTTCTAATATAGAGGCCTATACCCAAGGTTGGTAGAGGGGCAGAGCAGCCAAGCTTATCTTAGGAGGATGAATGTGAACTGTAAATCAGTACAAAGAAATCAGAACATACAAAGACCCAAAGAAACACTTGCACACATATTTATTTTATATACACACAAGGCAGTTATAAACTCAAAGAAATATTGTATCAATTAGCAACATCAAATGTTCATTTAAAATGGTATGGAAATAAAGCAGGTGAGTAATTTGTTATATTCTTTTCTTATCCTCACATGGAGTGACTCCAGTTAAGGTCAGTAAACGTCCTTACTTTAAATCCACTCTGAAGTATTCAGGTTTAGGCAAGTTCAAGAATGTAAAGAGCAACAATCACAGGTAAGCAATACCTGCAGCGATTCTTGTAAGGTTTAGGCAGTCTTTTCCCTAACAAGAAAGGAGGTATTCAGTTCAGGTTCTGGAGGGAATCCAGCAACGCCCAAGCCAAGAGGTTCAGGGGATTTACCGTTAGGAAACCAGCATTGCTCAAGTCAATAGGAATGTGACAGTTCGGATTCAAATCTTCTTGGCGCTAGTAAGTAACAAGTTAGTTGGGCTTGGAAAAAAGGTCAGGAGCTTCGGAAAAGCCTTCCTGGAGGGGCACAGGCTGTTAGGCCTGGTCGACTGCAAATGGGTGCCCACCCAAACAGAGCTCCAAAAGAAAAGGAGTGACACAAACGGCTTCAGGTAAGTTTCCCTTAAGCCTCACTGAACCTCGAGAGTGAAGAAGATGTAGCAGGACCCTTCTAGATGCACGGCTGCAAACCCGGTCAACTAGCCCTTGGTTGTTGTGATGAAAGAGGGTACCTTGGATGGGCTCCTGCAGCAGCAGTCCAGCAAGGGACTCGCCAGCACAGAAATCTTAGTACTCCTGTGTCGGTTCAGGGTTTTTGCACTTTTTTCTCAGCACCAGCAGCTAACGATCACTGCCGGTTGGAATCTTCTTGGTTGGTCCATCCTGCACTCTGGTGAGGGGGCTGGAAGGAGAGGATTCGTGTTCCGGGCGATCCACACGGATGGCACCGAAGTTCCAGCGAGATTTATCAACGGCAAGGCAATGCACTTCAAGGTGGTTGAGATACCTCGGGTATTGGAATTTTGCAGCCCAGGAAGGTCACATGATGTCAGGGGACGGCTCAAATTGAAGAGTGTCTTGATGCTGGTTATGCCCACCAGCCCAAAAGAGGAAGTCCTCCTTGGCGGAGCTTCCCTGTCGATCCAAAAACGGGGTCAGGACAGCAGCCGGTGGTATTACAGTTGCTGGAGATGCTGCAGGCGTCTCGGGTCATCTTCTTTGGAGCTTCAGTTCCAGTGGTTGACTTAGCCTTCTGTCCCAAAAGCCTCGCCTTTTATGCAGGAACCCATTCATTCAGTCCTATGGACCTGTCAATTACCTGGGACAGCCAGCCACCCAGTTCAAACTAGTTCCAGCCAGGCATATCCTCAGACAAAGGCCAGAGAAGTTTTGGGATCCTCCCTCACTTCCTGACTCGGCAGACACATTGGTGCCTAGACGGGCTTCACAAAGGGATACTGCCAAAAGCACAATCCAAAGAGGACCCGTCCCCACCTAAAATGGTAGTATAAGGGCCAAGAAGAATCACACAAATAAAAAATGGTGATAAAAAAGACTGAGACCATTTTGGGAAAATTGTCGCCCATGGGTGCTGTACAAGCATGCGAGCAACAAACGCCAGAAATTGTCAAAAGGTATCCACTGCCACCAGCCGTTTAGATTTGTCTGTCTCTGTAACTATAAAAGTTACTGGAGCAGTGGGAAAGGAGTTACAATGTAGACCCTCAGTACTACACATAAGGTGTTGTGTGCAGATCCCACAAAAAGAAAGGTAAGATAAAAGTACCCTACTATCCTTGAGAACAGTAGTTCTAAGGACACAGTAATACAGAATAGGAAGGGAAGCCCAAGGGACTCCTCAGCAGCACTGCATCTGGGGTGCTGTGTGCTGCAAAAAATTGTTATAGATGCCTGTAGTGAAATACACGGAGGAAAGCATGACTCCATAAAGATAACATCGGGTTCCCAACTCAGAGCAAAAGAATGAGTGAGTGGCAAAATGTCCCACTCAGGAGAGTAAAGCAAAAAAGACTCAGGAGCCCAATTTAAGTGCTAGTGGTCTCTCCGGTTGAGGGGAATTGGCACAATAAAATGAAAATCCTCCCTAAGACTTGGGGCTCTATTACATTTATTCATTTATTGGTTATTTATAATGCAGACTATACAGCAAACATGTTTCAAGGCGCTTCAAGACAGGTGGGGGTATGGACGAGGAAGGAGGTGAAAACAAAAACGTTCCTAAAATGTCTTGAAACATTGGGAATGTGCAAGTGCCAAAGCATGGGAGCAGGTAAGAGCGGGAGCTGGGGAAGTGTAGTGAGGGGGTAGAGGGGAAGAAGACCAACAGAACAGACAAAACGCAATGACTAGGTCGTGAGATGATTTAGAACGTGCAAGTGTTGAGACTTGTAAAGGAGGAAAGGGGCAGGAAGGGGAGTGCAGGAGGGGGAGCAGGTGAGAGGTAAAAAGCAAAAACACCAGACAAGTGCAGGAACAAGTATGTGAACTGCATTAAGGAAGACCAGAAATGCAATTATGACAAGCAGGTGAAAGTGACTACAGGCAGGAAAAACTTTGCCTCATGGAATGAGGGGCTACATCAGGCATGCAGATAGCAGTTTTAGAATAACCAGTGAAGAATGGCTATAGACTGGCAAAGCCTTGCCTCAAGGAAGTCCAAAAATGGTTGCAGGTGGGTCAAATGCAAAACGTTGCAACATTCTAAAGTCAAAAGTGATTGCAGGATAGTCAAGCTCAGGACATAGCAAGTTTTCAAGACCATCAATGGTTGCAGGTAGGTCAAAAGCAAAACAACGCAAAGTTTCAATCTCCAACAGTGATGCAGGGTAGGAAAGTGCAAAACACAGCAAGGATCAAAAGTCAGTGTAAGGGTGCAGGTAGGTGAAGCAGAACAGGACACTGGCTGAAGGGATCAAAAAGGGGGTGAATGAAGGAAGAGCAAAACAAAACACTTGTGTTATGTGTAACACAGTTTAACTTGCTAACTGGTAAGTCAAGGTTAAGCTGATCTTATTTTCGGTGGTAATTAGTGCTGTTTTTACACATGACGTTTTTCTATGTTTGGGTTTTGGTGGTAGCACAGATTTAAAACTGGGAGTAATATTAAGGGTGCTGGTAAATCGGCGGTGAACAGATTCCTTTTTATGGTCTAGCAGTATTTGGCCCTTCTGGAGAGGGTAGCATTTCCATAGTTCCGTGGTGAGGCCCTAGGGTGCCACGGTAAAAACTGCGGCCTACAGGGGAATTTGCCGCTGTGGACCCAGGAGACATCGGCTCTCGCCACTGGACAACAAGTCACTTAACCTTCCGGTTCCTAACAATTCTTAGAAATACACGGACCCATCATACAAGGGGGTGGACAGCACCGACCTTAAGCAGTCATCTCTGACATGGCGTTCTGTGTTGAGAACAATCCGAGAAGCAAGGCTGCGAATCGGATAGAAGCAAGAGTCTAATGCGAGGGCGAGGGCACGCGGGGGAAGCAAGCACGACGAACTATTAACAAGTACTCACTCTCTTCATTGGTTAACGTCCTGAACAAGCATACTTCGAATTGCCGTAATGAATCGGAATTAAACATTTCAATTTCGCTGTTTCCAGGGGAATACACTAGGCTGCAGATTTAGTCCAAATCTACGTCATTTATGGAAAATCCCTCAAATAGCAGCTTTGTGAAATTATCTGACTGAATTCATTACCTCTAGGCTTAAGCTTTCACTTCCCGAAGCTCCATTGCTAGTTATTTCCAAGCGAGATGTTCCACTTCTGGAAAACATTGCTTCCGGGTCAGGGTTCATTTCTGGTGGGTTCCTTCTGGGAAAAGCCTTTAGTGGGCCCCAGGATATGAACATTGCAGCTCCCAAATCCTTACTATTGAGGGATCAGCTCCTTTTTGTGCTTGGGCCTTCCCCAAGTACCCCTGCAACTGAACACATATATAGAGGTAACAGCTCTGTGGAGAGAGGGCGAGTTCTGCACTGACGCCCACAAGTTGGAGATGCGCCTTTTAGTGAAGAATCCTTTTCTGGAAGTTGCCCCCATTCCAGCATTGCAGGACTGGTCTACAGCCAAGTCTGGAGATTTCCGGTAGGCCTCTGCACCAGGCTCCTCTTTTGTGTGGGTAATTTAATGATTACAATTATAATTGTTCTTTTATAACGCGCTTAATACCAGAGGAGGGGTTTCTAAGCGCGGGAATAGTGATTCAAACCTGTGTTGCACTGCGTTGACTTGCTTCCAAGACAAATGCGTTGCCTCGGAGCTATCCTTCCTCCCCTACTTTACATTAGTTACATTGTCTCGGGAAGATAGCTCGGGGGCAACATGCTCGCCTTGGAAGCAAGACGACACAGAGCAACGCAGGTTCGATCCCCGGGTCTGCGCTTAGAAACCTCTGGGTATTAAGCGCGTTATAAATACCCAATCATATCATATATATCATTGCTGCATGGTAACGCTGCATAAACTACAGTGGCTGGGATACACAGATTTCTTCTATGTTTCTTGAAAATGGGACATGGGTGGCACTGACGCTCCCTCCCAATGTGCAAGCGAGAGCGCTTGAATCATCTGCATCGTGTGAAAGTGGGCAGAAGAAGGTACCTGGCAGACAACGGTGGGGGCAATAGCAGGAACTCCACATGTGGGTAGCTCTGCATGGAAGGGCATTGTCTTGTGATGGGCCCGACTTACTAAAGTGGGTGATGGTGGCGTAACACAAAATGCGGTGCGTCCCTGCAAGCCTGGCTGATGTGGATGCCCCCCTGGGAGCCATGCTGAGACCCACCCTCAACTCGGCAACTAAATCACAGGCCTGTTGCACTCCACGCCGGCTTGGACCGCCCTGCACATGATGATCATGCTGCTGCTGCAGTGGCTCGTTGTACGCTGCACTACGTGAAAGATTCAAGTATGTGTCTGAGTCCTGACACCCTAATTCACGAGCCAACTCTGTGCATGGCCAGTAATATTACGCACAGTAATTATACCGTAAGAAAACATGTTTATGCAGGCTCTGTTAGTATATGACAGCATTCCCATGTATGAACATTTTCTTGTTGGCTTTGCCCTGAATGCCAGTAAAAATCTCTTGTCACAGGAAGAAAATATGTTATTGCTGCTGCACAAATGCTTGCCCATCCCTGCGCCCCCAACACCATGTAAGAATACGCTTAATTTTGACTTTACCCTCAATTGTTTCGGGAGGATAGCTCAGCAGCAGCGTGCTCGCCTTGGAAGCAAGACGACACGGAGCAACACAGGTTCGTTCCCGAGTCCGCGCTTAGAAACCTCTGGGTATTAAGCACGTTATAAATAACCAATCATATCATATCAATGCCAGTAAAACATGCAATGCTACAGTAAGGAACCATTTAATTGTTTGGCTGCACCAATGCCTCCACCCATCACGTGAGAGCACTCATGTTGATTTTGCCCTTATCACCAGTAAAACATGCCATGCCACAGTAAGAAGACATTTATTTGCCGACTATACGAATGTCCCCACCCTCCCCATGTAAGAACACACATTATTTTGGTCTCACCCCTTATGCCAGTAAAAGATGCCATGCCACAGAAAGAAAATGTCCAGTCTGCCTGCCCAATTGTGCTATAAACCCCACCCACCCCAAACCCTCCTCCAATTAATAACAGTCATCATGTTGGCTTTCCCCAAAAACAGCAGTAAAATATGTCAGAAAACGTCCATGCTCGATGCCCCTTGCCTGGGACCTATCCATGCATGTACACATTCATACCCATTACCTCAACAGCCACTCATCCAGTAGTGGCTGGTGCATTTGATTAATAGGAGGGGCATAAACATTTCCCACAACTATACCAGAGCGACCGAACATAGCGGGGAAGCTCGAACCAAACCTTATTCAACTTATGAATTGTAAACCGAACTGACTAGCCCTGATTTGAAAAAGATGCAGACGTCGAAACACGTGTAATCTTAAAGGGCAATCTTTCAAATCAATGCACAATTAAAAGCTCAAAGCCTACAATTTGGAGAATAAGAGGCAGTGTTTGTCTTTCTTTGTCTCCTCCATGACAAGGGCACATGATACTAGCTAAAGTAACACCGTTTTTTGCATTTTGAATCCTGATTGTGTGTCGGAGGTACCCGGGGCTCTCCCGCATCGATAATCAAGGTGGGGAGAATCGCTTGCCACCGTGGTACTATCCGTGGCTCCTACACCAAAGCAGCACCAGTGAAATCAATACAGCCGGTGAGTTGGGGAGACTGATACCAGACCTGTATCTGTTGAAGCCAAAGTTGCAAGCAGCAACATTGTATGGTGAACACTGAAGTGAACAGTGTATGAACCGCATATGATAACCAACACAAGTAAAAAGTGAACAATAGATGAGTGATTGAACTTTGAAACCGAGAGATGATGCCCTTGAGAGAGTTTTGGCACCAGGTGGCTGCTCATTCGAAAGTCTCTGTAGGGTATCCAACTGAGAGTTAAGAAATGTGAAAGATTGACAAATGACCTGCACATCAAAGTGGTCCTGCAGTGGGTCAAGTAAAACCCTGTGCACAATCCAAAGACTTCAATGTTGATACTACCAAGCAAGTTGATGACAACATAGATAAAGTCTGTACGAGCCCAAAGGAGGGAGACTGATTGAAATGACACAGTAGAGAAAGTTGGTCTGAGCCTGGAGGAGAGAGATCAATTGGAAGCTTTTGGGATAAAGCAAGTTTGTGTTAAAGAGAATCAAAGTTGGTCCAAGCCAAGCGGAGGGAAACTGATTGAACTTTGTGTTGAAACGGATCTGAGCCGGCTGAGGGAGGTCCAGGGGGAATAGTGAGTCACCTGAGAAATTGGATGCGTGAAAATCTAACGAGCATTGTGTAGACAAGATCTGAGCCCAGCTGAGGTGAATTCCGAGGTGGACAGTGAATCGCCTGAGGAATTATGTGTGTGAAAACCTAAGTGGAAAGGAACGTATTGTTTGTCGCATCAGGCCCTCTGAAAGAAGAGACTTTGAAAGGCAAAGAGACTTGGGCACAGAAGGCCCTGATGCTAATATTTGAACTGTATCCTCGTGCTGGAGAAGCCAGCGACTGTGCTAAGCCCGAGTGTACCGCCTTGCCCCGTGCTGAAAACGCAGGGAAGGGAAGCCAACCGTCTGAACATCCTGACATATTATTTCTTGAATACTTCTTTCTTTTGCATAGCATTCTTTCACACACTATTTGTATTTAGAGGTATGGATTGGCAATAGGCTTATTAGTATAGGCCTTTTATTTTGACAAGACACCACTAGGACTGCGTTATTATTTGATGGTCATAGCTTGCTCCCATTTTTAGATGTAGGATTAGATAGGTGATTTTTTAACTCTTTTTGAAGTTCAATAAACACCCTCGAACTGTGGTCACTTGTGTCCATCTTACTGTTGATACCATGCCTTCCTTACACACACACCCTCCAGCTTATTTCCCTAGTGTACAAATCTCCACCCATACACATGCCAATTAGACATGAGTGACTAGCTAGGACTCGGCAAGGGCCTCATGCCCTTTAGTGGCCATTATGCACAGAAGCATACTAGCACCTCCTAACTTTCCCATACTTCAGCGTTGAGACCATATCCATGGTGAAAGGCGCTATACAAATTACGAAGTGAAATGAAGCAAATGCTCCTTAAAAACGTCATGCCACAGTACGAAATGGCTAGACTGGCTCCACCAAAATGCCAGTCTAGCCACATAACGTACTTGCTTTATCATGGTTGGATGCCCACTAAAAAATGTAGTAGCACATCCCAAGCTCTAGATCTAAATGATGAAATCCTGCACTCCACCCACTCCACTAGCTTACCTCTGGTGTTCCCCTCTCACAGGGCAGCTGAAATAGAGATCCCCACCACTGGTGTAGCAGTGGCCCCTAAGTGTGTGGTATGAGAAACCAGAAGGTGCCTCACCCGCTAGTTCTCAGGGTTCTCTCGCTCAGGTGGCCAGTGCACGGCCATAGCCTTTGGATCCAGACCCTGGGGGTGGACCAGTGCGGCAGGATCACCTGGGTGAGGGGTCTTCATGGTGTGGGACACCTGATGGTGAGATGCGGTATCCACCTCCCTGTAACACCTTTACCCCATCCTACCCTGTAAGATATTTAGTAACTTTACCCCCTCCCCCTTACCCTACACAAACACTTTCGTACAGACAGCCCGCTCTGGGAGAAAACAGACTCATTGTACCTGGCATGTACCACTGCTATGATTAGGCAAGGTCAGGC
The DNA here is from genome assembly GCF_040938575.1 of Ambystoma mexicanum. Taxonomy (NCBI): domain Eukaryota; kingdom Metazoa; phylum Chordata; class Amphibia; order Caudata; family Ambystomatidae; genus Ambystoma; species Ambystoma mexicanum. The sequence continues at coordinate 1,385,925,845 of NC_090923.1, read as the reverse complement.
AATTACTGGTAATAACTCACACCTGACTTCCATTAACCTTCCCCACACGGATAAATGTTGGAGCATGAGAGCACACTCTAAGCGAGGCAAAGCACACAAAGGAACCGTGTTTTCCCGACGGCAGCTGAACAAAGGAATAAAGACGGCAAACCAAGAAGGGCACGCCAGGAGGAAGATACCCTTGATCTTTCCGGAGAGAAACTATTACTTTCCAGAATCCTTCAGATTAAAAAATGTAAGGCCAGGAAACCAAACAGAAGCATCCTGTATTGTGTGTTGGAGATACCCGGTGCCCTCCTGCATGTCTGACCGAGTTGGGGAGGAACAGCAGCTGCTGTGGTTCTCTCCTTGGCTCCAAGATTAAAGCAGCACCAGAGAGATCAACACAGACGGTGAGTTGGGGAGACCGATGCAAGACCGATCTGTGTTGAAGTTAAGGTTGCAAGCAGCAACATTATATAAAGAGTGCAAGAACGAAGATTGGTAACGCTTCTGATGAAAGACGTGAGGAAAGCTTAATTGCTGATGGATGTTTGAACAATTACGGAGAAAGATATAATGCCAGTGACAGAGTGGTCCGGCACCTCAAGGGTGCTCATTCGAAAGTCCCTGTATCCAACTAAGAAGTGACAAAAACAAAAGCAGAAGAATGATAAGTGAAGTGAATCGAAGTTGTCCTGCAATGGTTTAATCAAAACCCAACAGAGATTTGAAAGTCTTTTATTTTTGATATAAAGAGGAAAACGAAGAAAGTGAGATTGCATGGTCTGAGCCCGAATAAGGGAGACCAATTATGAACATTGTGCTAAAGTGGTCCGAGCCTGATCTAGGAAACCAAATAGGAACATAGTTCTAAATGGGTGCGAGCCTGATCGAGGAAACCAAATAGGAACATAGTGCTAAATGGGTGCGAGCCCAAAGGAGGGAGATCCATGGTCCGAGCCCGATCGAGGGAGACCAATTGTGAATGTGAAAATCCTGATAAGAAAGGAACTTTGGTGCTTGTTTGTTACGACAGGCCCTCTGCAATAAGAGACTGTTATTGGGAAAGAGAATTTGGCAGAAGGCCCAGATACCTATGCGTTGAACTGTATCCTCGTGGCAGAGAAGCCAGATTGTTTGCGAAGCTCAAACGCGTCGCCTTGTCCCGTGCTGAAAAATTGGGGAAGGGAAGCCATCTGCTCAACTATCCTGACATATTATTTCTTGAACCCTTTTCATTTTTGCATACATTTTTGCCCCACACCATTTTGTATTTAGAAGTAAGGCTTGACAATAGGTTTATTAGTATAGGCCCTTTTTATTTTGACACAGACTCCACTAGGATTGTGTTATTATTTGATGACCGTAGCTTGCGCCCATCCTTAGATTTAGGCTTAAATAGGCATTCAACCAACCCATTGAAGTTCAATAAACACACTTGAACTGTGATCACTTGTGTCTGTCTTCACTGTTTGATACCATGCCTTCCTTACAGCGGGTACAACCCCCATCCTGAATCCTGGATAAAAGGAGGTGACCTGGAGTCATTCAAGATCATCTGCCACAAGATCAAAGCATCTGAAGACAAAGGGCCACCAGGGACCAACCAGAGCACTGCTGCGACCAGCATTGACCAAGCCAACCACTGCGTTTCAGACATCTACATTCAAGCTGACTGTGAAGACCTGAAATAGGTTCCTTCCTCCTCTGGTCTATTTGGAGCAACCAATCTAAAGCCCTGCACTGCACCCATCACTTTTCCATAGTGTGAGTCATTGCTGGTTCTGAATTTGACCTGCAACTGCTTATACCTGTGCTCTATGGTGGCATGGTGCGCTTCCTGCCTCTCCGCTGGAAAGCTTTCTGGCATCCTCATACTACTGCTGTGACCATGTCCACCTGCTGCTGCCATCCCTCAGTAAGACAAAGGGCCTTCTGGAACACAAAGTTTGACTGCGCTGCTCCTTAGTGCCTGCTGAACCTTTCCAGGGACTCTTCTGTGACTGCTCCGGTCTGCTGCTTCTCAGGGGTCCTCCCGTGCTGCTGGAACTGAAAGCAAAGTAACAACAGACAGGATAGGCTATTGTAGAAACAAAAAAACACAGGCAAGCCATTAAAATAATTTTCACCGTTAACAGGGTGAACATGGTATCACAAAAACAACGGTTTTGTAGGAAAAAGTGACTCAGAGGTTCTGTAATTGAAAGAACAGTATTCTAAACCACTCGGACAGAGTGGAGGAGGGGCGGAGGGGGGGAGGGGATGTTGGGCCGGGGAAAAGGGCACCCAACTCCGCGTGCCTGTCTCTAAGGAAGAGCACCCTGTCCTTAGCGGGAGTGCCTATCCCTAGGTAGCATGTGTGGTGGCGCCTGTCTAACAGGAATAGAAAGAAGGGCCGCCCCTATTACTCTATACTGGTGACCAGTGTATTCAAAGGAAGCACCACCCAACGCACAAAAAGCTAAGATTTGTATTCAATCTTCAATCTTGTAGACAGTCGTCAGTACTGTAGGCAGATCCAATTGCGTTTATGTACAGCAAAGTCCAGAGCTGTGGATTAGATTCTGTGGCTGGCTGGATGTGACTGGAAAGACCTGAGAGCAGGTCAACTGTATGTGTTCCTTCTTCCGTATTAAATTTTATTCTCGCCCGTAGGTCACATGCGAAGGAGCAACTAGCAGTTCAATAATTGGAAATGCCTGGAAACAGGTAAAGATAAAAGGGCTAGGGGCCCTTGAGGTGTAAAAGAGGCTCTTATAAAAATACACACTTTCACCATAAGTGTGCGTGAGAGCAATTGTGAAAAGCAATATCCTTTTCCTCTTGTTGGGGATATTTGTTTTGGGTCATGAGAGCTCTCATGACCTCTTGGGTCGACCGGTTTCAATGGCAAGGGAAATTGGAGCCATCTTCACCAGGACCGTGATTCCATGTAAGGACCAAATCCGGGAGTTCCGAGTGACTGAACTGGATCAGGCGTCTCTTGCAGGGACACAGAAGGGGAGGCATGGAAAAGACCAGAGCTAATTAGGGGGGCGTAAGCACAAAGGACTGGCCTTACGCCAGAAGGGATGTCTGAACACTCTGAAGGAGTGGGGGATAAGAGGGACCAAACATGGTCGTCATACATTACAGGAAATTGGGGGTGCCTGATCACCGGTGTAGTCTAGCTCATCAAAGGGGTGGGGGTGAGGGGGGCTGGGAAGGCAAGGGAAGTGCTAGGTACCCCACTCCCTAGTAAGTGTGTTTTGGTTACCCCCTCACTACCAGCATGTTATCACTGTGCCCACTCTACCACATTTGAGAAGCACTGGCTTATCTGGAAATTTGCCACAGCTTTGCATCAGTATGTATCATTCTATTAGGGGCTCAGACCACCACCTTCTGTATTTCTGCCTGGGCACCTCACCCCCTTACTGTCATTTTGGACTGTGCGGCATACAGCACTAGATGTGAGGGAGTGGACACGCTTTGAAAATTCCCCACTGGATTTCTACGGCCAAAGGGGAGTTTCAATGTTCTGCTTGACCCGCCTCCCGTTTTCCCATTGCAGTTCAAGATTAAGGGATATTGTCGGGATTTGGGTTCATTCTACAGAAAGTGAAAATTGACTATTGTGCCATTACTGTGTTTGTATCCCGCAAGATGGTCCAGGATTCCAATTTGGAAGCCCTAAGCATTTTTGGAAGTTTTCGGCTACTGGAGGGTACCATTGCCGCAGTAAGAAATTCAACCCCCCTGGACTAGCTCAGCAGCGAGAGGTTGTGTCCACAGAGCCAGTTATGAGAAGCAAAGGGGAGCGGGGGTCAGAGCTTTGTGTTGGGAAGGCGACAGTGTCAAACACAGAACCGCCAAGTACAGAAATGCCTAGCTTATTTTGAAATGTGAAGCAAAAAGCATGGCCTTAGCCCTAAGAGTGTTGTCTTTAGTCGAATATGAGGGCTGGTTGTATCATTTCGGTAGCTGCTCCGCACCCCCTACTTACTGGTGTGTCTTTCATCCCTGCAGCAGATTCGCAATGTTTTGTATCATTTTGTTGCTGTTTTGTTTCTGGGGCAGGGTTGTCTGACCTTGCCCTCTTTTGTCACACCCCAAAGCTCCTATTTTATGCGCTTGGGTCGGTTTTCCAGATCTTTGTCTGCACTAGAGCCCGGGGCGAGGGGCGCCGTGCAGTAAAAGACACCCGGCGTGCTGGCAGGTTAGGGCATCTCTCCCAGAGTTTTGTTTTTCAGTTCTTGGAGGAGTCCGGGAAGCAGTCACTTGGTTACTGGATTGCGTTGCTACGAGTTGCCACCACAGCCGCTGCGCCCAAGAGGTATAATGGGCATGAAAGAGCTTTGATGGTTCTGAGAATATTCTCTATTCTCAAAACGGTTCTGAGTCACAGGTAGGGATAAACAGACTTCTTGCTCTGTGAGCATATACTTTAATATACAAAAAGAAAGCCTGATATTTAAATAGGTGTCACTAAACACTCTCCCCACATCAAGTGGAATCAATTATCACAAAATGTTATTAAGATTCAATACATTTCATAAAACAATCATAAAAATGATCATAGTACATAAAACATATACATTATGTTAAAACAACACAAGTAGAAACACCATGGGTGAGAATATTCTACCAGTCTAAAGTTACATATGAAAGATCTGACTCGCCTAACATAACAGAACTCATTTTGGCAAAGTGTGCACCTCAATGCAGGCCCGGACTGGCCTATAGGGCAATGCCCGAACCAAAAACGCAAAATGCTAGTGTGGGCCAAAGCGGGCCACCTATGTGGGCCAGTTTGATAAGTTACTTCACTGTGCGGCTAGTAGTTTTGACCAGTGTTACTGAATACATATTCTTTAAAATGCACAATTTGCATCACGCGTTATCAAAATCCTCCCCCTTGGGTACTACTCAAACAGTCTGTCACAAAAGGAATGAATTGCCATTTGCAATTGTGGGCCACTTTTTCATTGGTGCCAGAAACCATTTTTTGCCCCAGTCTGACCCTGCTTCGATGGGCAAAAGTATATAATAGGTGTTATGCTATCCAACATCGCGGGCTCGTGGTCCAGTGGTTGGCCTCTGAGCAGGCGAACATTTTGAAAGTGTTGGAATTCTTCAGATATTTTTGTCCCGGTTTAGTGCTTCCCGTTGACGGCTTTTTGGCCCACCAGATGTGTTGGTGTCCATTCATTCACACATGAAAATCTCACCTTTATACAGTGATACCGCCTTAATGAAACACAATTTGTTTTGCCTGCCATTATCCCCCCATTGCCATCTGACTGGGCCTTATTAATTGGCTAAAGCCTGATGTGGCATGGGGGATATCGGGGTGCTGTGTCGGGAGCAGAGAGACACAGATAATGTGCCTTTTCCTTGGCTCATGATGCAGTAACAAACCTTTCTAGTTGTCCCATTTCCAGTGTTAGTTGCCCATTGAGGCTTGTGCGTGTCTTTGCTTTCTAGTATTCATTTATTTGTTTGAGATGTATAGCTCAACTAGCTACTCGGCTGCCAGAAGAGGAGGAAGAATACAGACACATTTTTTTTTCTTGAACTTTAAACTGTGAAACCAAACACGGGGGCTAATTGTTACGCCGGCACAGGGGCTTCTATGGTGCCGTCGCCACCATTATGGAAAAAGCTTTTTTTTCTAAAGCATGAAGCTCTCGCACATGAGCTTCAGGCTTTAAAAAAAAAATCCTTGGGTTATAGTGGGCCGGGCTGCTAGGGGACAAGAGGGAGCCCCGTCAGGGCCTCGTCCCAGAACCAGATTTCTGAGCCTGTCGGAGCTACGCATCGTCTAGCCGCCACCCCACGCTGGCTAGCCCCGACCCCACACTGGCCAGCCCCGGCCCACTTGAAGCCTTGCTTCTAACTATGACCGAGCTTTCAATTTCCCCTTTTTGACAACAGTTTAGGCCCTATCCTAAAAATCGCCATTGGCTAAAAGGCCACACATTCAGTGGGGGCAGGTAGCCGCCAGGGCAAAGCCTCGCGAGAGCCACTGCCTTCAGGTCCCCTTAGTTGCCCTGGCGCCCTGACAGCGGAAGCCCGCCTCTGTCTGTGCAGAGGAGCCCTGACAGGCCTGGGTGTGGGAATTGCAATTCACACCTTCTGCAAAGGGGATTAGCTGGAAGCCTCTGTTTTGACAGTTAATTGTTTGCATTGGGGAACGCATCCCACACCCCTCTCAGCCGAGAAGGGCCATGCCTGCTCATTTCTTCCAGAACGGTGCGCAGGGGCTGGGCGTGGTGGGGAACTTGACTTTCTTTAGGTTGCTTGTTTTGTCTGCTCTTGGAAAAGGCTTCGATGGGAGCAGGGGGCCAGTAGGGTTGGGAGAGAATCACTCCAATGGCTGCAACCCAATCATTCGAACGCTTCTCAAAAGGAAGGTGCTTCTGAAAGGATGGAGTTTGCATCTGACACGTGGCAGCCCCACTTGCCTACAGCTGCACCAGCATGCCAGGGGCTATCCTGATAGGCCTGGTATGATATCTGGCAAGCTGTCAGCTCTGCGCATTACTCACACGGCTCCTCACTCGCACCAAACCATGCACGGAGAAGCAGACATGTCTTTATTCTCGTGTCCCTCACTCCAAGCTGACTCCTCCTTATCTGTTTCCTTTCTCGCCCTTCCCCTCCCCGTGCCACAGGTCCCTTCCCACGTGACTCGCGTGCAGGTTTCATTACGACATGCAGTAGATCAGTTTTATAGAATTATGGCTTCATAACACACAGCGCTTTCCACCGATTAAGCGTTCTCTACACACTTTCCCACCATGGTTGAATCCAGGCAGCAGGTGGGGGTGGCGAGGGAAGGGACCCGATTGCCGATTCTGTTTTGGTGTTTTATGTATGACATGATCGATTATTTGTAAGCGCTTAACACCCAGAGGTTTCTAAGCGCGGACCCGGGAATCGAACCCGTGTTTCTCTGTGTCGTCTTGCTTTCAAGGCGAGCATGTTGCTCCTGAGCTATCCTCCCAAGACTCCCTGCCAGAATGCAGCCGATCGGCTCCTTCTAAGTTCTTAGAGTCCCCCATCATGTTGCTAAGCATGATGGAGGTATAATCACCACGTCTCTAAATTTTAATGTATTTTGATTTCACCAGGAGGATAGCTCAGTGGCAACGTGGTCGCCCTGGACGCAAGACAACAGTAAGCAACACAGGTTCGATCCCTGGGTCTGCGCCTAGAGCCTCTGGGTGTTTAAGCGTGTTATACATATGAAACTAAGACAAACAATTCCTGTAACAGCGCTTCGATGCCCGCGGGCTGTGTGAGCGCTATCAAAATGCAAATAAATAAGAATGGCACTTTTTTTTTAGGTCTGACGGAAGAAAGCTTTACCTCACAGCCAGCACTATTGTAGGTGAAAAGAAAATATAGGGCCGCAGAGGGCCAAAGCAGTCACATGATGCCACAAGAAGAGTTCAGGAAGGAGTGTGCGCGGAAGGCTAGGGAGCAAGAAAGATGATGCCAACCATTGGTCACCCCCCAATAGCTGGCCACATTTCCTGCTCCCGGCGGGACAATGCCGCTCTGCGCTTAAGTCCTGCGACCATCATCGACTGGTTTTCAACTTCTTGATGGCGATGTGCTATATAGCCAGAAATGATATCTTCTGAGATGTCCTGCACTGAGTGTCTGGAAACTAGGAAGCTTTTGCCTGCAATTCCAATGACTTGGTTGTGAATCAGCTCGGGTGAGGCTGCAGTGGTGCCTCTAGAGTGCACAGGTGCCCTGAATTGGCTTGTTAAGTGGCCATCCAACCAGAGACAAATATTGTGGGCCAGATTCTGCGATGTGGCATTTATGAAGTCCATGGAGTACTCTGAGCCTCCGGTGAGTTTACAGGTAAGTCTGTTATTAAGTTCAGCTACCTATATGAGGAACCCACCCGGGCCCACCACCCAGGTGACAGATCTCCAATGGTCCTGGATGGCACACCAAGGGTCAACATTCCATAAGAGACAATCGGGGCTGTTGCTAGGGCTGGAAGAGATCCGGGGCTACGCTAATATCAGGATTGTCGGGACTCGGGGCTAGCTAGCCTTTTAGTTGTGGCCCCTGAGCTTCTATCCGGGGCTACAACCAAAAGACCCGGGCCTATAGTCCCACCCTAGCGACGAATCTGAGTGACATGTCGCAGAGTGAGGAACACGTACAAAGGGACTGGGAGAAGCTGCATGCAACATGGTTGATGTATGAAGAACTTTGCTTCGATCACTGGTGGGAGTTTGATGATGCTTTCAGTTGCTTTTGTCAGTAGTTCTCTGTCCGCTTTTGCTTCTGGCATTGGAAGCTATTTGCTGTAGTCTTTTGGGGGAAGGGATGGGCTCACCTCTCCCTTTTGCAGCAGGTCCTGGCTGGCTTCTGCCACCCAGAAGGATCTGAAAGGTTTCTTGTGGCTTGGTGTAGCTCTGGGAGGCTGGAGGCTGCATTTTGGCTTGGACCACCAGTAAGTGCCAATTCTCTCTGCAGTAGCCCAGTTCCCGTTGTTGCTTCTAGAAGCCACACGTTTTGATGCAGCGGTTGGCCCTCGCCACCCATCTTCTGAATGAGTATTCTTGGGGTTCTTCAATTCCGGTAACAACAAGGCTACAAGTTTCAGGAAGCTACAGGGGGATGTTTTATTTAGAAAAAGGTTGTCTCCAGCAATGACCTTTTAAGCATAGCTGTTAACAACCTTCGACTCCCTGCGGGGAAGGCTGGAAGCAGCATTCCATGCTTTCAATGTCTGTGTGTTTTCGAATCCCTCATTTCAGTGTGACTCTAGGGCACAAGGGGCAATGTTTCAAACTCGATGGGTCCCACTTTGGGGATGCCTGTGCTCAATCTGTGAAAATACTATGTGCAACGCTTGTTTGTTTGTTGGAATAATGTGTGCCATCTTGAAGTAGGATCCCCAAGACTGCTCGAGCCGTGAATCAGTTCCCCCCAACAAAGTTTCAAGAGCAATTATTTTTGTACGTACATGATGGAAATGTCTGGTGTGTGTTTTCTATGTTACTTATTCTTTCCACGATTACCATCTAATGAAGAAGTCTGTAGGACGTTGAAAGCGAATGCCTTGTACCATGGGTCCGATAGCCAGTTCGATATCACAGCGAGTAGAGTGCTCGCTTTGACATCTGTGCAGAGCCTGCTGACCCAGGTTCGAATCCCAGCAGGGCCAAACTCAGCCTTTCACCCTTCCCAGGTCGATAAATTAGCACCACACACCGTGGGTAATAATAAGCAGTGCTCAGATACCTAAGGGTTATATAAATGCTACATTTTTTTTTTTATTATCGACATCATATTTTCAGTTAGTCCAATAAAAGGTGTCAAAACTTGAATTTAGTGGGATTTTAAAACACTGCCTCCAAGCTTTCTTTTCACAAGTATCAGAATGCAAAGGGGCAATAGGACTGGCAGAACTAGCACCAGCCAAAAGATAATAACTCTGCAGTGGGTTCTCAGCTTTAAAGCACGGTAGATAATAGGCGGTCTTATGACCTCATTCAGCAGTACTCCTTTTATCAAGCTCTGACAGTTACAATGCTGAGTCAACCCAATCAGGTATGAAACCCAGAGACCTTTAGGCGGTGATGCTGCGACTGCATTAACCCAATAGGTTACATTTCCAGGAAAATGTTGACTGAGTGTAAATGGATCCTTTGGTAAGTTTTAAAAATGGTTTTCGGCAACACCCATGGACAGGTAACATTGCAGAAAACCTTTTAGTCTAGAGGAAAGTGACATTCTGAAACAAAATGCCCACGAAGGCCATACACAGTGGCGGCTGGTGAGTTTGAAAGCTGGTGGGGCGTACATTTCCCTGGGCGAATTTTTGAGCGAGCACGCGCAGCGCGTGAGGCCACAACACCCAAGGGGGGGACATTTTTGGGAAAATGGGCTCCAAAATGTGCAATTTACTGTCCAAAAACCCACCGAGATATGACAAAAGCATTAGGTTTTACATTCTAATGGTGGTTCACACTCCTTAAACACCACACTGACATACGACAGATAATCACACCAACGATTTACATTAGCAGCCCGGAGCATGCATAAACCGCTGCTCCAGACAACTCACAAAATATCTAACAACAGCAACCTTGATCTGCTACATATGTTCCAATGTTAGTCGGTTACCCCGCCTATTGCAGAGCCACAAGCTCCAAGAAACCGTATAAACAGCAGCAGTGCTATAGAAGACTCAATAGCATAGCATGACATGGTACAGTGATTCCCTCATTCTTCTGGGTGGCAGGACTCTGGGGGGTCCGAGCAACTTCTGTGACTGGCAGCAACAAGGGATGTGAATGTTAGTTCTGCTGCAGTCAGTCTGCTATACGAGCATCTGCGGCACACCGACTGGCGGGTCTATATCTGCCTATCAAATCAAGTGGTGTGACACTGAGGGAGTGGCAGTGCCACAATAACGCAATTCTGAGCGGCGGTCTCACAGACCATTTTGTCCCTATGATATGATATGGCATTTATAACATGCCTATACACAAGTGTTTCAAAGCGCGACGAGGCAAGGGAGGGGGAACAGAGGGAAGACAGACAACGATCTTACTAGGCCAGGTGACATTAAGATTGCGCAGTTGCAGGGGAGGTGGGATAGGGAAAGTGCGGGGTGGTGGGGTAGGGGGCAGTGCGATACATATAGGATCAACAGTAAAAAATAAATTAGATAAATAAAACAGTAGGTAAAAGTGGCAAGTGCAGGGGTGAGTGCAGACATAAGAGGTCAAGAGCTGGGGGGGGGACTGTAGGGATACAGAAACAGGCCCAAAGTGCTAATTACATCTGCCCCCTTTGTAAAGGGATAAAAAATGTTTTAAAGCTGTGAAAAATGTGAAAACTTATAAGTGATGTCACAGTGAGATAAAAACAATTTATCCAGGATAACAAACTTTAGTTAAATGGTGAAGTGGTGTAATGTTTGGCTTAGCAATACACTCTGTTTCAAAGAAATGACTTAAAAAGTACACAAATCATAAACAAATTTGACATATCTATAAGCCCTCATAGAAATAGGTTGAGCAAACTGAGTATTATAGTAACTTCTCTCTCTCCCATCTTGCCTAAAAGACAACTACCACAATCCAAAATCGTGTGCGTCGGGTAACCTGTGCATTACAGTAACATGAATTCGGTGGTCACTGCTCTTAGGGGGTAACTTAGGTCCAGGTGCTTGTACAGCATCGCATTTAAATGCACCAAATAACCTCGGCACGTAATGCTCTGCTCTCCAGACTCTCTTGGAAGTTGTGTTGTAGCCAGCGCGGCCCGCCACCACGTATCTGCTATTTGTGCCGTTTTATATTTTCAGCATTTATTTTCGGAAAATGGCGAAAATATAAAACGGCACAATTAGCAGATGCATGGTCGCAGGCCGCGGCTGCCTGAGTGGGCAGCAGCAGCGCACGGCCAGTGCCTGCCCTGGGCCTTGCGCACCGGTCCGGCATGGGGCACGGACCGGGGTTAAAACAAATAGGCCCAGGGCAGCGGCCCTCGCCTTGGTGGTAGCGGGCCGGGCGGCCCGCTACCACCAAGGCTCGCAGCTCGGCAGCAACACTGAACGACGTGTAGGCCAAGGCCTACACGTCGTTCAGTGTTGACTGGGCCTGGGGCCGTGGTGGACCACATAGTTTGGGCCCGGGGAGGGGAGTGTAAGTAACACTCCCGAGTCCCCGGTCCCAAACAGAAAGAAAAAGTAAAACAAACATGGGGATGGCCCGGCCGGATCATGGTACTTACCGCGGCGCCGCTGCAGCAGCACTCGTAGTCGTGTTTGATGTGCACCCACTGCACCGTGAAGAAAAGAAAGAGAAACAGACGTGTGAAGGCGGCGCAGGCGCACGTACACACCCTGCGCCGCCAGTGAGTCATCATACAGTAATGTCATTGGCTGTTTGCCAGCCAATGACATTACTGTATCCATGGCAGGGGAGGGAATCTGAATTTAAGTGCGCTGTTTACGCACATTTTATACTGGCGGGGCCAGCCCTGAAGCGCCCCGCCAGGCTTCCAATTAAAGGGGCTACGTAGAGTGCGTGGGGCTAGGAGCTCCACGCACTCTACTATGGAAAAAAATAAACTAAATTGGGACGCGCCCCGCTGTTAAAGCCGGGCCCGGCCCTGATACATGATTACCTTGCCACAGCGCCCCCGCGCTGTTGGCAAAGGAAATGCAGGCATTTTCTAAGCTAAAAGAGATTCAATCGGAGAAGTTCTCTGATTGAATCTCTTTTAGCTTCCTTTTTCTTTTCTGGGGGGGGCGGCGCCCGGCCGCCCCATGATAGCAGCCGCCACTGGCCATACACATGGCAGACATGCGCTTTACAAATCCCACGTAACATAATATAACGTAACCAAGACGACTGTGAAACCAGTGCCCTGCTTGAAGCACAGCTCTCCTTCAACCCATATCAGCTGCGAGTGGCTCGTTGAGTCGTCGGTTTTTCTTTGCACCTTGTTATTGTAGCTATGCACTTAAATTAGGGGGGGGGGCTAAACTCACGCACCTGGCAATGTTACGTTATGTCATTTTGTCGGGATGCTGCACACTACTGCTATTTGCAGGGTCCGCACACGGATCTGAAACCGAATGGTCGGGTTTGTTTAGTGCGGGAGAGGGGAACATGCTAAATAGCTTTGCTCTTGTGTTGAGGCCTCCAGACGAGACACGCCGGGGCGCTTGTGCGGGTGCGCTTCAAAGTGTTTTGTGTCAGGAGCATCGAGCCCAGAAAGGAAAGCTTGTGTGTGTAGAGATATCACGAGACTACGTAGTCTCGCGAGATCTCGCAAAAACGGTTCCATGTCTTAAAATCGCAGCAAAAATGGCCGTGAATACAAAATATCGTGGCAAAAATGCCATGGTTTTTTGCGCCACAATCATGTAAAGGATGCGGGGGACAACCCTGCAACCCCTGCTGCCCTTAAATGGTATAATGGGGTACACCTTTACCAAGTGAAACCACAGCATTTTTGCCACAATTATTTTTTCCCAGTGACATTTTTGCCGCATTTTTATTACCTGCTACCGCGAAAACAAGGAAGTGGAAGCACTGGAGAGCGCGAGGCGCCAGAAGCCGGAGCAGAGGGCACGGAGCAGGTTCAGCTCCCAGTGCTTCTCTCCAGAACTAGTATTGAGACATTTATGGACATTTTTTCTTATGTTGCTGTAAGCATTGTTGTGGGCCTGTGGCCCAGAGTTCATGGACAGTAGTGCGAACTGTATCAATAAAGTCAATCAGGAGCCACAATAAAGGAGTCCATCAAATCATGCCACAGTCTCCAGTGCATCTTTATACCACAGTGTGCCTAGTCGAGGTTGTGGCATGCACGTTGGTTGTAGAGGCGTAGTGTTCGGTTGTTTGCCATCTGGTGAGCGGCCATGCAAGAGTGGTTTAGTTGGTTTGCTTGTGGCGTGTTCGAACAGTTGAGTACTTACTGGGCGGGCTTAGCAAAAGCAGGAGTGAGAGGTTAGAGGGCAGATACAGTTTCATTGCTCACATTGCATAGCAGCCAGGGAGCTAGTCACATGGTGGTGCTCTATTATGGTTTGGCACATGGAGCGAGGCCCGAATTTGACACTATGGGAAAGTTAGGGTGGCACAGAGCGACAGCAACGCTGGTATTCTGTGGGACAACGGGAAGCAGAGTGACATTGCGGTGCAAATGATGTTATGGTAGAGAGTAGCCGGAAAGTGTGTCGCTTTGTTTTTTGGTTGAGGCTCAAAGGGTGCGCATAAACTATGTGTGCCAGCCTGTGTTGCTGGTTTGTGCGAAATGTGGAGGGGCTTCTGGGTGCATGGCGGTATCTTGGGTGGTTTGCTGTGGAAACGCCTGCTCTTTAGTGTTTTCCTGAAGTTAAGGTGATGCTGGTTTGTAAGGAGCTTAGCTGCCATGTTGAGGAAAGCCAATCCTCTGTTCCTTTCTGGTGTAGCACGTTGTGTGTAGAAGTACATCGTCACTGGATCTTAGTGTTATTTCTTGGTTGGTACTGGGTTTTCTTCCTTGGATGGAATCCTCCACACCCATGAAGGGCACTGAGAGTGATGCAGATTGCTTTGTAGCGGTTTCATTTTTGGACAAACACTAGTGGAGTGGTCTTAAAGCTGGCATAATGCGTTCTCTTCTGTTGGGCCTGAGCAGTAATCTTGTTGCCGTGTTCTGGAATGTGATGTAGTGTTTTAGTGAGGTAATTTGGCATGATGAGATCCAGGCTGTTGGCATAGTCCATTTTTGATTAAAAAACAGTCATGTGACAGCAAGAGTGTTTGGGAGGCTAATTATTGAAGCAATGTGTCTGATTAAGCGAAGAAGGAAGAAGCATTTATCTACCTATATGTTTATTGGTGGTTCCAGTGAAGTCCATTGTCCATAAGGACTCTGAGTATCGTGATCACCTTTAAGGTTGTTGGGCAGGTGCCCATTACTGCAGGCCAGCGTTTTGACGCTTCTGGGGTGGCATTGGGTGAAGGAATCACAATTTCTGTTTTGTCAAGACTGCAAGTTGTTAATCAACACCCATGTGCTCGCTTGTGGGAGGGAGTTGGTGAGGGTAGTGTTAATGTCATTATTGCTGGTCATTCTGAAAATTATTTGTGTCCCATTTGCGTCATTGTTGCAAGTGAGTCTGTGTTTTTCAATGAGCTTCAGAAGTGGAGCATGTACATATTGAAAAGGGGAGGTGATTCACTTTGGCTTTGGGGGACCCCACACGTTATGTTACGTGAGTTGGATCGGAATGGAGGAAGCCAGGTGATTCCTGTTCTATTCCTGAGGAGAGTCCTCGTCCACTGTGGCATTGTGTTGTGGAGATCTACTTCATCTAGTCTCCTTGTTAATGATCTGTGGTTGACATTGTCAAAAGGAGTCTGCAATGACGTCTGCAATTATTTTAACGTCATCTGTGACAAATCCAGGGAATTCGTCCCTTCTCCCCAAGGGGATCCACCGCATGTGAGACTAGGGAGTTGAGCCTGCTTTGGAAAACCCATCATAGGGGTTTGAGCAAGCAGAATCCCACCGGGAGTGACCCCCCCCTTCCTTGGTGGACAAGGACTCCCAGTTGAACAAGGTTTTAACATCCTCCTTAGCCCCAACGTCCCAAGTGTTTTCTGAATATGATGGTGTAAGGCTGCAGAAGTAAGACTCTGACACAGAATGGTCATGGTGGTTGGCATGCACTTTTATTCAAGTCAGAAAATGAAAAGAAACCCCTATCTTACCCTAACTCGAAGAAGGGGTTTCCCGGCCTCAACCAAAATAACTAATGTCCCAGTAAGGGTGTCCAATGCCAGAATCCTAGCTCTGTCCCTCACACTCTAAGTTAAACCAAATATCCCAGAGGATTGACTCCCTTCCTCTGGACAAAAATACAGTTTTGGAATTATCAGTTCCTCAAGTGTTGGGGTAATGTCTCCCTTTCCCAGCCTTCCTCAGGCTTCTAGTATAGTTCATCAACTGCTGGGGATGTCTCCCTTCCCCAGCTTCGTTCAGGCTTATAACAGAGTTCAACAATTGGTGGGAAATGTCTCTGCTTCCCAACTGGCCCTTCTCAGGTTTCATCTCGTTCTCTGTGGTCACTGACCCTGGTTGGAAGAACTGGTTTCCTCCTACCAGGCACTGCAACGAAGAAGAGTGTCTTGAATGCTCCTCCAAGCTGTGGTGGGTCCTTGACCCTGGTTGACCGACCTGGATTCCTCCTACCAGGCACTGCGATGAAGGAGAGGAGTGTGGATGCTTCTCCAAATTCTGATGGGTCCTTGACCCTGATTGGCAGACCTGGTTTCTTTATGGTCTCTTAGTTCCAAACACAGACTTGGTTTACTCACCAGCCAAGTTCTGTGTTCCTCTGATTTATTCCCACAGCTCTCTTTATGGTTTCTGGAACTCACATACCGACTTGGTTTGCTCCCCTGCCAAGTACTGTCTTCATATGTATTTCTCTCGCAGTTCTCTTCATTGGGACTTGATGCTTCACCCCTCTTTATTGGTATCCCTCCCTCGGATTCACTCTTGCCATTTCACAATTCCTTGTGCTTTCTCTTAATGTGGGATTCACTTCCCTTGTGTTTCTCAATGGGGTTTCGGTCAAAGACTTTTGACCATACAGGGATGTTGCTAGACCCCTGTATGACCTCTCCTCTGGCCTTCTGGTATCAGTAGTTTCCTTCAAACATGGGATTGACCAGAGTTTCTCGAGTGAGCACCCACGTGGTGCCAGACTTCTCTGCAGCTGGTCTTCCCATAACTATTTACAGTTCTTTGAACTTTCCTGAATGTTGCACTTTGCGACTTTATTTCAACACTGTTCGGTCTCTTATGGGTTCTCCCCTCGCCTCACCGGCTGTGATGAACCGCTTGGCTTTCTTGGTATCGTGAGTGAACGCCGGTACCATGGTAGCAGGTGTTGCCTTCTGTCCTGCTCAGCAGCCTAGGCACACTCTGTGTACCATTGACATCTGCTGCAACACTCTTGGGCTATTGTTCGCGGTCTTACGATTCCTTCCACGGAGGTCTTGCGGGTCTGGGTCGGAAAGGGCAAGGTCGCATCTCTCCTTGTCAGCCTCTCGCCGCCTTTCTCCTCCTCTTCAACTGCCGTGCTGAGTTAGCTCTCTTGTTGTGCGGTCTGCCTTGCTCGTATTGTGCTCATGCTCCACCTTTTATCCCTGTGGGGAAGGGAAAGGGCCGTCAGGTGTTTGTGATTCTGGTCAATTGCCTGACTTTGCCTGACCCTTGTATTGGGACATGTCAGGTAAACTGCTCTGGTGTTAGTCCATTGTTTTTCGTGTTGGGAGAAAGTGTTTGTGTCTGAAAAGGGGGGGTGACATGAGGAATGATATTCTTTGTCCTAGGGGTTTTGGAAAATTCAGAAGGGTAAGATTGGTAGGGTTTGTGAAGCAAACTGGAATGACCGGAATTATTGTCTTAAAATGACAGAGCAGATTGGGAGTGCAGGAAATAATAATCAGAAGGACGTGACAAAGAATGACCGGGAGTATACTGGTGGGCAGCATGAAAACAGGGATTCTGGAAATTCTGGTTCTCGAATATACCGGGGTTTGGGTTCCTAGGGGATGCACCAGATATGGAGGGGTCGTTGGTTTTGGATAAGGGAAATGCTTTAGTTGGAAGGGAGGTTGAGTTGGTGCCACCTATAAAAGCTTCAAGAAGCTAGTCTTCCTCATCCCTTTCTCCGGTAGGATACCGCGTCTCACCTGGGGCATTTCCACATGCATAACCTCGGTTCCCCTACCAAGGTGATCTTTACCTGTTAGTCTACCCTTACAGTTGAGATAAGAGAGGATCAGTTCTTCCCTGCACACCTGAATAAGGGATTCCCAGGATCTACTTGAGAGAATACCCTCAGGTTTCTCACACCACCAAAATACCTTTACAGTCCTGGCTTCGCCCTCTGGTCGGGCGGGGGCTTCCCTGTGTCCTTCTTTGCTTTGCCAGCGCTCTGCGGCTTTAGACCCTCTTCAGTGTCTCCCTTCTACAGACCACGTGCCCTCAGCAGAGCTGCGCTGCTAGCGCTTCCTGCAGCAAGCCTATCGGTTTTCACAGCGGGTCCGGTGGAGAACACCACTTCAGCGTCTCTGCACCTGGGTCTGTTCTTGCTGTCCCTGTCTCCGAGCCTCAGTCCCTCTCGCAGTTCCTCTCCGGTGCATCTGACATTAGAGTAAGTATGTTGTCAGTGTTTGTTCGTTCCCATCAAGGTCTGTAGTTGGAAGCTAGACTGTTGGGTAAGTTCTCCTGAGCGATCCCTGTGGATCTGCGCCTCTTCATCATCTTAGTCCTTTCCTGTGTTGGATCCTCATGATAGTTACCCCGGTTCTTCCTCGTCTTAGTCCTCTCTACTTCGTGTATGCTACAAAAGCATATGTGATAGGAGTACAGGGGTGGAGAGAGTGGGGGAGCAAGAACGGTGTAGGGATTAGGTGAGTACTGCATTCTCCCACAGTATTCATCACTGGTCCCACAGGGGGCTTCTCCTCTCTTGAGATCCACCAGCTGAGTACCACCCCCAGGCGGACTATCGGGTAGCAGCCTCACCTCCCTGGCCTCATGGGAAGGGGCTCCCCCTATGGAAGCAGAAATGATATCTTGAGATTCGTCACAATGGGAATAGATGATAATATCAATGTAATCAGGCACTCGCACATGCTTTTGGCTTTTGACCCCTTCTTAAAGATGAAGCCCCAGAGTCAATGGAACAGTGTCTCTCAATTCAGTGACCGGCATATAACGTACAAGATGCTTACCTGGAGGGAAAGAGAAGCTGATGCGAACCCAGCTAACCAGAAAGAAGCCGCGCAGAGTGGACGTTGTGGAGCCCACGCAGCCTGGAAGCAGGACCACAACATCTACGTGCTGCACAGAGACCCTGCACAACGCTGCCGAGCCCAGGAGTGCCGGAGACTTGCAGCTCCAAGGAGGAGGGCAGTTAAGCTCTGCGGGCTACGCAAGAGACTCAGAATACTAAAGCCACTCGAGTAACTCCGAGGACCCATTGGCCTAGCGAAGAATACTTGTTTGAATTACCCAAAGAAGGGGAACAAGAATCCCACATAGAAAAGGGGATTATTAGAAACCAGGAAGTAAAGGAATCCCTACAAAGGATTGAACGCACAGCATATACCTTAGATGGGGGGAGGAAAAAGCCAGAGAGGGGTATATGTGAAAGACATCTTTCTGAAGGAGAGACACGTCTGAGGCAAAGGGCTGGATCGGCCAGACAAACAAAGCATCACGCAGCAGCTAGAGAACTCTAGTCAGTCACTTGAATCTGAATCTACAGGTCCATGCGTGACCACCAAAAATCATCCCATCCAGGGAACAATCGACCTGAAGCGGTGAGCCAAAGCTAACATTTGAACAAGTGGAGCACATTCCAAAACAAGTTCTACACGCAGGGAAGAAAGATGTAAAGTTTGGAATTGTGAGGAGGGGCACAGGAGTGTGTCCTTTTTGCCCTGAGGCAATGTTGATAAGCTGCATGGTTTGTTGAGACTGTGAAAGAAAGCCAGGTGGGTGAAAGACAAGGGGCCTCATTACGGGTTTGGCGGTAGCCATGCCGCTATTGGCGGCATGGCTGCCACCAAAACCGGGTCCGGGTTCCCAGAATGGGGAATTACCGGGCCATTCCGAGTTTGGAGGGCCCGGTAATTCCTCCCTCTGGGAACCAGGGCCCGGACCTTCCCCATTCCCATCTGAGCCCCCATAGGGCTCAATGAGAATGGGAGAGGGAGCTAACAACATGCTGATTACGACCGGCCCATTGTTAGCTCCCTGGTCCCCTCGCGGGACCCGGTAAGGACCTCAGAATTCTGCGTAATGGGTTTAACAGGTCCGCCTCCATTAGCAGAGCCCGTTAACCCATTATGCAAAAGTCATAATGAGGCCCAAGAGGAACATATCATTTTTGTGTACAGGAACGTTGTGATTTATCAGAACTGTGAGTTTTCTGATGTCCACTTCTGTGATTGGTTTGAATTGGTTGATTGATGGGGTTATGGCTGGATTGTCATGTGAGATGTTTTATCATTTCTGCAGATTTGTGGTGTGTCTCACTCGCTGGATGTTTTTCCCCTTGTTTTGGATGATTTGGTGATATTGTAATGATTCTGCGAGAGTATGAGTGAGTGTTTTGCTGCAGGGCGTAGGGTTTCTAATTTCCTTGATGATCTCGGACATACCGTTCCCTCAGGGTGTTTGCCTTGCCGATGCGCTCTGTGTGGTATCATTTTGTAGCCATTCACGTTGCTGCTTTGTAGTTTCAGAACTGTAATTGATACGCTGCTTTGTTTTGCTGGCTCTAATATTTCCCGCATGCATGTTCTAGTTTCCGGTTGGTTTTCTTCAAGGTTTGTAACTGGGGGCTAAAGCACCTTGCTGCTGTCTTTTTTCTGCAATGGCGATTTGTTTCAAAGGTGTGTGAATGTCCCCTGCTTCCAAGATGTTCTTCTGGAGCGTCTGTATTATTTCCTCTGGGAAGTGAGAGGGCTCGTCTTGATTTCCTCCATTAGTGTTTTCCCGCTTCTCCTGGTGATGGCCGGTTGTCCTTTCTGAGTCGGGAGCCTGTGTGTTGATGCATTGATAACAAAAGGTACCATGAGTTGGTCACTCTGCAGAAGGTCAATACAGGGCGCTCGAGTAATCAGACCTTTTTTTGCCGAAAGCTGCATCCAGTGTATACCCAGCCGGCATGCGTCGAACCGTTGGCCATTTGACAGTGAACACATTGAGAACTCTTTAGTAGTAAACAATGTCAAAACAACAAAAAGAATGTATGTTCAGGTTCTAAAAACCTACATTGGAATATTAATTAAACCATACCTCTAATTTTGGCAGAGCAATTGCTAAGCTCTTTCTTTCTGGGTTAATTTTGGGAGAAGAAACAGTTTGCTCATTTCCTTCACTCTCAACCGCCACACTAAACATTCTGTGTACTGATTTTCTGGTCTTGACAGCTCATTGTAGAGTTGTGCAGCCTCCCAGGATAGCATGGAGTCTTTCTTCCATTTCCCACGTTGAATATCCAGATGGGTTGAACACTGTTCTCCTGTTGGTTGTTTATTGGCTACGTTTTTACATGCATTTTACATCTTTGGTGATGTTGGCAGGTCGTTTCACTGTAGTGGCCTGTTTCGGCAACATGCCCTACTCCTATTCATGACAGTGCTAGTTAAATGATGTGATAATGATGTGGTATTTATATAGCGCCTTAATCCAAAGTGCTTTACACAGCATACATTTACATACAATATCACCCAACCGAAATTGGTACTCATTTATCGACTTCGGAAGGATGAAAGGCTAAGTTGGGATTCGCCGAGATTCGAACCTGCGACCTGCAGATCACGCTCAGATCGCAGCAGTGGGCGGGCAACCCACGGAGCTATCTTACCGGTCCAAATGTCACATAAGATGAAGCTGCATGGTCAATTTGTGCACAAAGCTGAAATAAGCCAATAGTTAACTTGATTCAAAATTACAGCAATTTAAAAAGGAATACTATTCTTTTAGGTTGATGAACGAACTTGTATTACTAAAACTGCCATTTATCAAAATGTTAAAGGAACAATTTAAAATCCGAAAACACACCTTCTATAGCATGCAGCACGGAGTTGGGGCGTGTTTTGTGCACATGAGGCTTCCTTAGCGGTCAAAGGTCAACTGCAAACTGATGACAGCTTTGTTGAAATGCTATAATAATTTGATCTGTAAGAAAGGGAAAAGGAACATTGTGAAAATACTGCTAAACTTGTGAGGGGAAAACGGATTCAAGAAAGTAATTAACGAGATGAAAAGGGGGATTCAAGGTAGGAGTGTTTCATCCGAGCTTTGTTCAAAATATTTGTTTCTTAAGTATTTTGAGAATGGTACAGTCTGAGGCCCGTCCTCATTCATGACGTTTGCATCTTTGAAACCAGCTGCAGCATGTCTTATGCCAGTAGATACAAACTCTCCTTAAAGGTGGCTGCAGCAATGCTTTTACCTTCCCGCCCTTTTTTCAAGCTGTACAAGTGAGTTCAGTGATCTAGGGCCGTCTCGTAGAGGCATTTGCTTCCTCGCCTCTTTTTAAGCTGCTAGCAGTCAGAATAAGAACACCGCCAGGCGTGGCATGTTTAGAATGTAGTTTTTATTAACTTGATTATTGTAGAAGTAATGTTGCTATTATGAATGCGGACCTACAATTACCAGAATGCAATGCAACGTGAGCTAAACAAAAAGGAATGGCTGACCAGTTCATAATGGATCCAGGACAAAATGAGTGCTCTTGTCTAAATACTAAACTAAGCTCAGATCTCAAGAGGTCCTTGTCAAGTTATTACATATCATGTTCATACGCACTAATTCTGCACAACATCAACACCATAGTACTTTGACAGTACTTATGTTTGATCGTGGAGTACTTAACCTCTAGCAGGAGTATGCAGACCATAGTCTGCTGGAGGAAAGAAAGAAAATAAGTAAGGTGAAGATCAGAGGATGGGGAATACCAAGGGATGTAGTGGGGAAGAAAGTCTGGTGATAATGGGGGTGCATGTCAGACCTGTTAGTTATTTATTTTATTGAGCATTTGTTCGGCGCTTTATCCAGCAGAATTGTGTTTCAAAGTGGCTAAATGGGAAGGGAACAGGGGAAATGATAGCAATGGCAAAAACATTAAAACAACAGTCATGGTCCTACTAGGCCTTGTGGCATTCGGACATGCAACTGCAGTGAGGAGAAGTGCAGAAGATAGGGAGGGGGGAGCAGAGGAGTGGACAGGTGCTGGCGGAGGGCGAGGGAGGGAAGTGCGAAGGGGAGCCAAGGAGGAGAACCTCGGGCTCAGTGCTAGTGCAGGCGACTCCCAAGGGTGGGATGCAGAGCCGCCAAGCACGGCACCAAGGGCAGTGCAATGGGGGGGGGGTAGTGGGGGATGCTGGTATCGACTGGGAAGAAGGGCCTGGAATCCTGAGAGGTTCATGAGGATCAGACCACCGGTCACTGTGGCAGTGGGGTAGTTAACAGGGAAGGAAAAGAGGGAAAAAGGTAGAGAATAGCAGAGTTTTCAGCACATGCCAGAATTTAAGGAGGTCCAGCTCAATTCTGAGAGGGGCAGTGAGGCTGTTCTAAAGGGGGTGCCAGCCGAGGAGAGACGTGGCCCCCACTCTGTGCTTGGAGAAGCATTTGACAGTCAAAGAGTTGAAGTTAGAGGAGCATAGGGCTCTAGCAGGGGAGTGTTTAGAGGGGGAGAGTTGGAGATAGTGTGGTCTCAGGCCCTAGAAAGCCTTGTTGGATGATGCAGAGGGTCTTGAATTTGATCCTTGCAGCCACCAGGAGCTAGTGTAGAAATTTTAGGGCTGGAGCTATACAGTACCAGGGGTTGAGCCAAGGACAAGTCGTGCAGCCCTACTCTGTATTAGCTGGAGGAGGCATAGGGAGGAAAGAGGAAGATTGAGAAAGAGGCTGTTGCAGTAGTCCAGCCTGGAGAGGACCAGAGCTCTGGAGACATTGAGCTTCTGGGGCAAAGTGAGGAAAGGAAGAATGCCTATGAGGAGGTGGAGCTGGAAGTGGGACTTCTTAGTAAGTTCCATGATGTGAGGGGTGAAGGAGAGGGTGGAATCGAAGATGAGCCCAAGGTTTTTGGGCTTATAGAAATCAGCAAGAGCCGGGGCGAGAGAGGAGATTTTGTCCTTAATGGTTCTGGAAGAGTAAGGGAGCACCTGTTTCGAGGAGACCTTCATAGAGCGGACCACTTTAGAGACCTCATCTGGTGTTATGGGCAGGTGGGAGGACATTGAGAGGGGTGAAAGGAGGGGGGAAGCAGTGGAGCAGGTGTGGGAGTGGTGATGTGTGGAAGAGAGCGAGGACAAGATGTCCTGAGTTTTTGAAGTGAAATGGGAGGCCAAAGCGGTGCAGAAAGCCTGGGCAGGAAAGAGAGGTGGAGACTGCAGCTGGATTGGCGAGTTCCTTGCAGATTTAGAAAAATGTGGCCATTTTGTTAGTGGCCCCAGAGGTGCAGGCTTGTATGTGGGCGATAGAGAAGCGATATTCCCTTTGGAGCAGGCGGCAGGCCAGTTCGTTAGAGGGTAAACCCGAAGTCTGTCATTTCCGTTCAGCAACTCTGCACTTGCGTTTCAGAGATTCTAGATCAGAGTCGTCCCAGATGTTATTGGAGGCAGGTTTTAGGCAGATCCTCATGACGGGGGTAAGCATTTCAAGGGTGTTAGAGATGGAGAGGTGCAGGTTAGCAAGGACAGAGTCAGTGGGAGTGTCAGAAGTGTTGATGGGAGGGGGGATGAAGGTGGAGGCGAAAGCAGCGACTGACACTCGTTTCATAGGTCAGATTGAACTTCAAAGCAGGCTGGCAGTGCTGGGGGTGGCTCAGATAGAGGGTCAAGGGGCCCCAGATGGGAGGAAAGGAGAGAGTGGTCAGACCAGGAAAGGGGGGTGGTGACCGGATTAGGGATAGGGATGTCACCAGAAATTTGGGCGTCCAGAGTGTGACATGCGGAGTGGGTCCAGCCAGAAGGAAGAATAGAGCGCGAGCGGGAGTCACAGAGGACACAGAACTGAGAAGTGGATGAATTAGGTGGAGCACAGCTCTGCAAAAGGGATGAGGCAGATGGGGCCTAAAGAGATCACTAGGTTGCGTTTCCGGGGCAGATTTGGAGAATTGTAAGTACACAATGTACTGTTGGCTGCATTTGGGATTTGAGTGTGTGCTCGGGCAATCCTAGAAGTTTGGTGGCTTATTTGACCAGGCATCTCACGTTGCACCCAGGTCAAACTCCACAATGTTAATTCTTCAGGAGTAGCCTAATCAAGAATGGACTGTGAATAAAGTTGCATTTTTGGTAACTGAATGGAAGGGCATGGAGTGTTCAAACTAATCTGGTGAAATTGAAAATGCCTGACACCTTGATGTCAAAAATGTTTTTATGAACAGTGTGTTCTGTTTCATGCTAAACCAGTGAGGCAGGGCAGTGCCTTACTTGGGAGTAGGCTATAAAATATAGTAATGCTTCAACATCTACAGTGGGAAAGTATACCCTGAGCTCCCTCTGCAGGCTGTGCGCGTTAGACTGTGTGAAAGGCAGATGTGGATGTACAACAGACAGGGTAGATAGGAAGAGAAGGGCCCGGTATTTGTCCTTCGGTATGCTGTGGCAGTATGGCACCCCTTTGGGGTGAAATGGTGGTGTATGTATTTGGCGCAATGGTAGTCACAACTCTAGGGTGCCGTTGTGAGCCTGGGTTTCTTGAAACCATGCACATCAGAAAAGGAGCACACCCCACGCCCCTCTACTTACTCCCTATACCCCGAACTCGCAGGTTCTATAGATGGGAAAGCTGGGAAGAACGACATGCACCTTTAAATCAGGGTGGGCTTTTTAACTATGGCTCCTCTGGGAGAAAAGCCCTGAAGCAGGCTTCCTTGGAGACTTGCTAGGAACTTCGAGGATAGTCATAGTGGTGTTGGAGGCAAGACTTCTCTTGGGCTGATTCTAGGCTCTTCTAAGAGTTACATTCCATAATCCAGCCTTTTCTACCCTTCTCAAACTGGTCTACTTAACTTGTCCTGTTTAATTAAGGGCAATGTTGGACTCTTAGGTCCAACAGGGGCCTAGATTATGTTTACTAGCTTACATTTGAAGTTCAACTTCGGATGTGTGATGAATCAAAGGCAATCGTCCCTTCTCCTCAGGGGGGAGCCACCCCCTTCGAGTCTAGGCAGGTGAGCCCGCTCTGCAAGACCCTCCCTAGGTGTCTGGGCAAGTGGGGCCTAACTGTGAGTGACTCCCCCTTAGGGAACATGGTCTTTCTAGACCACCCACCGTATCTGCACGTATGGAACTGCCATCCATAAAGAATATGTCTTTAAGAAGAGATATGTATGTAACTGGGATGAGTATATCACAAGAGGAGAGAGAGTACAGTGCACAGGGGAAGCCCCCTGGCATATTCACGCCTTGGAGAGGAGGACCAGGAGAAAGCAGCTGAAGCTGCAACAGTTTGAAAAGCAAAGAAAGGCAGCTCAAGATGCCAGAGGTCCGGCGAAGGAGACAACTGGGAAGCCGTTGTGAGGATGGGAAGACAAAACCTGTCCGATGTGGTGGCGTGACAAAGAACTCCCTGTGGTAGGCCAGACAC
The DNA here is from genome assembly GCF_040938575.1 of Ambystoma mexicanum. NCBI lineage: Eukaryota > Metazoa > Chordata > Amphibia > Caudata > Ambystomatidae > Ambystoma > Ambystoma mexicanum. The sequence goes on along the minus strand of NC_090923.1, from coordinate 1,385,900,204 downwards.
CCTTCTAACAATAGGGCGCTAACAATAAAGCCAAATAAGTCAATATGTGAAGATAAAATAAAGTACTTGACAAAGAAGGCTGAGTAGGCAAGAGAGGAAAGGTCGAAACGAATACCCTGGGAAGAGTGGAAACAACGAAAGGAGCTCAGTGTTGAGGAGTCGGGGAAGACACTGCATATACAAGTGTAATAAGAATTATGATTTGAAACTGGCAAGTGAATTACATAACAAGAGACAGAAACCAGTTGAGAAAACCCAGGAGAGGGGGATTCCTAACACAGATAAAATCTTACAAAACCTAAGAAAGGTTGGATCTCAAAAACGTGAGAAACCTGAAAGCAAAGTAAAATCTGTGAGACGGTATCTTCAGGTGAATTGCTAGAAGCATAACACTAAAAAGAGTAAACAACTGATGAACAGTTGGGATGAGCTACAAGAGCTCATGAATGAAACTCCAAGAGTGTCAGAGAAGATCAGCATAAGTAACATATCTCTAAAACAGAGGGCCTCATTACAAGTCCGGTGGTAGCCCTATCACTGCTACCGGCGTGTTGCTGCCAGACTCGTAATATTTTACCAGCTCCTGACTTCCCCGTGCCACTGGGAGATTACAACTCCGGTGGGCTGGGAAGTCAGGCGCCGGTAAAATGTAAGTCTGCATTCCCATAGGGTTCCATAGGACACTATGGGAGTGGGGACTCTGAAGCGGCGGCAACGTTGTTAACGGTGTGGTGCTTCCATGAAGGGTCTGCCTACCGTGGCCGCTGCACCTGGCAGGATCAGACCTGTCCGGCGCAGTATTACCCGAATTGTTCGTTTACAATTGTTCGAATGACACAATTGTTCGAATAATAGGGGTCCTAATTGACCTTCTGCACAATTGACCGTATGGTCATTTTAATATATATTATGGGTTGGGTTGGTGTAATAATAATATAAGGGGATTGGGAGGGGGGTTGGGGTGGGGGTTGGATTGGGTGGGGGGCTGCAGGGTGTTTCCCCCCACATATATATCCTAAATGACCGTTTAAATTCGGTCAATTGTGCAGAAGGTCAATTGTTATTCGAACAATTGACATTCGAACAATTCGTATACAACCGTCCGGCGCAGCAGCCATGGTAGGCAGACACGTAGTTTGGCGATCCGGAAACAGTAAGCTCACCGGCATCCTTGTTTCCAGACTGGCAAGCTCATAAGGAGGCCCAGAGACTTTTTGGTTATTGACAATATAAGGAGCCTACATAAAACCTTGAGAAAAAGCCACAGCTAAGAAGGCACAAAGGGAAACGACCAGCAGATGAGAGACATTCTTTTGGGCGACTTTAGTTGTTTTTTTTAGTGGCAGGGTCAGGTAGAGTTAGGTTTAGGACTGAGGACAGACGATCACCTTTAGTTACTTTAGCGAGGCAGGGAATCCCATCTAGCAATAGAGAGACATTAGCATTTTCTTTATAATTTCATTAAAAGAAAGTCAACATGTCCAGTGTGTCTGACTCCTCCTTCTGACCTGAGACGCTAAAGTATTATTTATTTATTTAGGTTTTTTGTAGAGTGCTGCATGCCTCGTTATGGCTGATTCAATGCACTTGACATTTGACATTATTGTGAAATAAAAAAAAATGAAACATGGTGTAACATAACGTGACATAATATAACCTGACCATAATCAGGTAGTAAAATGTGCTTCATGTGCCAAAAAGTAAAATGAACGAAAGAAAAAAAAGTAGGTCAATACATAAATGAAAATGAAAAAGGGGCGCACAATTCCCTTGTCAACTCAAAACAATTCAAATTTGATTACAAGATTGCAATTATGGATGGGGAATTTCCAAAGGATAAACACAAGGGTGGAGCAGCATTGGAATTGAGGGAGGAAGTGGAAGTCCAGACAGGGGTTTGTGTGTCTGTGTGGGGGTAGAGGGCTGATGGTGGAAGGAACCTAAAAGCAAAAGGGCAGTATAGATTAAAAGCACAATTTCAAGTTCACCATTCTGACAAAAAATGCATTTGGTGCCAAAGCACACAAAGACTAACTGATCAACAATGCGCAACATATCCCTGAAATCTAAAACATGACATTGTTCAGCAAAACCTAAAACGGAGCATCTTACCACATCTAAGAGCATAGCATTTTAAAGTCAAAGTAGGGCACCAGAGCATAGCGAAGATGACATAGGGTAGAATAGCACATCCACATAGCAAACACATGCCAGAGGGTGTTCTGTCAAAGGATCGAAAATAAAGGATCGAATGACCTTTTGATCGACAGTCAAAGGATTGAAAAACAAAGGGTCGATTATTTATTTATTTATTTATATATATTTTTAGTTTGGGTTGGTAAAAAAAATGTTTTTAATAAAGAAAACAGGGGGATGGGGGGGAACCCCCCATGACCCCCCCCAAAAAAAATGCGACCCTTTTTTTCGGTCCTTTGACTGTCGATCGATCCTTTTGTTTTCGACCCTATAACTGGCAACCATGCCAGAGCGTAGCATACCAAACACATGATAATGTTGCAAGAGTTTTTTTCTTACTACATACTGATACTACGGTACAGGTACACATCAACAGGACCGGTACTAAAACGAAGGAAATTCAAACCCTTTTGGGTTTGAGGCAGGGTTGTGTGTTGGCACCCTGCCTGTTCAACCTGTACCTGTCCGACTTATTTAACCATCTGTCATTTTCAGCCTAAGGTCGAACATCTTTCAGTGGGGTCTTTGGCCTTTGCCGATGACATCATGACCTTTGATCAAACCCCAGTCGGACAGTGGGGAGGGGTCATTATTGCATTGATAAAATAATTTTAATAGTAAATATAGTACAAATGTAGTCAATATAGTCAATGTAAATTGGCAAAACTTGTGAGTAAATTAAACGTGGTTTTATAGTGTAATATTTAAATAGCATGGTTGTCTTTATAAGGTAAGCATTTTAATGTTAAGCTTGGTTGAACTGGAACTGTTTTTAACATGAGCATGCACTAGAGTGATGTGAAAGTGAACAATTTCTCTTCATGAAAAAGAAACAATGTTTTCATGTTTGTGTTTTTGCATTAAATTTGCATAGTGAAAAATATCACACTAGTTGAAAGAAATATTACTGGGAAACTATATTGCTATTTCTTGTATGTAGAGAAACGCTTAATGGCATTTTTCTGTGTTCCTGAAGCCAGAATGTTTGGAATACAGTCAATACCAATAGTTATTGACTGCATTCCAAGCATTTCAAGTTGGCTTAGTGGAGGACAGTAATAACATCCATGTATACCTGTTACTAGCTATTTTAACGGTACTACATTTATCAACCTTGTCAGGATAAAGGTCTGAGCCTCCCTTGCTGAGACTGGAACATGCATGTTGCAGAGCAGCCCCTTGTCTGAGGCGAGTGCTTAAAGAGTGAACTCTCCTCCCGGATGGACAATACATTGAAAACAGTAAAACAACTGTTTATTGGCTGGGATGTATACACGGAACTATGTGAAAAACCTGAGGGTGTGCTCACTGGTAGACCCCGGGGATCCTTTGTTTAGATGGCCAGGGGAGGAGGGCCATCGTGCTTGGATCCTGACCCTGGGGACGGACAGGCGAGGGAGGATCAGCTAGGCAAGGGGCCCTTGGGGACTGCGGAACGAAAGCCCTCGGGTGAGACACTGTATTCTCTTTTCTGTGATACACCCCTACCTGACAACCCCTCCATCTTCATGGGATATTGCCACCACAGTCCCATCCTACCCCAGTACTTCCCTTTAAAAAAAGACAGGAGAAAACATATTTATCCACAACGACCCATCTGTTCCCTCCCTTTCTGACAATAACCTTCCCTCCTCTTCAGACAAACACTATAAACCCCATAATCCCCGTTCTTTTGTTGACAAACCTTTTTTTAAATATCCAACCAATTTTCTCCTAAAATCTACATCTTACTTCATTTCCCAGAATCCCCTTCATTCACCCTGTCTTTCAAGTACTGTGAAAAAGAGGAAGCAACAAGGAGGAATGAGGATTACCCATAGGAATCCCTGAGCCATTTACTCCCATGTACGACCACCATTTTGTCCTACTAACGAGAACAGGTGAAGTCTGGCCTTCCCTTACAACCAGGCACACCTGAACCAAATCACCACTCCCAGGAAGTATACAAGGCGGGGCAGGAAAGCACACTTTGAGCGAGTTGGGGAAGCTGGAAGAAGACCCAAAGAGCTGCACAGACCCTGAGAGACCTGGAGGAGGAGAAAACTACCTTGACACTGGGCCTGTGAGTCTAGAGGAGACTACACTGTGAAGAGGGAGCTGTACCTCCAGAAGGCAAGACATGGGGCAGTTGGGGTTGTCTGGCAGTACCCACAGCAGACTCCTCCCCTGGGCCAGTCAGGCAAACCCAGGTCTCTGAGGGTCGGCAGAGGAGACCCTGACCTCAGAACATTACCCCCTTTTAACTCCTGCAGCTCCCAATGCCAAGTGTCGTTTTGGGGAGCTGAGAAGTGGGAGCAAAATCCTGACAGTGCATTCTGGGACTGGAAGTCCCCAAACCCTTTTTGAAGATGGTTAACTTTGTGACAGGGGTCCGAGCCCAGCGAGGGAGACCCTTGTGAACTTTGTGAGAGGGGTCCGAGCCCGACAGAGGGAGAGTCTTGTGAACTTTGTGAGAGAAACTGGCACCAGAGATAGTGGCCCGGCGCCACGTGGGCGCTCATTCGTAGGTCTCTTGCTGGTGCCCCCTCTCCTGAACCAGTAGAAGCATTGAATACCAAGAGGCCATAGGGAAGGCCGGGGTGAGATGTCAAGGTGGTCATAGAAGGATCAAGCCAACCCCTTGTACAATAGGAAGTCCTTGACACGTTGTGGAGGCAGATGTGAACCCGACTGACGGATTGCCTGCGCATACATTGTGATGAATGAACTGTGCGAAACCTCACTGGGGACTTTAGAGGAAACCTGACTGGGGGCTTTAGAGAAAGCCTGACTGGGGACTGAGACCCAGACTTATGTGAACCCGATGGAGGGATGCCAAGAGAAAGCTAGGGTAAGGGACCCCCGCTTTCTGATGAGATTCAGGAATTGTGAACTGAGGGAATTGTGAAACAGGCATTTGCGCCCGGCTGAGGGGAATGCTGTGCGAACTATGATATTATGAAACACACACTTGCCATAGAATAAGAGTGACCCAACGTGACATGATTGCCCTTCCAAAGCCTGTGTTCAAGTTGGCAAGTGCTTTGAGAGTCTAACGCTGAAATAAGGATCGGAGCCCGGCTGAGGGGAATCCTATCATGAAGAGTAATCACCTGACGTGATGCTTACTAGAAGGAACCGTTTGTTTTGTTGTTTTTGGCATATCAGACCCTCTGAAGCAAGAGACTTTGCATGAGATAAGACTTGGATACAAAAGGCCCTGATATAGAGAAAAGGAACTTTAAGCTCGTGCCAGGGAAGCCCGGGAGTGTTCTGTGCTCCATAGTCCCGCCTTGTCCCATGCTAAAAACGTGGGGAAGGGAGATCCCGGCCATAACATCCTGATTTATCATTTTGTGAACACTTTTTTCTTTTCTTGTGAACATTATCCCTTACTATTTTGTAGCATAGCGGTAAGGATTGGCAATATGTTTTTTAGTATGGGCCCTTTTTTATTGGACTAGACACTACAAGGACTGTATTATTATTATTTGATGGTCGTAGCTTGATCCCATCTTAGATTTAGGTTTAGATTTGGAGTTTATCTCACCCATTGTACAGTTTAATAAACACCCTTGAACTGTGATCACTTGTGTCTGTCTTGCTTTGATACCATGCCTTCCTTACAACTACATCTGGAAATATGCAAAATGAGTACCCAGTGTGGCTTGGTCTTTGCCTCCCAGCCAATGAAGAGGTTTCGAATGGGGGCTTTACCACACGGTAAAGTCCCTGCTCCAAGCATCCTCAGTGCTGGAGGCTGCCAACGTCCCCCGCTTGTTAATTAGGTAAGTGCTTCCCTGTGTCCCCATACCCCTCCCCCATTTGCACACCTTTCGGCCCCTCCCACCACCGCCACACTTACCTTCCACTTCCATGACCCTCACCCGGGCAGGGTACTGTAGTGTTCCCGAGACGTCCCAACGCTCTACTTGCCACCATGGAAAGGGAGAATGGACTATGTAGTGTGAGGAGTCAGACATGGGAGATGGACACAATGATAGAGTTTTCTCATAAATTGTCATTTATTAAATAATAAAGGGTGAGACAAATGCCTAACTTTGCCCTAACCTAACACATCCAAACTGGCTGTCCCTCACACTAATACACATACAGGGATCATTTGGTTGTTTCAACTTTGTAAAAATAACATACATTCAAACAAAAAGAAAATAGGAATCCTTGTTACCAGGGTTGGATTCTCTTCCTCTGGATCCATTTAGGATATTTCAAATCGACATTCAATTGTAGGAAAGTTCTTTTCACTAGCCAAGTTCCACTCCAAGTGGAATACACAGTTCTTTTCATCCAGTATGTCTTTCACTTGGTAAAGTGACTATCTCAGTGTCAAAAAGGTTTCTCACTCTTAAGACAGTTGTTAAAGATTTCACAACTTCTATTTGGTGTACCAAAAGGACTCTTTCTTCATACATCAAATCGAAAAACCAATAGAAAAAAAGTTATTTCCTCAAAAAGACCAATCACCTTCTACCACAGTGCATTTCTTGTTCATAAGCAATACTTTAGTCAGGATGGGTTATACAATAGTTCATCATAACACAATAGTGGAATTGCCACCTCTTTTACATCACAACCTTCTGCCACAGTCACAATACTTTAAATCTTCTTTCTGGTCCACTCGCATCCCAGGACTAACCAATAGTTGCGCATTTTTGATGTACTCGCCTGCCAGGATAAAGCTCCTACTACTACTACTTGTACTCTGTCGTATGGTTTGCTGCACATTTTCCACACTTAACTGTTTAATGGGGAAATTGAACCAACAACTGCTTCTTGGTTAAGTCTTTTGGCTTCCAACTTCTTATGCATTTTCTTGTCCAAAAGGACAATGATTCTCACATTGATCTGTTTTCCATAGGCAATGCAGCTTGCAGTTCTCTTCCCCTTTTGGAAAACACTTGGTTTGATTATTGCCCCCTTTTGGCCTTGGCAATACAGTTTATAATATTCCCCTGTACAACATCTCTCTTGGGAGGTTACCTTCACTCTGTTTAATTATTGCCTCCTGTTTGATATCTTGCAACAGGAGAGTTGCGCCCATTTAGCTTTAGTTTAAAGGTTCGAAATTCAAATGGTGCACTTTCTGGTCTATTTCGGAGCACCCGGGGTCACCCCTATTAGGCCAACTCACTGGTACGTCCTGGCGTCTCTGTCTGACTTGCTGATTCTGATTCACACGTTAGGGTGTTCCCGACGTTTGACAAACTCTCGTCAGCCTTCTTCTGCTGGCGCTGTATGTAAGTGGAGTACTCGCTGCTCCACATGGGCTCCTGGCCCCAGGGTCAGGATCAGGTAGCAGCTGCCTTTCCCTGGTCACATGAGAAGGGTTCCAGAGCAGGTTTGTTTGGGATGATCACCTCTGATTCATCACAGTAGTGGTCCCTTCTGTCCCGATCCATGGCAGCCATCTTGTTTTTTTTTTATTTTTAAGTTGTGTCTGGGTACTAACAGCAATATTACCCGAGCAGGGGGAGCATTAACAGGCCTGGTAATGCTCCAGTGCTTACGCTAAAGCCCTCACTTCGTTTGGGCTTGAAACCGCTGCCCTGGGGCTTTACCTGGCCCGGTAATGCCCCCACTGCTTGGGTAATATTGCTTAAGTAATACAATTTGGAGGCTTTGTTACAGTAACACCTAAGAGACAAACAATCCGGCATACCTCAAGAGTGCCCTGTAGCAGATATCCAGCACATCACGCAACCACTCACTGGCTAATTTCAGTATTTTCCTGTAAGTACTGCCCACACATGTACACTCTTGTTTGCGAGAGCATTAAGCATATGCCATTGTCTCAACAGTGCTATGCATTGATCGTCCTATGAGACTCTACAGGAACTCAAAGTTTCAAACACTCCATCCTTATCCCACGTTTGCACATTTGCAGTCTTATGTGCACCAATCTTTCATTCGCGTTTCCCCATTTGCCATTTCCCCTCCTCTTTTGCCATTTTTAGTTTAGGCTATAAGGTGGCACTTCAGCGCCACCTGTAAGCCGAGACTAATAGAGTACAGCTAGGGAGAGATGGCATATGAGAAAGGACACAGGGCTTGTGCTGTTTGCTTATTTACCCACCCATTGATTGCCCATGGCCATGCTGGTCCCTGTGGCCATTGCCACCCACTCCCTGCCCTCCTCGCCCTAAATCACAGCCTCCTGGGATCGCTGTGAGCTACCTTTATCAAGCTTTAAAATCAAACTTCGCGCTCAAAGTGTCTGCCAGGGACTTTTCAAAGCAGTCTTCTGAAAACAAATGGTTTAATTAGTGCTGTAAACGTGTGATTGGTGTAATAAAAATATCTTAACCGGCTCTGCCTTCAGCCATTTGATTTAGAAGCATTATGCATGTCCTTCACTGAGGTCCAGTTAAAATTAGCATTGTCAAAGCCAACAGTTTTGGCTGTAAGTTCATCATTTATCAGCTGCTACAGTTAATGGCCAGTTAGTACAATTACAAATACCTTTTCCAGGTCTACACAAAAGCCAAAACTGTTGGCATTGCCAATGCTTGTCTGTTTAGTTGCTGACCCAGGGCTGAAAGGTACTTGGCCAGCGGCCCTTTCCAAGTAGTTTGCAGGTCTCTCTTTACCAAAGAGGCACACAGTGCCTCATTCCGAGTGCGGCGGTAAGGGGTTAACGGCGCCGTTAAGGATGCCGGTGCTGTAAACCCCTTACCGCCGCATTCCGAGGTCCTTTAGCGGCTCCCGCTAAAGGACCAGGGAGCTAATAACGGGCCCGTTGTTAGCATCCTCCCCATTCCCATTGAGCCCTATAAGGGCTCGAATGGGAATGGGGATGGGTTTTTTGAATGAGAAATTACCGGGTCCTCCAAAGTTGGAATGGCCTGGTAAATTCCCCATTCAAGAAACCCAAACCCGAGTTTGGAAGCAGCCATGGCGCTAATAGCACCATGGCTACCTCCAAACTCGTAATGAGGCCCACAGTCTCCCTGAGACTCTCTGACACTGGCATCACTGAACAAGTTCTCTCACTATATTTGAGACTTGTCCCCATACTTATGTACCTTCCTCCGTCTGCATCTGTGCTACTGCCCGGGAGGCAACATATTCATCCTGGGTTAGTCAGATCCGACTTGCTCTGGATCAGCATTGCCATGTTCACCTGCCATTCTTGACAGCACATTGGCCATCACATGTGTACTCGCTGCCGCCAGTATTACCCACTGCCCTGGCCGGATCTGTGTTATTATAGCCCAGAAATACAGGAACAAAAACCCAGACAGAAAATGAAGAGTGCAAATAAGTATAACAAAATGTATTTAAATAGAAAGAATATACACATTTTAAAGGATGAAAGTAAATATTATGTAATATTGTATTTTCTTAAGCAAAACAAAAAAGTTGATGGCTGCAAGGTTTGGAATTAATCCTAACCTCTGGCATAGCTCTGGGCAACCCTCCAGATCATCTTTCTTCAGCCTGCCAGGCCATTACAGAAGGGGAAAACTATAAGCAAACCTGGCTTGGTCCCACCTTAAAAGGGGCAGTCCAGTCCGAACTGCTTGGCCACACCCCTTCTGCATGAGACCACAAGCATCCCCAAACATGTTTCGGCCTCATTGGGTCTCTAGGCCCAGCAGGCTTGGGACCCACGTCTGGGCATACCCTTCCCTCGCGGGTTGACTTATGCAACACAAAAGGGGATGGCTGGACGGTTTTGAATTAATCTTAACCTCTGGCGCAGCTCTGGGCAGGACATACACATTTTAAAGGATGAAAGTAAACGTTATGTAATCTTGTATTTTCTGATGCAAAAGGACATTTTTTCCAAATAGGTATTTATTTTAAACATGCTTTTTCTGAGTGATTTAATAGCATGAATGGGGAGCAATACCCTCCATCGAGGTCAACTCTGCCCTATTCACCTATGCTTTTCCACTTGTGAAGCTAAACTTCCCTGTGTCCACCTGCACTCTGCCGCCCTCCTCACCTGCTTCAAAGCACACCTCTGCTATTGAATATTCGAGTCCTTGTTTTGGTTTCTCAATTTGTAGCTTTTCTACTTTCAGTGAAGGTTATTTCTTTTTAATTCCTTATGTCGGTCATGCTCTTTTTTTGTGGGGTTCTTTTTCCAGTGTACCACTGAAGTTATGGACCTCTTGATGCCTGTAATCCTAGGAACCAGAATTCCTGTCGGTCAGTTCCGACTGCGACCCAAAGGTGTGCGGCCAAGTTGTGTTTCCCTTTTAGAAAGTCGTAACATCTGAAATGATGACTTTTGTTGCCCCGACATCAATACTAGTTTGTTCTGGACCCTGTACTGCTCCAGCCCTTCTATGAGACTTGTACCATATCCTTTGACCAGATGACTCATCAACAGTGACCTTGAATAAAGCTGGTTGTCCGGGCGAATGAGACTGCGCCACTTGGATATTTTGTAAGGTCTTGGGAGCTGCTACCTTAGGGAATTGGTCCACATCCTAGAGCACATACAGAAATACCATATAGTGGAAATATCTCTAAATATCCCTAAAAATATCTCTTCAAATCTCTTCGAATATTTTATTCAGAACTGACATGTATTATTTCGATCACACTTTTTACTTACTCTCAAATTGCTAAACTTGTATGTTGAGTTTTATGAGTAGGAATACAAATTTGAAAAATGGGAACGTGTTCTATTCTTATTTGGGAAGCGCTTGTATCTAGGGATATTTTCACTAAATTCAAATTCTTCTTTGCTTTGGATCCCGGCTGCCAGAGGATGACCCGAGAGAGGAATCTTTAGGAAAATCCAAGTTTTATTTCACCCTGAACAACAATATTTGGATTGGCCTGCAAGAAGATCACCCCCTCCTTAAATTAGAAACTGTTCTTCCCGTATGGATGGTGTACAAATCAGGAATTCCCTTGCAACCAGATACCCTTAGTGTTGCAGCATCAATCTGGCAGAAGGTGCACTTTGCATCAGATGAGAGCATAAAAAGCAATACCGAGCACATCCCCTTCCCTGGCAGGTCTACTGATGGCTCCCTGTGGCGCCTAGCACAATGATTAGTAGTTTCTGCAGCGCTGAATAGGATGTCAATGCTCAGTTGCCTGCACAACTACTCCTTTAGATTGGAAGCTGCAGCACCAAAAAGGTTCTGGCCGGACAGTGCGACGATTGCTGTGGCAAGATGTGGGAATAGATATCAGATTTCATCATTGCTCTTCTCCCAGAAGCCAGAGAGCATTCTTAGCAAGCACAAGGAATCCCGGTCTTTGGCCTAGATGTCTACTGATATTCCTCTGGCAGGCACAGGACCCCTGACTGACTCTTTGTCTCCAGCTGTTCAGCAGAATCTTCCTTGGCTGTCTCTTTTGGACCATTCTCCATAGAAGTAATGCCTTTCTCTATATATGGAGGTTGCGTTGTCCGGTCTGTTGCTGGGATTCAACTTCAGCTCCTTTATTTTCCCCAACAACAGACTGACGCGCATGTACACCTTCTAGAGTTAAAGGTGATTTTTCTTAACTCTGGAAACTTTTCAGCCTTCAGTACTTAACACAATAGGACCAAGAAGAAAAAGGTGAAAATAGGAAGTGTGAGAAATAACATGAAACCTGGAGGTAGGGAGGAAGACAAAGAATGGATGGGATCTATTGCAATCTGCTTTAAGGACAGTTTTATGGGGCTGACAAGTCCATTTATTAAGGCTAACTTGATTTTGGTTAAATCCCATCTGTATAATGTGTCAGTTTATGAGCTGGAAAGCAAGTGAGTGCTTGAAGAGTGAGAGGGGGTGGGGAGAAGTAAAGTGAGTAACATTACCAGCACATGAAAAGTACAGGAAAAAGCAAATATCTTCTGAAGAACCAGACCATGCATTGATTTAGGGGCTGGATCTTGGTTAAAGTCCATTCCCTTCAACTTTCTATTCCTCTTGCCACCTCTTTCCACTCAGCCATGGCTGATTTGGAACTTCCACAACTTGTGACTGAGCCAACGCATATATTGGAAAATACATTAGATCTCCTGTTTGCTCCTGCCATCCTAGCCACAGTATATTCTTTGTTCCAAGTCTTATGGACTGATAATTGTATTGTTCCTTTCTCTCTGGCCCTCCCTATCCCTGCCGTTGCATCACCCGCCCCCCGTTTCCCCGTCTGGGTCATCTGTTGCAGAGCATTCTCATCGAAGGGTCTGACCACTAACGAGACCGCCTGCCACTCTCTTCCTCCTGATTCATGCACTGATTTCAACTGTTTGTCTTTTCTAGAGGCTGCTGATTGCCATGCTCGTCTGAAACTCCTGAAACCTTGCGCGCGTCATTCTCAACCTTGGTTCTCTCCACAATTGGTTGAACTTCGTCTTCTCCGCCATCAGACCGAAAGGAAATGGTGCCTGAATTACTGCCCACTTGCTAAATCCCAGTATTAGGCTGCCACTCTTCTCTACCATAAGGCCATTTTAGCAGTTAAGTCGGCCTTCTACACTGACGGTATGCTCGGGGCACCTAATCCATCGAAAGATGTTTCAAAGTAGTGCAGTCCCTATCCTCCGGTCTGCCCCTGCCCAGTTCTATTCCCCCTTCACAGGAACTCTGTGACTCGCTGTCCTCTTCATTGAAAATATTGTGATTATTCATCACAATATGGCTTCCAATCAGGCTTGTCTCCAACATTCTCCTGAATGCCTTCTCATGTCTGGTCCCATTTTCCAGTTTTTACCACCACTGATGTTATTCTGACTGTTAACCGTCTTAAGTCTGTGTCACCCCTTGACCCTATTCCTATCTCTGTTCTTAAATCTATGTTTAGAGGTCTGGCTCCATGTCTAACATCTGCAGTCAATCAATCTTTATCCTAGGGTTGCATTTCACCTTTGCTTAAACACGCCTTGGTGAACCCTTTGCTCAAAAAACACTCACTGGATCCGGCTCTTCCTGCTAACTATCGACCCATTTCACTGCTTCAGTTTTCCATGAAACTACTTGAACGTCTTATCACTCCCCTACTCTCTTCCTTTCTTGAACGTACCTCTGTTTTTTTTTATTCCATTCAATCTGGGATTCATTCTGGCTGGGGTACTGAGTCAGTCCTAGTTTTGGTGGTTGATGACCTTGCCAGGCTGGTCGACAGTGGTGGTGTGGGTGCTCTGGTTCTTTTAGTTCTGTCGGCAACATTCAATACTATCGGCCATGCCATTCTGCACGGCCGGCTGTCTGGGACAGGCGTCACTGGGCATGTTCTGTCTGGGTTTCGAGCCTTCCTTATGGACCGTTCCTAGTCCCTCTCTTCCCCCATTTTAAGTCGGCTTCTGTCCCTGTCACTTGTGGTGTCCCCCAGGGGTCGGCTCTCTTCCCTCATTCCCTTTAATGCATATGTACATCCTCTTGCTAATCTTATCACCTCAGATGGCTTTCGGTGTTACACATATGCAGACGATACACAAATTGTGGTCCATCTTGATCTTAGCTGATCCGATGCGGCCACCAACCTCTGAGCCTGTCTTGAGTCAATGGGCAGCTGGATGTGCCTCAACTGGCTAAAGATTAACAGTGGACAAAAAAAACAAGGGCTTGGTGGTTGGGCAGCCTACTGAGTTGTCACTCCGGACCACAGAGTTCTGGCCCTATTCACTTGCTCCCTTTCCTTCCCCTGTGTCATCTGTGAAAGACTTTGGCATTCAGACCTCGGCCTCCATGTCTAAGGAGTCCTAGATCGGCTCTGTCTGTCGGATTGGTCACTTTAAACTTGGGGTTTTTTCGGAAAGATCTTCCCTTCATCCCATCCCATCTTCGTGCACAGGTTTTTGCTTAGGCAGTATTTGGACACGTAGATTAATGAAACTCTCTCTATCTTGCACAACTGGCTTACCGCCTCCACATACTTCAGGTCCTCAAGAATTTGGCCGCTAGAGCGGCCTCTGGTGCCTCTTATCGTGCCCACATCTCCCCCATTTTACAGGGTCTGCATTGGCTCCCTGTGGCTGCCAGAATTAAATCCGAAAACACTTTGTATTGTACATCATGCATTATATGGGCATGGCGCAGAGTTTCTCCAGGACAAATTTCCTCCTTATGTACCTGTTAGATCCCTCTGCTTCTACCTTATCTATTCAGGTGCCCAGGTTTCAGCGCACCAGAATAGGTGGGCGTGCCTTTTCTGCTGCAGCTTCTTCTCTCTGGAACACTCTCACTTTAGCTTCTTCATTTTATTGAAAACCACCTCAACTTCTGTTGTCAACTGAAATCTTTTCTCTTTTAGATCACGCTGCTGACTAGCCCTTTGCAAGAGATGATAACCTAAGATAACATAAAGAAAAGGTCACTTGTGTTGTGCATTTAGTGCTATATTTCACATCATCTTCTTTACTTAAGTGCTAGCTTAAGAAAGGTGGGAATATACGAAAGACCGCGTCTTGTATCACAATTACCTGTCAAGCAGCTCAGTAGGTTCTTTCTTGGAGCTTAGTGCATAGGGGACACATGGTACTGATTTTCTGCTTCAGTTTTGGGGCATGGGCAGTTGTTGTCCACCTATTGATCCAAAAACTGTTATCCTGAATTTTTAGCCTGGTTGGGGTTAGTTGTCTTCTTCCCTCTGGGCCACAGTTAAGAGTAACATGCGGTCGGACTCGTCCCAATGCTAAGGACGTCTTTGAAGTGGTGAGTTTGAGACCTAGTTCTCTATCCCTAATCCTAAGAGGGGTTTCCATGCCTCAATTAAAATAAGGATCGTTTGTCAGGATGTTAAGCAAAATCATGTCCACCGTCCTGTATCCAAAAACCCTAAACTGACCCTTAAACTCTAAACTCTAAATAATGTATACAATGGGATTTCTATAAGCTATGCACTTATAGATTTTCTTTCAGAGTTCAAAAATATGCAGTTTTAAGGTGGCGAAAAGGAAAGAATAAAGTTCCACCAGGAAAAGGATCTCCCTTCCCCTAGATTCTTCTGGCAGCACGACTCGGTGTGCGTTCCGTTAGCCGGTTAGCCCTCGTTTTGCCTTCTTCCGCTCTGTGCAGCTTCAGCTGCTTAAGGCCATCAAGCAGTGAACTTCCTTCAGTTTGGTCTTCTTACACGCATTCGTGTCAGCCTCTGTACTGCTCTTTTACAGTCTGTTCGCCTTCAGCGTTCCGACCGGCGTCAGAGAAGTTATCGACAGTTTCAGTCTCTGCCCCTCTTTCTCATTCTAGTCAGCGGTGTCAGTTTTAAACCTCCCAGTATTATTTAACATTTTCGAAAAGACTAGAACGTGCCATGAGCTTACAACTTCCAGTGATCTTCCTTATTCCATCCCTCTTCCGTGTCTCAGTACTGTCGGGGAAAAAAACTATAGTTGGCTAATTTGTTAAGTTGAGCCTTCTTAGCGGAACGATGACTAACATATCTGGAGAAAAGGACATCACATGAGTATATTTTTGTAGTTGCATATTAGTTTAGGCTTTTCAGAGATGGGTGGGTGCCTTTTCCTCCCGTTCACTGCATAGTGTTCACTAATTCCAGAAATAAACATATTAGGAGTTTCAAAAGGAGGGGCAACATTGTAGTTACAGCATGTGGGGGGTGGGGCGGCAGTGCAAAAGGTGACCTGGGGATACCATGTCTCATCTGCCGATGTCCTTCCACCCCCATGAGGGTCGTCTTCCCCCCCCTGTAGTCCTCACCCAGATAGCCACCCCCACGGTCGGGATCAGGTCGTTTCTGCATTTCCCTGGCCACCTGGGGAGAGACTTTCCCCAGGGAAGGAGTGATGATATTGCCAGATTCCTCACATACGGTAGGGGAGCCTCTCTTAAATTTGCATAAGTCTCTTTACACTTGTTATTGGTGGCATTTTGGTTATAGGGGTACATTTGGCTGATGGAAGGTTTCTGGTGGAAGCGTGCACTTCCTTGCTTCTTGGTGTATATCGCTTTTTAGTGGGTCTATGGTGGCGCATAGGCGAGTTCTCCCCAGAATTCATTGCTAAGGGGGGGATTATCGAGCCACTTCATTTCACTTTGAGTCTCTTTATGCTTGTGTTGCTGGTTTGCTCAGTTGGAAAGTAAGCACAATCTGCTTCAAGTAGAGGAAAACGGCTCCCCTATGGAACTTGCACCCAGTCTTTGTGTCATGGCCCTTTATGAATATTGCTGTGTAATCCCGAAATCTCAGCACTGTGTTACTGCCTTCATTCACTTGTGAATTGTCAGAGGTGCAAGATGTCGGACTTGAGTACTTTCTTGCTTATCGTTATTAATAAAACAAAAATCTCCTGCACTCGGCAGGGCTTGGGCACATGAGGTGTGCACGTGGTTAATAAATTTACAGTATTGTCCTCCTATCCCAAAGTCTGTACTTGTGTAATGTAATGAAGGCATGGTATCAAACAGTGAAGACAGACACAGGTGATCACAGTTCAAGGTGATTATTGAACTTCAATGGTTTGGTAGAATGCCTATCTAAACCTAAATTTAAAGATGCGAGCAAGCTAAGACCATCAAATAATAATAATGCAGTCCTAGTGGAGTCTATCAAAATAAAAGGGCCTATACTAATAAACCTTTTGCCAGTCCTTACTTTTAAATACAAAATGGTGTGGGATAACAATGTATGCAAAGAAAAGTGTTCAAGAAATGATATGTCAGGATAGTTGAGCAGTTGGCTTCCCTTCCCCACGTTTTCAGCACGGGGCAAGGCGGCACGTGCGTGCTTTGCACAAACTCTGGCTTCTTGGCCACGAGTTAACAGTTCAACAGATAGGCATCAGGGCCTTCTGCCAAAATCTCTCTCGCAATGACAGTCTCTTATTGGAGAGGGCCTGATTTAGCAAACAAAACACAAAAGTTCCTTGCCTTTGTCAAGATTCTCACATTCATAAGTTCACGATTGGTCTCCCTTATCTGGGCTCGGATCATGGATCCCCCTATTCCGGGCTCAGATCCCTTTTGACACCAGTATCGAAGACTTTCGAATGTGTGATGGGTTTTGTTTGAACCGTTGCAGGACCACTTCATTTCCTTTACACAATTATACACTTTACATCAATCTTCTACTTTTGTTTCCCTTCTTGTCAGGATACTGTACAGAGACCTTCAATTGAGCACAGTCACTGTGCCGGACCACTCTGTCAACGGTATCGTATCCTTCCTTTCAAGTTCAAACATTCAGCAGCAATTTTGCTTTACTCACGTCTTTCATCACACACGTTTAACAAAATTGTCTGTTTTACAATGTTGCTGCTTTCTACCTTGGCTTCATCACAGACCAGTCTGGCCTTGGTTTCCCCAACAAACTGGCTGTGTTGTTCTGTTGTTTCTTTGTTATTGGAGCCAAGGATGATACCAAGGCATCTGCAGCGCCTCCCCGCCTTGGTCAGTTAAGCGGAAGGGCCCGCGATATCTCTGACACACACTGCAGGATTTTTCAGCCTGTTTTCCTGGTATTACGCTTTCTGCCTTGAAGGTTTCTTCAAAGTAACTGCATCCCGCCGAAAAGATCAAGGGGTTGCCCTTCTCACAAACCCCTCGTACCTTGCAGACGTTCTCCTCTCGTTCAGCTGCCGACTCGAAACTGCTGTACCTTTGTGTGCTTTGCCTCGCTCAGAGTGTGCTCTTGTGCTCTGCCTTTTATCCGCGTGGGGAAGTGTAATGGAAGTCAGGAATTAGTGATCGTCGATAATTGCTTGACCTCGCCTGATTATGGTACTGGGACATGTCAGGTACACAGCTCGGGCGCGAGTCTGTTTTCTCCCAGAGCGGGCTGTCTGTGTAAAGGTTTTCATGCAGAAAAAAGGGGGGTTGAGTTTCTAAATATCCCATCTGGTAGGATGGGGTAAAGGGGGCAGAGGTGTAACAGGGAAGAGAGGGATACTGCGTCTCACCATCCGGTGTCCCACTCCCCAAAGACCCTTCACCCAGGTGATCCTCCCGCACTGGTCCACCCCCAGGAACTGGATCCAAAAGTGATGGCCGTGTCCTGGCCCCCTGGATGACAGATCCCCGGGGACTAGTTGGTGAGACACCTTCTTGTTTCTCACAGTAATGATCAAGCAGTTTTCATCTCACTTCAGTTCTTTTAAATTCCAATCTAACCCCATTCCAAAAATTCTTTAAGAAAGGATCCACAAGACTAATTCAGAAGATTCTCATACTTACATGTTTTGGGTTTAATCTGTCCTCACACAACTAGTCCTCTTAAATTATTCTTCTTACGTAATCTTTTCTAGTGGTGGGAAAACACCATGCCGATGTTCTACAAGAACAAACTGTGCATCCACTGCCATCAGTTGTACTTCTTTTCTGTGGTAATGTATGTGTGGGCACTTGAGCACAGCATGCATTTGCTTGCCGTTCTTTTAGTGGGTTCCTCGAATACGCAGCAGACTGATTTACTCACCAAACAAATCGAGCGGAATGTTGTGTTCTATGAGTGGCCGTTGAAACAAGGCTACTGCAGGGTGGATGCCCAATGGCTTGTCGACTGCGTTTAAGTGCCTGACTCCGGACATAGCACTACGCTGTAACTGAAGATCAAAGAGTCGTTTTCCATTTCTACCAACTAACTCCAGACTTCTCCTTGGGGCAGCACTACATCGTTATAACCTATAACCGTGGCAACGGTTCTCTAGCTGTGTAGACACCCAGCACCTCACAGAGTAGGAGTGTCTTCAATCCTGAAAGTATTTCCAGCCTGCAGGTGCATTTTGGTGTCAGGTGGAGTGTTTGCAGCCATCCCTCGGCGAGAGCAGCCCACTTTGCCTGCTGTCTACCACTGTCATTGGTGTTGAGCCCCTAACTAGACTATGATCTGTGTGCATGCTGGCTCTGTTTTTTGCCACCTCCACTGAGCTGACATGCAGGTATGCAGTACAAAGTTGATCTTCGATGGGATGTTCCCAGAGCTTGTAGTTTGAGGGCCGAGGTATCCTGTGCTGTTGCGTATTGAGGCACTTCGTGCAGCAAACAATTGATGCTGTCGGGCTGGTAGATCTAGGGTCTTTGCTTTTGTGGCCAAAAGATTGATAGTTGGCTGCCCATGGCCTCTTTACCAGGAAGTAAGTAGGGCCTTGTGCACAGCTGCCGAACATTACAATGTGGGTAGTGGACCTAGAAGGTACACTACTGGCAACACAGTGGCGGGCTGTAAGGAACTCATGGTGGCAACAGTAAAGATGGACACAAGTGATCAGAGTTCAAGGGTGTTTATTAAACTGTATAAATGGGTGAGAAAAACGCCTAACCTAAATCTAAGATGGGAGCAAGCTACGACCGTCAAATAATAATCAGGCAGTCCTGGTGGCGGTCAACATAAAGGGGCCTATACTAAAAATAAAACTATTGTCAATCCTTATCGCTAAATAATACGTTCGATAATGTTCACAAATGATAAATCAGGATGTTATGGTGTCTCCCGTGCCCACGTTTTCTAGCATGGTACAAAGGTGGGACTCCTAAGCACAGCACACTCCTGGGCTTCTCCAGTACGAGGTTACAGTTCCTTTTTACAATATCAGGGATCTTCTGTGTCCAAGACTATTTCAAGCAAAGTCTCTTACTTCAGAGGGCCTGGTGTATCGCAAACAAGTTCCTTTTATTTCTCTTCTGTTTGGGCGATTAATCTTCAACCATGGATCCCCCACAGCCGGGCTCTGATCTGTTTTTCAACGTTAGTCTCCTTCAGTCGGGCTCATACCAACCAATAGCACTGTGGACATCCCTCAGTTGGGTTCATGCCTTCCACAGTTCAATCACCTCAATGTCTTTTTAATCAACCACCTTGCTTGCAGCCGAGCTCAGACTATCCCTTAGCTTTTCCAGCCCCCAGTCAGGCTTTCTCTTAGTCCCCAGTCAGGCTTCTTTTCTTAGCCCTCAGCCAGGTGCAAGCGCCAATTTCACAATTCTTTGTCCTTTTACAACATGACAAGGACTTTCGATTGTACAAGGAATTTGACAGCACTCTTGTATGACCACCTTGACGGACACCTCCCATCGGCCTTCCGTATGGCTTCTTGGTACTTGTAGTGTTTTTAATCTTCTTTCGTGTTGCCACTGCTACCTTAAGCTTAACACAGTCTGGCTCTTATCAGGTTCCCTCCCGACTCACTGGCTGTGCTGAACTCATTGGTGTTTCTTTTGCCGCTGTAGTCGAGGACGGTACAACAATGGTAACCTCGTTTCCCCACCCTGGCTATCAGTGCGGGTGGGTTCCATGTACCGCTGATATACATCACACCATCCTCCAGCTGCGATTCCCAGTCTTACGTTTCTTTGTTTAGAGGTTTTGCGGGTCTCGGTTGAAAAGGGCAAAGGCAATTCCCTCCTTGACGTCCTTTCAGGTCACACCCCCTTTCTCCTCTATTTGAATGACTACTTCCTCATATGTTCAGCCTTGCTCAGAGTGTGCTCTCGTGCTTTGCCTTTTATCCCTATGGGGAAGGGAAAGAGCTGTCAGGTGTGTGAAATTAGTGGCAATTGCCTAACTCTGCCTGACCCTTGAGTTGGGACATGTCAGGTATACGGCTCTGGTGTTAGTCTATTGTTTTTCAGGGTAATCGATCTGTGAGAAAGCGTTTGTGTTGGGAAGGGGGGGTGAGTTGTTGATGTATCCTACTGAGTAGGATGAGTAAAAGGTACTTTAAAGAAGGGGATACCGTGTCTCACCCTTCTGTGTCCCACTTCCACTCCCCCAGGACCCCCTTTCCAGGTGATCCTCCCTCACTGGTCCACCCCCAGGAACTGGATCCAATAGCGATGGACGTGTCCTGGCCACCTGGATGACAGATTCCTGGGGACTAGCAAGTGAGACACCTTCAGGTTTCTCACAGGGCACAATGGGATGCTTAGCATTTGTATTGTGTACACAACGTCATGAGGCTGCATTACCGTGCCTTCAGCTCCCACTGGGGGTTCCTTTATCGCCATGGGCTAGTAGGCCAGCCTAGGAGCCATTCTGTGTGGGCTTCTCAACTATGAAAACAAAGGGGCACAGATTAAGCAGTTTGTGCTCGTCTTCCCTCTGACAGCACGCATGCTTATTTGAAAAGTCCCACAAATGAATGAACAGTTGTCTGGGTGCAGCTTTTGACATGTCATTGCATACCTCAAAGGGGGGCCTGTTTAGTGGTTAATTTGCTCACGTTAGAACCTCAATTTCTAGGTTCTAAATCCTACTTCAGCTGTTCAGCGCATGATCAAATCTAGTGTGCTTACAGCCAGATCCTGTCACCTTTGTGGGGCTCAAAACGGCATGTAAATATGTGGATGGTACGTTAAACATAGATATATGTAGTGAAAAATGTTAGTTGAAGCATCGATAAGCTAAAACAATCTGATGCAATGAAATCCTTGAAATTCAGGGAAAAATCTTTTCTTGAACTGACTTGAAGGGAAGATTTAATGCCACAAAGCCCCATACATTCGGCTGGTGTTGGAAGCTATTCCACCTTAACTTTGAGGCCCCCATTGCACAGCCCCTGAGCTCACTGATGACATCACAAGTGACGTCACTGATGTACCACCATTTGCTTGAGATATATAAATGTAGGCAGCGCCCCTCTGCTCTTTAGAGCTAGGTCTGTGCTGTATCAAAATGCCCTAAGAATAGGGTGGCCTATTTTGCTGGTAAAAGAAATATTGACGGTGGGACTTAAACGCGTTCCCCCGTTTGGCACAAGCGCTCATGTGAAGAAAGAGTGCAGATATTACCTATGGGCTTTGGGGTGGATTTCTGCCCTCGAACATTTTTTCAAATAAATCAAAATGGTGAATTGTTAGAGCACACATTTCAGAAAAAATTTGATACAAATCCATAGGATTCCCAGGCAGTGCTTTAGTGCACGAACGAATGAGAAAGTTATGTTTGCGAGAACCGTGACGCTACCGTGACGTCATGGTGGATGATTATGGAATTCATAATCCACTGCAGTGGCATCACAGTAGTGGAATACAGCATTTTCTCTGCCAGGGCTTTTTTTCCCCTTATTGAGTAGATGTGGGGTGCCAGGATGGGGGAACCTGGTCGTTAATATATGGGATATAGTTCCATCATGCCCCTCACCCCCCCACCCCCCACAGCCCTCCAGCATGCTGGTGCATGCAGAGAAGGCATGCAGTAGATAAGGGAGTAAGGGGCCATACACAACATACAATGATAGATTGGTAGCTTCCAGCTATAGGGTGCGGTCCATCTTGGCGTGCCGAGTGATATCATGGACATGTGGCAATATAACCCTTTAGATGATATCTACCCAGCTACAATTTTGTATATTCTCCGCTTGCATTTAAGCATCAGTTAATGTCTGCTGTGGAAGGAGCTATGCTTTAATGTTTTTCTTCTTGCACTGGTGGGCACATTAAAATGTACTGTGGCTCCTCATGGAAGTACGCTGGGCTCCCTTCTTAGAATGGAGAGGTCAGCGGGACTGAGCAAGCTGCCTGCCGCAGGACATTCCGAAGACCTTCTGGAAGATTCCAGGCTGTTCTCTTTTTGTAAGAGATCAAGGGGTGCAGCTGCTTCCTTAGCGCTCTCGTCCTTGTGTCCTCCTGTATCTGGCCATAGTGGGGGCTCGCGTGCTTCCACATCTGTGCAGCAACCCGCTGTGTTTAATTAGTTTATTTTAAAACTTTGTTTGAATGCCACGTACCAAGAAAAACATTACAGCTTGAACTGGGAATGTGCTTGCAGGAATTTAAGAGGCGATCTCCACCATGCTGGGACTGCATATATAGAGGTGACATAGAAGCCCAATGCCAAGGTGGCTCGCCATCGGCCGCCCAAGCCCATCTTCATGGCATGCCATCTGGATGGGTAATTGGGCCCCCAAGAGACTGGAGCCCCTAAGTACTCTTCCCTTTTGTTGCCACCACAGTACTCTGAAGCAGATGCAAAGTGTTATGAGCGCTATATAAATGCCCCCAAATGAAACAAATAAACTAAGATTATATCAAGGAAAACCATTTATTAAAACCCTATGATTTCATTGATTAGTCTCTTTTTAATGGAAATGGAGACTAGGTGTCATATTCTTTAAAAAAGAAAATAAGCACAAACTGTATCCATCATATCATGCGCTGTTATAGCGCTCTCTCTTCCTCGACCCTCTTTCTGTCTCACTCTGCCAATTGTTATGGGGAGGTGGTCCCTTTGTCAGGTGTGTTTTGCTAGAGCCACCCCAGCCGTTCCTGAAAGCTGCACAGCTAGAGGACAGAAAACAATGGGCCTCATTATAAACTTGCCGGTCCGGAAACAAAGGTGCCTGTAAGCTTACCGGAACCGTTGTTTCCGGACCGGCAAAGTACAACTCTGCAGGGCAGGTGCCCTCCTGCCGGGCAGGTCAGACCTGCCGGGTGGACCGGCACCCGCCCACAGTGTTTCACAGAAGCACCTGCACCGTTATTACCGGTGCCAGTGTTTCCGTGGTCCCCGTTCCCGTAGAGTCCTATGGGACTCTATAGGAATGGGGAACAACAATTTACCGGCGCCTGACTTTCCGGCCAGTTGTAATACCCCGACGTACCCGACAAGTCAGGCACTGGTAACTGTTTACGGGTCCAGCGGCTACCTGCCGGTTTTACCAGCACAGTTACCGACGGACCCGTAATGAGGCCAAATATCTTGGGGTGGGGTGTGTGTATGTTCTTGCAAAAGCAGCTATACAAAAAGGAAGTTATTTAATTGCACTAACATTGTATAATGGCTTTTTAAATTGTACAATGTTCTTTTCTATTGATCACTTCCACTGTATATTTAATTGATAATAAGAAATATTTTTCACATGCTTTACTAACTAAAGCACATTATCAAAACCTAGAATAACCACTGTGATGTATCGAGGGTATTCGTCCCTTCTTCCCAGGGGGGAGCCACCCGCTTTGAGGCTAGGGAGGTGAGCCTGCTCAGCAAGACCTTCCTGGTCTGGACAAGTGGGACCTCACTGGGAGTGACTCCCTTCTCTGGGACAAGGACTCCCATTCCAGAGCAGAACTCTCTGCCCGGAACGTGCCATCTGCCTACATTGAAACTAAAAAGGCTGTTAGTACTTCTGTTTTGAATTCACAGAATAGTGGCATTTCTCCTATCTGTTGACTTCAGGGGAGATCTCCTGAATGCCACCGTCAACGAGCATCAACAGAACCCACTTATTTGTGATCTCACTTTGGATTTACTGAATGGTGACAATTCCTCAAATTCTTTGACTACAACACAGAGCTATCATACTTTCATACTTTTTAAGGCCAAGCAATGCTGAACGCAGACTGATCGCCATAACCAGGGAAGAAGGACATTGTTCTGTGTATTCCTCTCACCTATATAAGAGAGGAGACTCCTACCGAGGGAGGTGAACTGCTACGCAGAGGCGAGCCTTCGCACAATCGACGTCTTGGAGGGGCAGAGCCACGCACGCCTGCAGGGCCTGTGGCGAGTGAAGTGCTAACCGAACGCCTGAGAGTTGGCGTTCTACCGTAACAGGAAGCCGAGTTTGAAGGAGAGGCAGGCCCGCAGACACAATTGTCTCATCTGGTGCCGTGACAATGAAGAAGCTGTGGTGCGCAAGCAGGCCTGTAGCTGACTCCGAGACCACACCGCCTGAAGGAGCCTTGATCCCTAAGCTCCTCACATGTCAGACCATAGCTACGAAGCCAAGTAGCAACAGGGAGAGCCATCAAGGTTACAGGTGCCTGAGAAACCAGACCGAGACATTGAGTGAAGGCTACGAAAGCCGAACAGGTTATGGGATCCTGAGAAACCCAACAGGGAATATACCGTTACAAGGTACAAACATTAACAGCTGCAAAAGCTATCAAGGTTACGGGAGCCTGAGAAAACTGAGTGTGCAAATACTCTATGAAAGGGGTAGTGATAAAGATATGAATATTGCGATTAACGGCTGGAAAAGCTATCTGGGTTACAGGAGCCGAGAAACCTGAGTGTGCAAATACCCTAAAAAAGGGTGGGATTGAGAAAGAAAGATGGACACTTTGAATTAAGGCTGAGAAAGCAACAGAAGGCACAGAACTCTGATAAGACAGAGTGAAGAGCCGCCCTATCTGAAACAACTTGGATACAAGGAAATAACATATATGAGGATCACAGAATTTTGGGCAGAACCCAAAACCTTGAAGGAGGAGGTTTTTTTTGTTTGTTTCCCAGAAATCTTGAAGGAATGTAAATATTTGCAACAAGAGAAAGTGACTTTGTTAAGAGGAGAAATTGAAACCCTAACTTGATTTAAAAAAAGACTGGGAAGAATATCCAGTGTTGCTAAAAAATGAACTTTAGAAACCCTGAACACAGCAAATATAAATTGGACCAGGCAGACGCCCCCCTGGCGAGGCTATTGTTCAAAGCCTCCCATTTCCTTTTTAATTTGATGGTTTGTTTTAAGTGGTAGGACCAGTTAGTTGACTAGTTCGAACCAAATTACTTTATTTTGAACTTTAAAGCACACCTTTAGCGTCTATTATTTTAGGTAGGGAACTTCCCTCATAGCTAAAGGGCTAGTTAGGCGTTTTGATTCTTTTATTTTAATAAAACCTCTATAGAATGAACTCTTAATTGTCTTGAGTCCTTCTTCTGGATCGCCACACCACATAAAGTGTCTGATATAGAAGGCTAGTATTCCAAGATGGACGATATGGTACACTCCTATTGTATCTTTTGAAATACCCCTATGAGAAAGGGGAAAGGCTGAGCATAAAATCAAAGATAATTTTGGGAACATAAGAAGGACTACAGATATTTATATTAGAAAAATATGTTTGTGTTAAAAGGGTTGTAAGCTTGAATCACTAAGTACATAATGCACCCTATGCTTGTTACTCGTTTCATTTTCCATAACCCACTAACATTAAAATGTTTGTCATTCAAATATATATATATATATATATATATATATATATATATCGTCAGTCCCCCAGTTTACCGATGAGGGATATGGTGCCCTTTTCACATGCACAATGTCTCTCCCAGTTTACCAATGGGCTACAACTTCTGGAAGCCCTACTCAGTGTCTGCCACCACTGTTAGATGAGCCTCCCCCGATGACTACAGACCCTAGAGACCTTTCTCCCAAAAGGCCTACTCCTTAGACCACTGGTTCCCAGCCTTCAGCTGCTTTGGACTGCATCTACTTTTTCCAGCTGTGCTGTGGTCTGCTTCTGCTCTCTCCACTTTCGTGTCGGATTCAAGTGCCTTGTTCTGCCCCTCTCTGCTCTTGCAAGCCGGCTTTTATGACCCTTTTGGTTGTCCTGTCCATTTCCTTTCTTTGCACTGGTTTGGGGCTGATCCTAATACTCAGGCTTTGTGGGGCTCTGGGATTGAGTCATATAGGTTTCACCTTGCTGTTTGCCACTGACACACCCCCAGAAGCACCTTCTCCACCACCTTCAGTGAAAGCCTTGGTAAACCTACTTAGCCGCCCATCGCTTTGTAGCAGATCGTGTGACAAAATAACTACCACTCTGCGTGGGAGTACTAGGATAAGTAGAGGCTAATGCGCCTACTCAGCACCACACTACCACTGAATCATCCCAACCATAAATGTGAAAGAGTCGGGTATACCCACTTCGCCTATTTTGGTCACATGGGCGGAGGGTAGACAGTACTCTTCAGGAGGGGTGTGAACTGGCACAGATGCAACATACCCAACAATCGTACAAGGGTCCCGAATAAAAAGTAAGTCCAACCAAGGTTCCATAAAGTAGGCTCTTAGACTTACAAAAATGTGCACAACTAATAAAAACACTACTGGCCCACCCCTGTTAGAGAAAACACAGAGAAAGCAGACTTTCTGGTCTTTGGGGACAACAGGGTTCAGCCAGGCATCTAGGAACTTTACTTCAATCAAGGTTGAGTTCTGCTTTCCCAACGGTGAGCCAGCATCAATGATGTCCGAGGCAAAGGTTTGTGGTGGGTTGAGTCAGCATTTTATATGGGTAGACTCGGCAGCCAAATCGTGATTGACCTGCCGGTCCGAAAACTAGGGTGCCGGTAAACTTACTGGCACCGTTGTTTCTGGATCAGCATATTACAGGCCTGCCTGCCGGAGATGCCGTGCCTAACAGGTCTGACCCTGCCGGGCACAGCGGCCACGGTAGGCAGACCCGACATGGAATAACGGTGCCGGTGCTTTCATGTCCCCATGCCCATAGAGTCCTATTGGACTGTATGGAAATGGGTAACAACATTTTACCAGCGCCTGACTTTCCGGGCAACCAGGGTTGTAATCTCCAGTGGCACTGGGAAGTCAGGCGCAAGTAAATATTTACGGGTCCCGCTGCAACCCGCCGGTAGCACCGGCACGGTTACCACCAGACCCGTAATTAGGCCAGTGCTTCAGTTGGATTGAGTCGGTGGTCAAAAAGCATATCGGCTTCTTCAATAGAGTCCAGCTAGCGATCAAGTTGAGGTGCTCTGCTTTAGTGGGTCGAGTTCACATATAGATTGCTTGAAGAGCAGCTAAATGGTTCGAAGTACTTAGAGTACCAGAGGTAGCACTGTAGGTCCTGTTGCAGCTCAAAGTGAATCGAGCACGGCCGAGCCAGCTCGAAAAGTCTATCATGGCTATAGACAGGCTTTACACTGCTTTCTGCGATTTGCAGTCAGTGGGAGAGTCAGACCAGGATCTCTGGGGCAAGGTGAGTCCCTTCTTCTGTCCTTCCTTCACCTTTTGTGGTAACATGGGCCAAGTGAAGGCTGTGCTCTAATACAGTTCAAAATAAAGGGAATGTCCAATCAAGGTTCTGTAAAAATATATTTACTTTAATCAAACACACCATTCGCAATAGAACTATCTAGAAAGCACTGTACAAAACCTACCCCTGTGAAAAGAACAGAGAAGATGCAACAGATAGAAGAATGTAGCACTCAGAGTATGAATACCACCGTGCTAGGCAAATTATTAACCACAAAAAGGCTATAGGCCTCGTTACAAGTCCAACGATAACCATGCTGGTAAAACCGGCAGGTTGCCGCCGGACTTGTGAATTTTACCAGCGACTGGCTTGCCGGAAACACCGGGGCATTACAGCACCGGCGGTAAAATTTTAATCCCCATTCCAATAGAGTCCAGTAACAACAGTGCCAGTAGGCTTACCAGCACCATTGTTACCGCATCGGCACAATTGGAATAAGGTCCCATGTCTTTGGGTGAAAAAAGGTGCAAAAGGGACCTAATCAGCGTCTAGGGCCCAAATGGACTAAGCAGCCGCTATTGCTCAAGAATAGCTAGTTTCGGGTCGGTGGCGGGTCGGCAGCGTGGAACCCGGCTTTCAGCAGCGATGTAAGCAGATCTAGCACAGTTCAGGTATGGTGGATCATGTAGGCCCAGCTCGTGTGGGCCCAGGCAGGAAGCAGGTGTCAAGCAGGTTCAAATGCAGGAGCTCTGTGCGGCTCAAAAGCAGCTTTTGGGGATGCAGGATCTCTTCAAGGTCGGGCCTCGTCAAATAGGGTTGTAATTGCTGAGAAGGGTCGATACATTATGCTCCAGTGGTTCAAGTCAGTGGTGGGCGAAATGGTGATACTGTTGCTCCAATGTGCGGTCCAACAAAGCAGCAGATTTGAGAGGTGAGTGGGGTCGACTTGTGGCGTAACCCCTGATTTGAGTCGGCAAGTGACTCTCCAGAGTTCCGAGTCAGGTCTTGGCGTCGAGTGGCTGATTTGAATCTGGCAGTTGACAGGCTCAACTAGGGCGCAATGTATTGTTGAGCGGCTTAATGTGCAAGCAATTGTTCGGGCTAGTGCCAGATGTTAGCACTGGTGGGATTCCTCTGCATCTATGGCATCAAGGTCGACTTCAATGGCATTGAGTTAAGCTTCGACAGCAGTCCAACCAGTTGCAAGGCAGCGGAATGGGGGGCCTTTGCAGAGACCCAATTCAGCAGCTTGAGGATAGAGTGCTTCCTTTCAGGGTCTGCACTCCCAGCCCTGTGAGATTCTGTTGCAGAATGGAAGGTCCTGACCCACAGCAAGTATAACCCTCAATTTGCCCTGGGAGTGGGTCAGAGCTCTCCTCTGCCTTGGACTGCTCCTTCACTTCAATGGATGAGTTCTATGGAAAGTACAACTCTCCCAAAAGAAGTTTGGAATATATTTTTGGCAGTTCAAAAAATAGCTTTGGGTATTTGCCAGTTGAAATGGTAGCTTCCATAAACCGCCAGGGCAGCACTCAGTGTGTTATGTGCAATGCTGCCGTGTGTGTCATGTGTGTTACTGCTGCTATCTGCACCAGTGGATTCAGGATACCCTCTCCTTCATGCTGTGCATCCCTCATCATTGTTAACAACCCCAAACTAGTGCTGCTGTGCTGTTTATGTTGCCTCCCCTTAAGTGCTGGCAGGAGCTCCAAAGAGCCCAGCGCAGCCTCACGCCTGTGTCTAAGTCTGCAATTGATGCAGGCAGCTCGACAACATATAGACCACTGATTCCAACACATGCTGTCTGTGCACAAGAAGGAGGGGTAACTAAAGCTCAGAGAACTCCGTCCACACGCTACAGCAGTGAGGAGGTGACCATGACCGGTGACTTAAAGTGAGGAAAGCCGCCCACCACCATCAGGATAGGGACAGGCTGATGCTGACCATTCTAGCACATATAGACATAAAACGATGTTGATCTCTCAAATTATATTTATATTGAAGACATGACAATCAGAGGTATTGTGGAAATAATAACATTTTCAGTTTTTCCAAAATGTAAGCTGGTGTCTTTCTTCCTTTTAAGAGACAAGTAATGTGTTCCAAACGGAAGCAGCCAAGAAAGAAAAAAGATCTTGGCTCCCCATTGTACTCACTGTATCTTGAATGATCATAATGTTACAAGCCTTTCTTGGGTATGGTAAACATGTTTTCCTCCATATTTGCCCCCACCAGTAGACTATGTTCACTTTACCTACCTACCTTTGTACACAATAGTGAGTACATCAGTTTCCCCTCTCATTAGTTATAGTTCACTAATCACAAGTCCACCTTCCTTTGAATAAGTTCCGCTAATGTCACAGCGGAATGAAACATGTCAGGCTTCCCCATCCTCGATGCTGATGTAAACCCCAGATTATGAGCGAATGTATTTTTACTTACCGGAGACGGATATAATTGGCTTAGGAAACTTACCTGCACATCAAGCAATGGAATGAATGGACTTGCATGTCGTTTGGCTTCACATCACTGACCTTTTATAGGTGTTTTTTCTCTTTTTTCTATTAGTTCCTTTTTTGGCGATGCTGAGGTTTCTATGCATTTGTGAGATGTTTCGGTACATCAGTTTCTGTACACAATGTCATACACAATAAGACTGATTCACAGTTCATGTAACAGGTATACGTGATAGAATGTAATGTTTCATGTTTACACTTTAAAACCAGTTTTAGGAGTTTCCGGGAAAGTCCATTTTTCTTGTCAGTATCATCAATTGTCAAACCTAAATTGCAGACTTCATCCAGTGGAAGTGGCCGGGGAACTAGGGATTCTGGCCTGATGGACGGATACCATTTGGATAAGCAAGAGTCACAGGGAAGAAATGCAGTCTTCCCAGTATTGAACTTCAACTGGTTTTGTGTCCATCCACTTTGCTACCGCTTTTAATCCTGCAGAAAGCTTGGAATCTGATTGCAATGTGTTCATCTAATTGGAGTAGATTTTCCGTGTCATTGACATAGGTTCAAAATAGCAGGCCACATTTTAGCAACAGTTTAGAAAAAGGCCACAGACAGCAATTGAATAGCATAGGTGAGATGTTGGCACCCTGTGGGACTTCAGTAGCAACGATTTTGGGGGTGACTTAAAAGTGTCAATAGATATAGATTGGGATCTATATAGTAGAAATTCCTTCAGCCAACAGACTACGGAACTGGGCAGCCCAAAACGTTGGAGTCTGCCAGAATGATCGAGCGGTCAATGCTATCGAAAGCTGATGACATATCCAACAGCACATGGACTCCATTCCAGCCATCATCTACCATCCATCATATGTTATCCAACATTTCAGTCACAAGTTCCTTGCTATCCCCAGAACAAAAACCTGCTTGCCCATCATCTGAGATCTTTCAAGACGGTGTACTTTATCAATTGAAGAGTAGTCGATGACTTTTTATTTTATTGAAAATTATAGGGAAAACAATGCATTTTTAGCACAAAAATGCTTACAAAACGTTTTAACATTGACATACAGAGCGGAAGATCGGTGTTCTTAACAATGCGTGAGCGGATGTGGATCTAAGACCAGATGATGCAGTAGAGGTAGAAACATGAACCAGGCACAAGGACACTAGAGCATGATATAGGAATGGGATAGTGGAATAAGTGCGACGTTTTATGATGAAGCAGTAAGGGACATGTGTTGTGGCGTTGTTGTAGATAGGTAGGGGAAGAGGAGAACAGGGAGATGTGGTGGCGTAGGATGAAATGCAAAAGGTTTTTCAGAAAGGAGGAGAGCTAGGAGGTTGGATTTAAATAGAGATAGAGCGGGAGTAGTGTGAAGAGGGAGAGGAAGAGCATTCCAGAGTAAGGGAACGAGGAGAGGAAGAGAGCAAAATGAGAGGAGCGCAATAGACACATGAGGTGGCAAGGATTTGAGCCGAGGATGATCGTAGGGAGCGACGGGGGGAATAAGGAGTGAGATGGGTGATATGTATGGTGGGGCAAGTGTGTGCATAGTTTTGAAGATGATAATGAGTTTATACTTTGCCCTCTATCTAATAGCTATGATAGCCTAACTCATAATGGGGTGTGGAGGTGGAGGTGAAGCAGGTAAGGACCAAGAGTGTACAAACGGCAAAGTTGAGGACATTGTCGAGAGGTCAAAAAGCATAGTTGGGAAGG
Source organism: Ambystoma mexicanum (assembly GCF_040938575.1). Classification (NCBI taxonomy): domain Eukaryota; kingdom Metazoa; phylum Chordata; class Amphibia; order Caudata; family Ambystomatidae; genus Ambystoma; species Ambystoma mexicanum. The sequence continues at coordinate 1,385,868,261 of NC_090923.1, read as the reverse complement.
CCGTAGAGTAAACTGACACAGTGGTCAGAACGAGAGAGTACTAAAGACAAGATTAGATGCTTAGCAGTGTTGAAGGGAAGAAGATGTCTTATTTTCCTAATGTTGAAGGTTCCATGTTATAATGTCCCCTGACAAAAAAAGTCACAGTTTTTTGCAGGGACATTATTACATTGAACATGCAGGGGACACCCCCGCAACCCCTGATATTTTTTGTTGTTTGTTTTACAAGGGGAACTGGGAAATCCCTGCAACCCGTCCCCATACATAATGTCACCATATATAATGTCGCCAATGGTTTTTCCCTGCGACATTCGGTATGGGGACATTATTTTTGGGGACATTATTACCTGATACCATGTTGAGGAGATTAAGTCTGGCCGCAATGGCAGATTTGGTGATGAAGAGTGAGAAGTTGTGAGATGGGTTGAAGATGACACCAAGCATCAAGCGAGCAGAAACAGACATGGGAAGGTAGTCAGGAGAGAAGAATACAAGAGTTTTAGGATCCACAACAGCACTAACCTAACCTAACACAGCGGCAATACAGTTGTCAGAGAAGCCACCACTGACCTGATCTGAGGTGCTGTTGGCTGATTACATCAAAGACTTAACTTGGAATATACAGCCCCTGATGACAAAAACAGGGAGCTGTGTACCCCTAGGGAAACCCTCAATGGGGAAGAAAACCCTTGATCTGCTGCAGAGGTAGCTGGAAGGTGAGGTGAGGACCACACAGCCCGGAGAACAGCAGCGAGATGACGGTTCAGCTGCAGGATTGCTGGAAGATGAGGTGCTCGACGTCAGGACAGCAGCAGCAAGATGAGAGTCCAGTAACGGTGTAGCAAGGAGGCGAGGAGCGTGGAGCCAGGAGAGAGCTGGCTGGAGGGATTGGGAAACCAAGAAAATGGGAAGCGAGCCTCAAGCAGGACCAAGTAGCCAGGGCAAGAAGGAAAGAAGGTGGAGAAGGAAACCACGGGCGATGGGGAAGCTGAGAAGGAGAGCATGCCAGGTAAGATAAGGCACAGAGACAGTAAGTGTTGGTACTTCTGAAAAAGAATGGATGCACAGGTCCTAACCTTTGGGCTGCTTTTAAAGAAGGGATTGAAGCTGCGTTTGCTCCCGGTCACTTTGCAGACGGTGGCCATGTTGAATAATCACTATTCCGCAGCATATAGTTTCCAAACGGCAACAACCGTTGCCATCTTGGAGTGATTATCACGGAACAAAGAGCTCTGTATTGCCATTTGCGCCAGTGGGAACAGGTTGCGAACCTATTCCTGACAAAGAGGGGGAGAGGAAGAGATAGCCTGTTTGGGTGGGAAGTGCAGAACTTCAGCCTTAGTGGAGTTGAGTGAGTGAGTTTTCATCCAGTATTTGATGGCGGAGAGACAGACATTTTTTACGGTAGCTCGTCAGGTACGGAGGGAAAGGATAAGAAGATCTGGGTGTCATCAGCGAAGAGTTTATAGAAGAAGCCATAGAAGGAGATCAAGGTGCCATGAGCAGAGGTATTGAGAGTGAAGAGAAGTGGACCCACGGGGAACACCAACAGAAAGGGGGTGAGTGGGGAGGAAAGGCTGTTCCAGGACACCTGGAAGTGTGTGGGAGCAAGATATGAAGCAAAGCAAGCGAGGGTCTTGTCCCTGATGCATAGGATACGTAGAGTTGAGAATAGGTCAGAATGGTTGACAGTACGAAGTAGTGTTGAGAAAAGGTCCAAATGGTTTATGGTATCGAAGGCAGCAGAGCGGTTGAGAAGAATATGAATAGATTAACGTTTAGCATGACGAGCAGAAGAGATGTAGTTGCTGACATTGAGGGGAGCTGACGTAGTAGAGTGGAGAGGATGGAAGCCAGATTAAAGAGAATCGTAGGGGTTGTGTGTGTGTCAAAGAACTCTGTGAGCTGGTTGAAAACGACACACTCTAGGATTTTGGAATTGTGATTTAGAAGAGAGCATGAAAGTTGGCAGAACAGTTATGATCTAGGCCACGTCTCATTAAGGATGGGGAGGACAGTAGCCAACATGTAGGATGATGGGAAAGTGGCACTGTCAAGAGAGGAGTTTGAAAAGGGAGCTAAGATATGGAGCAACACAGGGAGCTTTGTGCTTGTGTGGGAATGTTTGTGAGGGGATAGAGGGTAGATGGGGATACATGAAGGGTTAGCCCTGGGGGGAGGGTCAAGAATCTCATCATGGTTAGTGGGGGCAGAGAAGGACATTGCCACAAGACAGGAGAGGAGAGTAGAGGTGGTGGAGAAAGATGAGCAGGTGGTGGATAGAAGGGTATTTGGAATGTTGGACATTTTTGAAGCAAAGTAGAGAGCTAAATCGTTAGTAGAACGAGTAGAGGAGATGGAGGAGAGTTTAGGAGGTGAGAGAATTGAGTTGAAAGATGTTTGGAGGCGCCTGGGTTGAGATGATTGAGACAAAATGAGAGAGAGAGAGGCGTCACATTTGACAGAGTTGTGAGCAGAGAAGTAGTTTTGAAGAGCAGTAATGTAGAGTTGGAGATCTGAGGAGTGTCTAGATCTTTACCAAGTGCAAAGGTTTTTCCTCAGTGTTGTTTTCAGGGTGGTTAAGGAAAAGAGAGCTAAGGTCAGTGGATAGGGGAGTGGAGAGAGAGGGGGGTTAAAGTCACCAGTGACAATGCCGTGATGATGGGAAGGAAGGAATTCAATCATTTGGGAGGGGTGGTCAATACATTTACCAGCAGTACTATGTGGGCGATTGAGAGAGATAATATCAATGCCATAGAGAGCAGTGATTGTGTAGACAGTGTATTCGGTATTCGAATGAGAAAGAAAAAGAGGGAGATAGGGGAGTAGAAAAGATGGGAAGTTAGGATGATGCGAACAGTCCTACTCCACCATCCCTACCAGTTGGACGGGGTGAGTGGGTGAAGGTGTAGGCAGGGTTGTGAAGGGCAGCAAGGGTTGCAGAGTCTGAGGGAAAAATCCAAGTTTCTGTAAGAGTAATAAGGTCAAGAGAGGGAGAAAGGGAAAGAAGGAAGTCAGATGAGAAGGAAATCTTGTTACATACAGATTGTGCATTCCAAAGAGCAAAATAAAGAGAGTGAGATGTAGAAGCGTACTGATGTTTAGTCTGCGAAGTAGAGAGGTGCAGGGGGTAGATGCGAGAAGATGAAGTCTGATGAAAATTAGGGTTGGGGAGTTTGTAAATTGAGAGAGTAGGTACGCGAGAAGAGGGTTGGTGTCGTGGAAATGAGATGATAGGGATGTATTGAGTTTTTGAACAGATGAGAATGAAGAACGAAGTAGAAGAACAAGGAAGAGATAGTAAGAGCAATACATTGTGAGGGCAGGTCTGAGCAAAGACGTCATTGATACTGACAAGCAAGTAGGAAGACACAGAAAAGCATTAGCTCAAAGGCAAAGAGGAGGTTGGCCCTTACCTGTTTGCCCTTTGCTGGGTCGCCTGGGGCTGTGTCGCCACAAGGAAGGCAGTCGAGTACTGGAAGTGATGAGGATCATCCAATGGCGGGAAGGAGAAGTGGAACCACCAGCCTGCGGCTAGAGAGTAGGGCAGGCAGGTAGATTGACTCCTGGCCCAGGCACCCTGTTCGTCACTTGACGGTTGTGCAGGTAGCTCAGGGGAGCAGACAGGAAGGGGAATTTGATGCTCAAATTAACAGCAGGAGCTGGTGGGGAGGCCAGGCCGCCTCAGCGGCCACCTCTGCAGGCAGCCTCAGACAGATGGAATGAGTCCCTGTTGGTTCTGTTGTGATGAGCTCCTTGTTGCCCTCAGCCCAGTTGAAGCCCCTTTTGGAGGTGGAAAGATTGTTCAAAGATGACGTTTTTGGGGCCAGAGGTCACGTGAACAGTCTGTAGTTCGGCCCTGGATGCTTCTTGTAGGCCCCATGGCATCTGCAGGCAGACTCTGGCAGATGGAAAGAGTGTATCTGGTGCTGCCGGGATGATCTGTGTTGCTCTCAGTTCAGATGATATCCCTTTTGGACTCATGACATTTCCTAAAAATTAGACTATATAAATAGGGCAGAAGTTTTAATAACTATGTTCTGTGTCCCTTACCTTGAGGATAAAAGGGAAACCAGCGGAGGGAGAAGTGTGAGAGTCAGACATTCTTGGAGCGAGTTTAAGGATAGAGGGGACGGTGCAGTGAGGAGAAAGAACAAGAGAGAGCGAGCGAAGCAGAGGAGGAGGACGGGGAAAGGGGACCGAAGGTAGTGCAGGAGCAAGACGAGCGGAGGTGGAGTAGGGAGAAAGAAGAGCAACAGCATGTGCATATAGGTATTTCTTCCAGAAAAGGACTCATCCCCTCCGAAAGTCATATCTCCATTCCCCCACGCAGTCTTATGGGACTTGAAAATGCGGAGTAAGAAAATCTCTCAATCGGGTGGATAATCTCCAGTTTCCACATAGGGCAACTTTAATTCGGGTTCGAGGTATGGAAACTGGAGATTCTCTCTCTCTCTATTCTCCCGTCTGGGCCGACCCATTCTGCAGGGCACACTCGTGATGCCCTGATCTCCTCTGACCTTCCCCTCTCTGTCCCTCTCTCCACTTCTCTCTTCTGGAGTGATCACTTTCTCCTATCCTCCCACCTCACCTTCCCTACCCCACAGGCAAAGCCACCTTCATCACTGCCACCCTCCTCCTCGGTCATCCGACCCATGAAGCGCGTGTCAGTTGAGGCTTTTGCTGCCACCTTCTCCACCCCTCTTCCCCCTTCGGCTGACTCCCACCCTGACACAGCCCTCTCCACGCTCCACTCTGCTATATCTGATACTCTTGATATCCTTGCCCCTGTCATGAGAATCCGGCTGAAGCCCAAAGCCAAATGTAACTCCTGGTATGACTCGGATCTCGTCACCCTTAAACGCAAGTGCAGGGTGGCAGAGAGGAAATGGCGTGCTTCATGTTCATCCTCTGACAAACTGGCCTGCCGCCTGCTCCAAAGGCAATACCGGCTCTCTGTTCTCACCAAGAAGAGAGCCCTTATCCAAGCCCGCATCTCTGCGGCATCTAACAATTCGGCCGAACTCTTTCAAATCTGCAAGGAGCTGGCTAACCCTGCTCCAGTCTCTACCTCTCCTGTCCCCTCCCAGGCCCTCTGCACGGCACTGGCCTCTCACTTCATTTAAAAAACTCAGGACATCCTGTCCTCACTCTCCTCCTACCACCTCCCCCCCTCTGTTCCCTGCTCTTCCTCTGGCCCTTCTGCAGCCACCCCTCCTCTCCCCTTATCTGCCTTTCCCCTTTTTACTGCTGATGAGGTTTCGAGACAAGTCCGATCTATGAAAGTCTCATCTAAACAGGTCCACCCCTGTTCCTCCAAAACTATCAAGGACCACACCGACTCCTTGGCTCCTGCCCTGGCTGACTTCTGCAATCACTCCTTTGCCTCTGGAGTCTTCCCATCCCCCCTCAAGCACTCCCTTGTGCACCCCCTTCTTAAGAAACCCTCTTCCGACCCCTCCTGCCCGGCTAACTATCGCCCAACCTCTATCACTCCCTTCCTGGGCAAGCTCCTGGAGAAACTGGCCATCTCCCAGCTCAATCTCCATACCGAATCTGTTGGTAGTCTTCATGACCATCAGTCGGGCTTCAGAGCTGCCAGAAGCACGGAAACTGCTCTCCTGAACATCCGTGAGGACCTGCTCTCGAACCTTGACTCTAACACTCCATGTGTTCTCATTTTGCTGGATCTCTCTTCTGCCTTTGATACTGTCAACCATGCCATCCTGCTCAACCGTCTCTGTGATAAGCTGGGTATCACTGGTCAGGCTCTGGCGTGGCTGACCTCTTTCCTCTCTGATCGACCCTCCCAGGTCCAACTGGGGTCCTTCCTCTCTGACATCTTTTTCTCTACCTGTGGTGTCCCCCAGGGATCTAACCTCTCCCCCTGGCTATTCAACCGGTATCTGGCATTTCTTGCCCACCGCATCGTCGCTCTCTGCCCCAACTTTCAGTGATATGCGGATGATACCCAGCTCATTTTCAGGCTACCCTCGGCCCCCTCTTCTACTTCCCTCATCTCTGACTGTATTTCTGCTATCCAGGAATGGTGTGCCGCAAATGACCTCTGCCTTAATGTCAGTAAGACTGAGATTCTACTCATCGGCACACCCACTCCCTCCTTCCCTGCAGCTCTCTGACCGGCCTCTCTTGGCCCTCTTCCTGCTCCTACCTGCAAAGCAAAAAACCTCCGGCTCATCTTCGACTCCACACTCTCTTTCTCTCCTCACATTTCTGCCGTCTCTAAGAAGTCACACTACCAGCTACACCTCCTCAAAGGTATCCTTCCTTTCCTCTCCTTCCCCCAGAAACTCACTGTCTCTAGAAACCTGGTTCTCTCGAAGCTGGACTACTGTAACAGCCTCTATCTAAATCTGCCTGCCTCTACTCTCCGCCCTTTGTAACTCATCCAGAACAGGACTGCGAGACTTGTCCTTGGCCTCAAGCCCAGGGACCGTATCTCTCCAGGACTGCAATTGCTACACTGGCTCCCAGTGGCTGCGAAGGATTAAGTTCAAAACCCTCTGCATTGTCCACAAGGCCTTCTGGGGCCTTGGGCCAAAATACCTTCAACTCTCTTTTCCTAAATATCTTCCTTCTCGAGCTCTTTGCTCATCCGCCTCCAACTCCCTCAGGGTCAGCAGCTTCTCCAAGCAACGAGTTGGGGGTAGATTTCTCTCCGCAGCAGGGGCCTCCCTCTGGAACAGCCTTCCTGCCTCCCTGAAACTTGAGGAGAACCATCTCCGGTTCCGGAAGCACCTCAAAACCTTCCTCTTTGCCTCCGCTTAGTCTCCCCCTCTCCCCTGCTAAAATTACTGAAACTACACTGAATCTGCAACTGGGCCACTCACCGATCTCGGTCCTTGGCCCAGCCACTCTCCCCTGCACTGCCTCCCTGGCAACCTCTGCACTTCGGGACTGTCTCTGTATCCGTACAGCCCCTCCCCTTCCCAGCACTTGTCTGCACTTACCTTGCACTTGCCACCAGCTGGCCTTTATTATTTTTCGTGTTATTCTACTACCCATGTACTGCACTTTCCCCTCTCCCTTCCCCCTTGCACTTTTCCCTTCCCCTCTACCCTTGCACTTGCGCAATCTGAATGACACCTGACCTAGTAGGATCGTTGTCTTGTCTCCCCTTTGTCCCCCCACCCCTCCCCCCGCCTCGTCGCACCTTGAAACACTTGTGTATAGGCGCGTTACAAATGCCATATCATATCATATCATAACATATGAGTACTTTAGGGCATCGTTGCAGACCAGGCAGTAAATGTCCGTGTTTGCCAGCTTCAGTGAAATTCTTATTACCGAATGTGAAACTATTTTCCGCCTGTGAAACCCGCTGCATCTGATTACTGCTGGAGGTAAAAACTGCCAGTGGCAATTGCCAAAGCCAGTAAGTATGCAGCCATCAAAACTCTTTTACTTCCGGTAATCCCCCGCATGGAAGAAAAGGAAGCTAAGCATTGGCTGCGTTTATCGCCCAGAATTACACCAGCTTTTAGCGGGTCTTAAAAAAGATAGAACCCGCTGTATGACCAACGGGTCTTGAGTGAGCTATACACACGTGACACGCATGTGATGATGTAGGAGTGGTTTGTGTCCAGGGGGTTACAGGACAGACGCAGAAATTGAAATATGACGGTGTATTTTAACCACCAGCGGTAATTACCCCTGTCAATATTTACACCAGGCATTATTTTTGTACCTGCCAAAAAAAGAGTGTATCGCAGGCAGTTTTTATGTACTGTTGGTTGTATATGTAAGAAAACGCCAGGTATTCGTTTTAAGACGTTATACTGTGCTGATTTGGGAATTTCTCAGCTGGCAAACCGAGGCGGAAGGTAGATTCAGTCAGGTTATTCATGCCGTGGACACGTTGATTTAACGTGTATTGCTTATCACACTCCATTTATGCAGAGGTGTTACTCTGGAGTGCATGACTAAATGGATGGGTGAAAAGCATCTTGGGGTATTCCCCCTTGCATGCCAGCTCCTGACACCCTGCAGGATCTATTGATTAAGTATTTATAATACGCCAATACACAAAGTGTTTCAAGGCGCAACAAGACATGGTGGTGGGAGAAGGGAGGAAAACAAAAAACGATCCTACTAGGCCTTGTGACATTCGGAATGTGCAAGTGCAATAAGAGAAGGCGGTGGTGGGGGGGGAGTGCCGGTCAGGGTGGAGAGCCCGTGGGAAAACGAGTGCCAGGCGGAGGCCAGGTGGACAGAGCCTGGGGAAAGCAGAGAGTGCAAGGGAAGGAAGGCCCATGAGGTAAGTGCAAGGTTAGGGGCTGGAAGGTCTATAAGGGTGCAGGCCCTGCCGGGCAAGTGCGGGGGGCAGGGCCCTGAAGGGCAGTGCAGGTTGAGGGGGCGGGGGTGTGGGGAGACCAAGTGCAGGGGTAGACTGGAATGGGGGGGGGGGCTGGTGTCCTGAAGACTCGGAAGGAACCATGCAACCAGTCGAGAAGCAGACAGGGGCATAAGCAGGTGCACCTCCTCCGTGAAGACCCTTAAAATGTCTGTGACAGGAATTTCCACCTCCATGTTTTTATGATTCTATTCGCAGTTTATGCATTTTTCCACATAGTTATTGTAAATGTCATGTATTAGCGGTGAATAGAGGGGTGCGCCAGGCTGTGTCTTGGTTCCCCTCCTCATCTTAATCTATATACAAGGCATAATAGATGCACTGGAAGAGGGCACTCTTGATCCCCCTAGAATTGCAGCAAAGCGATGGCCGACCATTTTTTATGCAGATGATGCAATAATTCTGACAACATCCCCGAAGGGCCTGGAGACATCACTGGCTATCTTCAAGAGTAAGAGTACTGAGCTCGGACTGGAACTGGATGCAAAAATAAAACAAAGTGATGGTCTTTAAACCTCTGTTTGCGAAGAGCACCCCACTGAATTGGAACTAGTCCATTTTTATGACTATTTGGGGATTAGGTTCCACGAATAAAGGGGGCTGGTCTGAGCAACTTGCCAAGGCCAAGGATAGCCTGGGGAAATACAGCGGGGGTATACATTCTTTTTTCACTAGTCAAGGCAGTGGGGCGATTTCGCCGGCTTCGAACTTATATGATAAACAAGCTCTGCCAGCAGCCCTCTATGGATCAGAACTGTGGAGTTATATTAACCCGAACCCCCTGTCCAGTATTGAGAACAAGCTCATGAACAAATTACTTTTGTTGCCTAAAGGTGCCCCCACTTTGCTGGTTCTACTGGACCTTAATGTTTTCCCTATAGCCGCCCAGATTGCCCTTGGGCCCGTGCTATACTGGATTAGGACACTGGATCATGCCAGGGTTGCCAGTATATCGGAAGGCTCTAAGGAACTTTGGCACTGGTGGGGGCCATGAATTGTGGTTGACGGGCCCATGTAAAATATCTATTGTATATGCGGGACGCAGGACCCCTGTGGGGGTAATCCTCTAGATTGTTAGAAGACCTCAAAAGCAGATGTTAAAGTAATTGCCAAGAGGAAATGCATGGAAAGCTGGAAGTGGAAAGGGCATCTTTGAAGAATTGCCCAGAGTTTTTGCATAGTGAAATGTAGGGAAATGTAAAGAGCCTTCTGGATGAAATGTATCCACCCTATGAACGTTCTTGGTATGTACAAATGAGGTTGGGGATACTCCATACTGCATGGTATACACGCTCATGGTCAGGTTTATGTCCACTGTGTGGTTCTGCTAATGAAACACGCGCTACATGCTAATTTCCTGCTGTTACATTGGAATTAAGGCTGTTGCATTTGAAAATGTTTCTAATTGATATGTTGTGATATGATAAGTTATTTATAATGCGCTTAATACCCTGAGGTTTCTATCCCCGGACCCCGGGATAGAACCTTTGTTGCTCCGTGCCGTCTTGCTTCCAAGGCGCACACGTTGCCGCTGAGCTATCCTCCTGAGACAAATGAACAAACGATACATAGTGCTAACGAAGCTATGCGATTTGTAATATGCTCAATTGATAGGACAGTTGTTTTTGCATCTGCAAGGTATGTGCATCGGGTAGGGCTATTGAGACGAAGTTGTAAAGGAGCTGACCAGCTCTAATAGCCAAAAACAGGAAAATACCATCATGAAGCTGCAAGCGTGCTCTGCTAGCAGATAACGATGACATAATATCTGTAATAGGGTTCTTCTCTGTTTTATTGAAATGTATTTATTTATTTATTCATATTTGTAGAGCATGCAACAGCCCGAAGGCATCGTTGCGCTTGTTACAGAGAGTGAACATTGCTTAGTTACATATAAACAGACATACTTATTGTACATTTTGTATAAAACAGTTTACATAGGACATGGGTGAGGTGGAAGCTAAAAGGAGGAGGGAGAGTTGTTAGTTGAAGAGGGAAGATTTCAGGTTTTTACGAATGGCAAGGAGAGAAGTTTCTGCTCTGAAGGCAGTGGGGAGTGCATTCCAGAGCTTTGGGGCTAAGTATGGGAGGCCTATCCCTCCTGTTTTAGCCCTGTTGATGCGCGGGACAGTGAGTTGATTGGTGTAGCATATTCTGGTGCGCCTGGCTGAGATTGTTCTGGATAGGGTGTCTGTACTGGTTTGTTTTGTTGTATTGATTACATTTCACTCTGTTTTATATATATAATTGTTGAAATGTGTTTATGATCATGGTTTTCTATGCCAAATAAAGCTTTTTCTGGTAAGTGCCCTCATGCTTTTTGGCCACAGCAGTTGCCTTTCGTCCAATGAGAAGTGGAAAGCGGGAGCATTTCCTGCATCTTGGATGCATGGATGGATGGCTTGGGTGTATGGAGCTGGAGTGAGGGAGTCAGGGAATGGTGCGATGCATGCAAACCTGATTTTGTGACCTGTGTGAGTTCCTTGAGTGCCAGTTGGTGGGAAATGTGGAGCAGTGAGGGCGACAGGTGGATGCTGCCGCTGGCCCTTAGCACGGGCTCCCTGGTGCCAGATACAACTAAGAAGAAGAATGAAGATGAAGGACCTGGCTCCTGCCTGTCCTTGGTCTAAACCTAATAGATAGCCTGTGTGATATGACCTGTGACACAGTATGAGATGTCGAGACTTTGGCGATATCTTGTGTGATTAGTGAGGGGATTGATCATATCCAGTAGGCCGTTGGTCGCGGCACTGGTGATGCCATTTGTAATTTGATTGGTGATGCAGTGGAGGGCGGCTTTGCTGATTCAATCTGTCTTGGGTGATGCTGCTTCTGAAAGTAGTCATGTCATATGCCATGTGGCTAGTGATGGAAATGATGATGCTTTTGATATTATCAGTAATGTCACCGGGGATGCCATGTGTCGTGCGATCAATGCCGCCACTGGATATTGTAATTGATGTCAATCTCCATTTGAAAAATTCCACCATTTTCATTGAAGAGGCAAATAATCTGAGTTTGAATACCTGTTATTGAACTAGCTGAAAATATTATGCCGAGACAGAATAATGCGTGAGTTTTTGTAGCCCCATGGACATTTCTCGTCAGATGGCGGTCACACGAACACAGAAATCACAGCGCTGGGGGTAGAAACCTCAGGGTATTAAGCGCATTATAAATAACTTATCATATCACAACATATCAATTAGAAACATCACAGCGCTGGACAGATCTCTTGCATAGAACAGAGGGCGAGGGAATGTTCAGTCCACAGTAAAGCTCCATTAGTGATGTCATCATTTATGACACTGCTGAAGCTGCATTTAATGCCATCAGAGGTGTCAGTAATGATGTTGGCAATGCTATCGGTGGTCTGTCTCATTGGCATTGCCATGTAGGATGCAATTAATTATTGCACAGAATGCCACTGATGGCGTTGCCTGGGGTGACGCTGGTGATGCCTCTGGGAGGTTATGGATAACGTCTTTAGGAATGGCAAGAGTGATGTCATTGCTGACGTCAGTGATGCACTTTGTGATGTCACAGCGCATCTCCGAGTTTGGGAGAATGGATGTGAGCAGCTATAGAAGTCCTGCAGCAATGGCAAGCTCTGAACTCAAAAGCAATGCACAGATTGTGTGAAGTGGGATAGCAGGCCTTTTTTGGTGTGAAGCGCTCATTCCACAGAACGTGTTCCAAAGATCTGCTTTGGAGCATATTGGGGAAAGCGGTTATTACCTAACTTAATGTAGCAGGTGAAGGGCTTTACGTGGCTGGGGCTAGCCGGGGTTTAGAAATATGGTTCTGAGACGGGGACCTGCCAGAGCTCCCTCTTGTCCCCTGGAAGCCTGGGCTGCTGGAGCCTGAGGCTTTTTTTTCTAAAGCCTCAAGCTCTTGCTCAAGTGCGAGAGCTTCAGGCTTTATTAAAAAAATGCCTTTTTTCATAATGTTGGCAGCAGCATTCTCCGGAGCTTCAGGCTTTAGGAAGGCCTTGGTTTCCAGCGGCTTCACCTTTTCAGCTTTAATGGCACTGAGTCTTTGTAAACTTTTGAAATCTTACTTTTAATTGACATTTTTGTCTGTGATTTCTATAGCCAGTAAGTGTGTTAAACTGTCAAAACTACAAACTGTGAGGTTTTACTACAGTGCAAAAAATGTGAGGTGTGAGTAAGACCACCTTCCACTATAATGTGCAACATTAACAATGAAGTATTTTGCGAACATGTTTTTCCCTCGGCGCCTTCTCGTAGTAGTTTTTCCACTGTAGCACAAAATGACCACACGCTTCAACAACCAGTCATTACAGAAACCCAGTCAGGTCGGGGATGTTGACGGCCTCACCCACCAACCCCACAGGCCTCGCCCAGTACATCCCTTCCACAGTCCAGTTCCTCGGGGCCGCATGGTCCTGTGAATACTAGAGGGGCGCTTTACAACTGCTGCGCAGCATAACATTATGTGATCTGTTTATGTTCTCCAATAATTATACTGCGCCATCACATCACCGTCATAGCAGTCTTACGTCACCCGGCCTTGTCCGATAAGTGGCATATTGTGACACAGCCGGAGTGTCGCCAGAACTTAGTCTGCGTAAAGTGAGGAGTTGGGCTGGGGACAGTTGGTTTATTGGACAAGGAGGGAACACGGAAGCAGCGTGGCCCCACTTTCCAAATCCGCTACAAGGCCCTGGCGATTCAGGCTTCGTGTGTTATTGTCAGTCACAAAACAAGGCACACACAAAGGGTGTGGTGGTCTCGGGGACGGTCAGCTTGGGCTATCTGTTTTGTTGTTGTAGCCATCTGGGTTCCTGGCCAGGCAGTGTAGTGCATGCACACCGCAGTTAGGCGGCAGACTTCCCCGGATGGGCGCTGCCCACTGGCAGTTTTAGGCACGCGCTCTCCGACCGCGCGCCAAAGCAGAGAGCCACCCCCTCGTTTCTGTATGCCTGTCTGTGTGAGAGCCTTTAGTGTGCCCAAGTACGAAACACAAATAGAATTTGGCATTGTTAAAAAAATAATTATCTGCTAAGTAAAGGCCTGTTCCAGGCAGCGGCCCAGCGCCAGATTCCAGCAACAAAGGCGCCCTCTCACGCGGATGGCTCTCGGCAAGGCCGGGGCCCGATTGGCGCGGCAGGGAAGGGGTTTCCAGCGAGTTTAATGGGGAGTTTTACATCGCCCGAAGAACAAGCTCATTTGAGAATCGTGTTTGGGGATGAAAAAAAAAACTGGGCTTGGTTTAATGGTATTTCCAACCACAACACATGCTCCCTACCCCCAATCCATTGGGGAGCCAAAGGAGTCTCAAAGTCAAGGGGAGGAATCGCCCTGAGGCGCTACAGGAGAGAAGTCTGTAAAAGTTTTGTTTATGCCGGGTGCTCACTCAGAGATGGGCAACAGGTTGGCAATTGTGGCACAGTATGTATGACCAATGAGCTGAGCCGTGCTTATACCACCATTATTATTTGTTATTATTTTTTCATTTTTAAAGCGCTCACACAGCCCGCGGGCATCGAGGCGCTGTTACAGCAATTGTTTGTGTTTTTTTGCGTAATTGTTTGTCTTAATTGCGTATTTATAACGCGCTTAAATACCCAGAGGTTTCTAAGTGCGGACCCGGGGGATCGAACCTTTGTTGCTTCTAAGGCGAGCACGTTGCCGCTGAGCTATCCTCCCGGGACTGCCATGAAGTTACTTTTCTATGTTGTTGGGTTTTAGGCTGCGCTCAAATGATATTTGTTTGGTCTATTATCTTGGTGCTCTGGTGGATTTGAAATGAGGGGGTGGGGGCTGGGGTTAGTTAGTGGTGCAAGAACAAACTACAAGTGAGCTTTGTTGTTGTGTTGATGCATGTAATTCAGAAGTAGCTGTGTACTCTGTGTGGACCTGTTTCGAAGTGTTTTTTTTGTGGAGAACACTTGAGGTTTCGGTGTCCAGAGGGGAGCCTCGTGTGCCGTCATGGGTCGGAGACTGACATGTACGGTTGGAGAGGTGTAGCCTTCTTTTGTTTGATGTCTGTTGGGAGGGGTGTTCAGTCATCATGTCTGGAGGACCTATTGGTGTGTGTTGGGACTGGGTCAGGCTACTGCCGCCATGGCACAGACCATGTTCTGCACTCGCACCATCCCTTCTGGTGCTCAGGCTCGGCCTTGCCCATAGGCCAATAGGGCAATGCCTGAACCAAAAACACAAAAAGCTAGTCAGGGGCAGGCTTTTTTTTTGGTCCAAGTGGGCCACTTTTTTGGCACATGTGGGCCAGTTTGATAAGTTACTTCACCATGTGGCTAGTAGTTTTGACCAGTGTTACTGAATAAATATTCTTTAAAATGCACAATTTGATGAACAACCTCCTCCCCGTTGGGTACTACTCAAACAGTCTGTTACAAAAGGAATGATTTGTAATGTGCAACTGGGGACCACTTTTTCATTGGTGCCCGAGACAATTTTATGCCCCAGTCTGACCCTGCTCGTGCTGCACCTGCCTGCAGACCGCCAGCACCAATACCACTTCGAATTGGTTAAAATTGGTTAAGTTAGCTGGAAGGAGGGGGGGGGGTCTTGAGAGCAAGTACATACCACATCTCATAGCAGGTGGCCACCCCAGAATGCAAGGTCCCTCTAATCCCACTTCTTGGCCTTGCTAATTGGGTCTTTGTTCTGTGGCTTCTGAACTGGAGGTGAGTTTATTGGGATGGCTGCCAGGTGGTGCTGTGACATGAGTATTCATGCAGCCTGCGGGCATCGAGACGTTGTTACAGAATGTTTTTTTTTTTTTTGGTTGCATAATTTATAACACGCTTAAACACCCAGAGGTTTCTAACCGTGGACCTGGGGATCGAACCTGTGATGCTTTGTCGTCTTGCTTCCAAGGCTCGCACGTTGCCGCTGAGCTATCCTCCCAGGACATGTGTGGCTTGTTAATGGAAATATCATCTCCCACAGCCTAAAGCACTTGTTTTCAAGTCTCGAGTGTGTGAGAGAAGAGGGACCTGGAGCAATAAAAAAAGTTCTTAAGGGTTCTAGTGTGGTGCTAGACAGTTTAGCCACACTGAACAAGGAGGTCTGAGGAGCATATGGAATTCAACAACAGCGTGTCCTTATTTATTTTGTCGTTTATAATGAATGAAGCCTTTGAGTTTAATTACCACTTTAATCGTGATTAAGGGAAGGCATTCTTGGAATTTGCATCTGATCTTTAACAAAGCCAGGCTTGGTTGAAAACGGGTTATTCCTCTATCCCGAGTTTGGGTTTAAGTTCATACTGGACATCTTCAGACAGGGCCCCCTTCTTTACTGTAGGAGCTGTCGAGCAGTTCTCATTAGCAACTCGGTTCGCCTTTTCGCAAGTTGACAAATGTGGACATCAACAAACAGACACAGAGTTGCTCTGGCCACACGCCCTGACGGTATCTCTGTATAGCGACAGTGTAATGGTGGTCCCAAGATGTCCTTCTGAGCACTGCTCCAGTGCACAGAAGGGCGAGGCTGCTCTCAACCCACCGGTTGACATGCCCTTTAGTTGTAGTCATTAGTATCGCAACTTCCTTAATGTTGTAGCCAACAACTTTTTGCGTATAATTGTCAATAATTGTATCCAGATCGTACTTACATTTTTTCGTTTCTTATGTATATTTATTTATCTGCTTGTAATTTAGTTTTCACATCGTTCATTGCAATTGTCAATATTGCCTTTGAATTGGGACAGCTCTTGTAAATGAAGAAACATTAGATCCAAGGAACATTTATTTCAATTAATTTCAAATTGCCTAGTCCCTCTGTTAAGCATTGGCTTTAGCAAGATTCGGAGGCCACGTGGAATTCTTTTAATTTTGTGGCTTTTTCCAAGGGTAATGGCATCCATCGTCCCACAAATGTGTTTGTTCACTAGATACTGTAATTTTTTAACGGATGTATTTTAAGATGTACCTTTGAATAAGTTACCATGTTTGTTCAAGAACGAGTATACTTGTGTAGCTTCCTCCTCTGTATCAGCTGCCTTGTCTGTTATTTTTGTCATATAAAAGAAATCCATTGTTATCAACAATGCATTACATTGACAAACACCATCAGCTGTAAATATAAAATCACTTCCCCGCAATAAAGAGGTAAATGGGCAGTGAAGCAATGCTAAAGTCTATAATGGCTAAACAGACTTCTCATTTTTGGAACATAATTAATAGCATGAGTCAAACACTGGACAGTTCATGTACTCCAATTTCAGAAGACGCATGGGGCTCTCGCATTGGGGAGCTATATAAGCCCCCCCGTTACTTCATACTCCATTCTTACTAAAACTTCACATTGGGAGTTGAACTTCTCTTGTGAAGTCATTGGGCCTCATTACGAGGACGTCGGTAACCCGCCGGTGCTACTGGCGGGTTGTCGCCGTCCTCATAACCCCGAATCAGCAGCCTGATATCCCAGTGCCAACGGGACATTACAAGTCCCGGCGGCCGGGGATATCAGGCGGCGGATTCGGGAAGTCCCCACTCTCGTGGAGTCCCATAGGACTCCATGGGAATGGGTACATGGAAACGCTGGCACCGTTGTTAACCTGTGCCAGTGCTTCTGTGAAAACTCTGCCACCCATACCTGTTGCGCCCGGCCGATCAGACCTGCCGGGCACAAGGGCCCTTGCAAGGAATAGTTGGAGTGTGGCGGTCTGGAAAGGGTGCCGTTTCGGTGCGACCGCTACCCTTATTTCCAGACCGCCACACTTAGAATAAGGCCCATTGCCTTCTTCATTAGAACATCGTCTAACTCCAGAGCACTTGGTCCTAATGGATTAAGTAACTATGCTTTTAAATTGTATCCAAACTTATGTAGCTCAATTCTACACATACCTTTTGTTAATTTTATCTGCTGTAGGTCCTTTCCTGATACCTAGAAAACGTTGCTTATAATACCAATATATACGAAAGGAGATAGGGAAAATCTCCATAAATATTTACCCATAGCCCTTCTGGGCGCTGACAGCAAGGTATTTGCAGCTCTAGTGCTCCGTGAGCGTGAAACGTGGGCCTCTAATGCGGGCAGGCTAACCAAATACCAATTGGGCTTTAGACAGAGGTTGGTAAACCTTAAATGGTTTTATACTTGATGTCTTACAGCAACAGGCTTGGGAAACAGATTCTGCTGTTCTTTACCTGGCTAGTGTAGCTCTTTCTATGGCCTTTGATACTGTAAACAGATCATTGCTTTGGGCAACATTGATGGCATGGAAGATCCCCGAAGGGTTGCTGAATATCACGATTCATCTTCATGAAGACACAGTGGTACAAACAAGACTAAATCAACAAGGTGCTGTAACAAAGGAGTTACCAACCTATAATGGGCTGAGGCGGGGGTGCGTTCTTGCCCCCTGCCTGCTTAATGTGTACATTGCTGATCTTAGTGGTTCCTTACAAGAAGCATCTTTTCTATCCCTTCGCATAGGCCTGATAAGCATTTTCTGGTTGGCCTACGCCGATAACATCATTTTAATGGATCATACCCAGGTAGGTCTCCAGCGCCTCATGAATGTGTTACATTTATATACCAAATGCAACTATTGGAAACTAAATCTACCAAAAACCACCATTATTACATTTTCTAAATCACTGAATGAATGGATGGGTCACACTTGGCAACTGGACTCCCAGCACATTTTACCTATGAATGAAATGAGATACTTATGCTTCAAGGTTAGAGCTTCACCAAGCAGAAATGAAATTTATATTAACCTAAAGAACAAGCCAATTACACTGTTCTCCAATATGGAAAAAAGAAACAGAACATACGGGAGGTTTTCTGTAGTTACTCTGATCAGATTCTACAAAGGTAAGGTTATACCTTCACTTTTTATTGGCCTTCAAGTCTGCCACCAGGTAACCACTATCGATCTGTCCAAAATAGAAAGTATAATATGAAAAAAAGTTCTGTCTTTACCTAATTGTGTTCCAGTGAGTGCCCTTGGATATGAGCTGGGCTTGGAATCACTGAAATGCTGCTATGATTGGAAACTGCTTCAACTATACAAACTCCTGTTGGACCAAAACTCTTTATATATCGACCTTCACAAGGTATTGTACGATCAGAAAATTAAACCAGTGGCCCACTACAAAGACATTTGTGATGCTATCTTGGATTCATTGAGTTTAGCACCCTCTAGTTTAAATACGGATTACTTAGCTGTCTAAAGAAGACTCTTCTAATCCGATTAGTGAGCAATCATTAGGAGAACACGTAATAATAAACAATTAGCAGTTTTCCTTAGTGCAGAAAAGGCTAACAAAATTATGCTACCTTACTTAATTGAATTTTACCAACGCATTCTGGAGAAATCCGTTTTTGTGATTTTAATTAAATCTTCTAACCCAGGAGATTATTAGTATGCGTAGTAATATGATAGGTTATTTATAACGTGCTTAATACCCAGAGGTTTCTAAGCGCACCCAGAGGTTTCTAAGCACGGACCCGGGAATCGAACCTGTGGTGCTCTGTGTCGTTTTGCTTCCAAGGTGAGCACCTTGCCCCTGAGCTATCCTCCCGAGACTCTATATAATAACACATTGCCAGCTTTTTGCCTACGCTGCAAGGATGTGGAGACAATTGAATCTCTGCATAATTATTTGGTGGAATGTCCTGCTCCGAACTCCTTATGCAGCACTATTTTCTGAGAGATTTGTGCATCATGTTGATTGGCTCTCTACTGATGAATTTTGGTAAAGGTTGTCCGCAAGGCATGAGACCCTTTAACATAGTAGCAATCAAACTGATTGAAATGAATGACATTTTAGTTTGTAGTCTGCAGGAAAGTGCTATTCTAATGGATTAATAAAGTATAGGCTGTGATTTAATAGTGTATTAATGTTTTCTGTTTACTTCAATCTTTTTATATGTGAAGCCATTTTTACTGTGTATCAATGAACGGTACAGCGTCCTTTAATCGCGGGATGTTTTTTTGTAGGGTTTTTTCCCGTGATTTTTTCAACGAAAATCTCATCGAATTTTTTAGGGGGGTTTAGAAAATTATATGTATGGGGTGTGGGTGTAAGGCATACAAAATTCACTCATTTTCCATAAAGAAATTCACGGTAAAAAAACCTGCGAAAAAACATCCCGCGATGAAATTACATGGAACCCAATGAACTAGTTTAATTAATGCTGGAGGTAAATCCTCCACTTTAACTGAGCGGATTTACGGTGACGAAATTAACACTTGCAGTAAATCCACCAAAATACCCATGGAGTCCTATGGACTCTGATAATGGGGACTATAGCATCACCATACCTCCACTCGGAATCCGGTGGCAAGTCCACGGGATTGAGTGGTGGTAATGGTAACCTATTATGGCAGTAAGTCTGTTGATTTACTGCCAACCTCGTGATGACGTCCAATGTGTGTCGCCCAAGAGGCCTATGTTTGATATATCACAAACATACAGCTATTGCAAATTATGATATGATAGGTTATTTATAACGCGCTTAATACCTAGAGGTTTCTAAGCGCGGACCCAGGGATCAAACCTGTGGTGCTCCGTGTCGTCTTGATTCCAAGGCGAGCATGTTTCCCCTGAGCTATCCTCCTGAGATGATATTCCTTTATTTGACTCATTCAGGTTCTTACCCACCTGCAGAAAAGTTTAACTCGAAATCTTTGGGAGCACTAATGATGAATGAAGTGAAGTAAAAAAAGTTTGAAATTGTTTGTTAAAAAAGAAATTATGAATAGGTAGTTTATTCTTAAATGAGAAGTAGTTTCTCATTCCTGGCTTGAGAGAAAAATGACTGCACACCCGTCTCACTGTTGGACTTTGCTCAGGCAATCCTTCTAACTTAGCAAGCCCTGGCATTAACCCTCTCTTAACGCCCTCTTTCGGCGGCCTGGCTTACTAGGGTACGGGGCATGGAATTCCCTTACCACCTTAGGGGCAAATGCTTGCCCTGCATTCTCCCAGGACTGTGCCTTAGTCCCAAAACCATTCCAATCGAGTAAATACTGTAATTTTCCATGGTATGTTTTGAATATAGAATGGTTCATATCTCGAAGTCAGCTAAAGGCTTTCCGGAGAGCCTTACTCTGGGCTGCACCAACTTAAGAAGACTAGCATGAAAAACCAAGTGCATGTGAGGCCGCCAGGGAAGCTTCAACTTTCCCTACTCGGTTTCTGGCCTTTTTGATTACACAGGCCCCGATGCATTGGGGACTCAACTTGTGTGCCTGTTAGGCTCATGGTTTTGGTGGACCAGCACACTAAATCCCCTCCTTGATACCTGGGAGCCATTGACCTTTTCCAGTCTGCACATTTGTTCTCTCCTCACCGACTCGCAGTACCCTCATGGTCTGCTCCAAAGTCTCCTTCATGCGCCTTCCGCAACTACGTGCAGGGATTCTTTCAGGTTACACTCCCTAAGAAACCGGTGGTGATGGCCCTGATTACAAAAGCCATACAATCCATATGAATTGGCTGTAGGAGAACAATGCCATCCAAATGAGGTCCAGCCAAGTCTTCCTCAAAGGCAAAAAAACCTTCAAATACTTTTTCATCTCCTGATTCACTCTTTCTATGTGCACTTAGGCTAAGTTCAACTGGACCTGTATTCCCAGCTCCAAAAAGACTGCCAGTACTGGAATACAACCTAGGCACATCGACTGCGACTATTGTCTCAGGGAGAACTTGAAACCGAACCATGCTTTGGAGAAACCCCTCCCATGAGGCAGTTGATCTTACTCCCCATCCAAGGAATATGTCGTGTGCTAGTGAGCCAGTGAAGTACTACCAAGAAATCTGTATGCCCCCAATCACTCGGCAGATATGTTATAAAATCCATGGAGATGATATGCTAGGGGCCGGAGAAGGATGGGTAATGGCTCAAGTAGTCCTGCTGGCTTCCCTTGTTAGACTTGGCTTGTGCACAAATCAAGCACGTTCCCACATAATTCAGCATTTCACGCTTGATTTCCTCCCAAAGCACTCACTTTAGAAGCAATTCAAGTGTTTTGCTATATGCTGGGCACCAGCTAATGGTAACTTTGTCTCTTCTAGTAAGACACACAGCTGCTGGTTCTCAATCGGAAGGTAAAACCTGCTTCCCCAATAAGGTAAGCCATCCCTTAGACTTAGAGATGGCACTCCCCTCACCTAGCTGTCAGATGCCCAATGTTGGGAAACAGATTCTGTTCCAACAAAATGCTCGTCCGCTATCAGCGAAGCTGGTCCATCAGAACTTCTCTTGTATCATCTTGGGGACTGGCTGGTAATGGATGTTTTCTCCTGCACAAAGTTTGCAGCATTGATTAACATTTTTTTTGCCGCCAGGAGTCGGATCTCAATGTTCAGCTTTACTCCATGATCTTCACTGGCTCCCTCTATCGCACATTCTGTATTTCTGAGGCTCGCTCTGAGCTTTAAGACTCAGTGTCCCAGCATGCAACATTTTGCAGAATACATTGACCTTTGTTTTGCCAATGCGCATCTGGCCCCTAAACGAGATACTGATGTGCAACTTTACTCCGTCATCTGAACTGGCTCCCTCTGTCTCAGGTTCATTCCCTCAGTCCTCTCTTTAGTTGAGTTGATCTCCTTGGGTTCTCCCTGTTGCCTCCTGTGGTATTTCATATGGGTCCTTTTACTCGCTCGGTTCTCATTCGTGGCTATGCTGATTGAAACAGGTTTCTTTGTGGTGGTTCGGCTAGTATAGAATACCTATTACAATATTTGATTCTGCGGGCCTCTAACTGTCAACGTCTTTAGGGTTCTCGCCACTCGCCTGGGGTGTTCTCCTTATCCTACTCTGCTGGCATTCTATGCCTCCAACAACCAGTGAGACTCCAGCTCTGCTTTGCCACGTCCGCAAGCAGGATAAGGAAACTTGGGTTCCCCCTCTGCTTGCATGTACTGTTGAGGTTTGCTCCATCGCTAATTGCACAGCTTCCCCAGAGGACGTCGCCAATTTCGGTTGGGTGATATTGTATGTAAATATGTGCTCTGTAAAGTGCTTTGGATTAAGGCGATATATAAATAACACATCATTATCATTATGTGGCTTTTTAGGCACACTTCATGTCACTGGTTGCATTAACTGCCATTAAAAAGGGAAGAAAGACCAGTTCTGAGAGCAGTTCTATCAGCAAGCTTAGTCATGTATTGATAAACTATCCACTAAAGAGCAGTTACGAAACAGATGAGAAGCCAAAATGTTGGAGGTACAAAAACCACTAGCGAGCTAAGTGCCATTTAAAAGTCCGCTGGTTTCCAGAAGGCAATTATAAAGTAAACTAGCAACCAGAATGCAGTTACAGTGGCCACTCACGACCAAAATGCTGTAAACCAATCATTCGCAACCAAAATGTAGTTACGAGGACCACTAATGACCAGGGTGACACTGCAGCTGTAAAATATGGATCCGGTAATTACAGGTGTGGTTACTGAGGATTGTCACTTTGGGGCTGGTAGGGTATTTCTTGTTGTAATGTAGAAACATGAGGTGTTCAGGAGCAGGTTCTTTATGCGGGGGGACAACAAGCACCACTCTCCACAACCCACACAAAACATGGAGCTGCTTGGACGCGATTTCCCATTGGAGGAGCCAGCATATAGTGCAGTCCTTACTATTTCCACATATAGTTTGTGCTGTAGTAATTAAAATTGAAAAACGTATTTTGATTTTTTTTTAAAGGAGGATGAGGCACGAACATGTTTCACTGCTCAATTGGTTTAAATGTCCAAGAAGAAAAATAGTCTCTGCCTCTGAAGCGTCCCATGATATTGTTGACAGATCTTATCTCAACCAGTACTTTAAGATGGGCGCTTATGCTCTGATCTTCCTGTTACTTTCCAGGTCAATGTATTAGTAGGACCCCCTTCCCATGAGGCCAGGGAGGTGACGCCG
Source organism: Ambystoma mexicanum (assembly GCF_040938575.1). Classification (NCBI taxonomy): domain Eukaryota; kingdom Metazoa; phylum Chordata; class Amphibia; order Caudata; family Ambystomatidae; genus Ambystoma; species Ambystoma mexicanum. The sequence continues at coordinate 1,385,845,017 of NC_090923.1, read as the reverse complement.
CCACTCGACAGTCCCCCTGGGGGTGGTACTCAAAAGGGTGGATCTCATGGAAAGGGAAGCTCCCTAAAGAAGTAGTGACAACCTGGGGAGAACATGGTGTCCCCATAGCCCACCTAACCGTAACATACCTTCCTACCCCCATCACTTTCCCTAGTGTTCCTATATTTCTCTGTCATACCACCAATATAGGAAGTACTGGGACGATGAAGAGTGTAGACACCTCCTCCCTTAAGTACTGAGATGACTCACTGACTAATACAACCAATTGACTCACTGGAAGACCTAAAGATGAGTACTGGGACGAAGAAGCAGTGTAGAAGCATAGAGAGCACTGATGAGAACCTGAATGAACAGTCTAGTTGTTCCCGAAAGCTAATTGGGCGAGACCCATTCAAAGCTGAAGCAGGAAACCAGGAAGGAGAGAGAGTCCCTCCCTGGAGGAACCGCAAGCGCAGCGAACATTCAGCTCAGCAAAGGACTCGAGTAGTTGCAGAAGAGCTTACCGGGCAGGCAGAGAGGCTCTTACCTGGTCTTAAGTGGAAGGACCATCCAGCGAAGCAGAGCAGCAGATGTCCCGGTCAGCCAAGCAGAAGGGCCGCACAGTTGCAGGAAGGATCACCGGATAAGAATCTGTGAGTGCTGCAGAGAACCTAGAGAAGGCTGAAGCAGAAGTCGGTGAACCCCGAGACTGAGCGGACCGAGACAGTAGTTACCCTAAAGGCATAAGGGCTACTGGGGCAGTTGGAAGGGGTACCAGAAGGCACTGACAGACGCTGGAGCTACGATATTGGGGCCTAAGGGAAGTCTTGGGGTACAAGCTAAGATCTCTAGTGAAAAGGAACTGCAACACCAAGGGGAGAGAATCCCACGGGTCTGGGACCTGCATCCTTCTATGAAGAGTAACCTAACTCATCTTCATAGTCACAGTACCTGGCAGGATAGTGAACCAGGGTTGCAGCACCAAAAGGGAAGAATCCATGGGTCTGGGACCTGTATCTTCTTTTGAAGATCAACAACAGTCATCTTCATAGTATCAGTACCTGGTAGGATAGTGAACCAGGAGTGCCGCACCTAGTCAGGATGAACACACAGGCCTGGGACCTGCATCCTTAAGATTGGGACCTCATGTGAAATTAGAACCTTTGAAGTGCAAAGCAAGCCAGGTGAAGGGACGCATTCCTCCCTGAAGATTGTGAAAGTCTGAGAAGGGCTTGAGGGAAGGGAGTCATTCCGCCTAGTCCTTGTAAACTGAAAAGCAAGGAGATCTCAGGAGGAGACTGTACCTCCTGCGCTGTCTTCCCAGAAGATTAGGTAACGTGAAACCAGTCAAAAGAAGGCCAGCAGAAGAGAGCCATTTCCCCGGGCTCCGTGAGGACATTAAGAACCATATACCTGGAGCAGGGAGGCATTCTCCAGGAACCCAATATTGAAGGACACCTATGTTCAAGAAGGACTAATGTTTAAGTTTAAGTTGGGACTTTTTCTTTTGCATTGGAACTGAACACTTAAGATACTACAAGCTGGAACTTTGTTTCCTCAGAAAGGATCTGAGACGTGGAGAAGGGAGTCATTCTCACATGCAAAAATTCCCCCTATGATTGGAACGGTGGCGCATTGTGCAGAAGGAGGGAGTCCTTCTTCCGGACCAAGAAGACCCACTATCATTTTTTCTTATTAGTTATAAGTGTGAGGGATAGAGGTGGGTATTTTGACACAAGGTGGACACTTTCTATTTGCTTGGACATTCTGGCCGACTCATTATTTCTTTGTTAGAGGCAGGGGAACCCCTCGGGTTAGGTTTCCTCTTTGTTTTTGCCTGACCATGTCTTTGCCAATCACCAGGCCACTGTTGTGTCAGACTCGTACCTCTGCACCCTTAGAGTATGCAGGGATAGAGACAGGAAACCGAGAGCTCCTGCCTGCAGGCACCATGTGGGAACGAGGAGAGGGCTGCATGCATAGTTTAGTTCCTTTCTCACTATGTTGCTTAACTAAGCTCCAACTCACTGTCAGACCCAGCTTCTTTTCATTGTAAAGCCTGAACCCCAATTTCTCGTCCTACCTCACCCTTCTTCTTTCCCTTCTTCCCTCTGTCGCACCCTGCACCCACTCCACTCCTCTCCTCTAACCGGACAGTGCTTTCAAGCCGCCAGAAGATAGTGTTCATCACTCTAAAAACACATACAAAAATGCAGTACCTGTGAGTCGGGTGATGGTTACAATTATTATGGGCAGTGCTGTGAAGCGGAAACGCTCCGCTTGTGCAGGAAGCGCTTTATGAAAGCAAATGATCAAATGATTAACCACATGCATGAGTCCCCTTTACCGACCTCGCTCACGATGTTCAGTACAAGTTGTGCATGCGGCACTTTTTTAAAACATTTTTTATTGTGTTTAGCCGATCATCAGCTTTTTACAAAAACAAGAATGCATATTAAAATGTACAGATGTTAAAAAACATATGATTCATCACAATTATACCTAAAACACAATAGGTCACTTAAAATGTTCCTTACCTGGAAAGTGATACCTATGGGTTTATGGCCATGCTACATGCCTTTAATGATAATGCTCTGATTACTTACTGGTAATCTTCATTACTCCTAGTCCTACTCTTCCTCGTCACAGTACTTACTTCATGAGGAGGCCCCTGCCTACGACACAGGACCTTCTTCTATTTCTTTAAATTCCTATAACTCCTCCCCCACATCCACGTCACTCAGTTTCATATTACCAAGCCAGAGCATGGGACCTTCCCCGCAGGGAGGGTGAGGAGGGTCGCCAGTACTGTGATGAGGAAGAGTAGGACTAGGAGTAATGAAGATTACAGGTAAGTAATCAGAGCATTACCTCCACGTCCACTCTTCCTCGTCCCAGTACTTACTTCATGAGGTATACCAAAGCAGCAACGGGGAAAAGGTCCCAATGAGAAACAGAGCTAAAAACAGTGCAGCAAACACACCCACAATAACTCTTAATTCACATCCCCACAGATAAAACTCCAACCACGAAGGAACCAACCCCCCGAGTGGGAGAAACTCAACCCATAGCAGTTGATGGAAATCCCTAGACCAGCCAAGGCGGCAGCCATACAAATCTCTTGCAGAGAAAAACCCTCCTTGCATCGGCCCAGGAAGCCGCCAAACCCCTGGCGGACCGCCCCTGATCGTGCGCAGGCACAGGCAGGCCAAAAGCCATATAGGCACTGGGATCACAACCCGGAACCATCGGAAAATGGAAACCACAGATGCGTTTTGCCCAGCCCTAGCCGGACCACAAGCAATCAGAAGTCTATCAGATTGGTGGGAAAAAGCAAACCTAGCCAAATACTCCAACACGTCCCGCCGGACATAATGTTAAGCCAAGCCACCTCCTCATGCATTCTAGGATCATGAAAGAAGTCAGGGAGAACCAGATCCTGAGAGGTATGAAAACCGAGATACAACTTAAGGGAGGAACTTCGGACCACACCTCAGCAGCACCGAGTCTGGCAGCCCCCTCAGGAAAGGAGGGTGACATAAGAGAGCCCCAATCTCCCCAAGCCTACGGGCAGAAGCGAAGGCAATAAGAAAAGCAGATTTCAGTGTAAGATGTTTGATATCAATCTCGGAAAAAGGGCTCAAAAGGAGGCCCTTGAAGGAACCGTAATACAAGAGGGAGATCCCAAGGGGGAAGCCCTTTATCAGAACACCTTCAGAGTGGAGGGTCTAAGAGCATCCATTATGTACTCAACTGCAGGATCTGAGAACCCCTGAGATATCAACCTAGACTGAGCAATAGCCACACTGCCCATTGCATCCAGTGGAATTCCAACCGCAGATCCCCTTGAAGGGGACACAGCCACCTCGGAATCAGCCAAGGTTCCTAGGACCGAAGCTCCAACAGAGAGGGGAGCCAACTCCGGCGGGACCAGAACTGAGCTAACAACAACACAGTCACCCTGGACACTCTGATGCGCCAAACCACCTGGGGCAGAAGGGGAATAGGCGGAAAGGCATAAAGGAAAACCCCAAGGCCACTGTACAGAGAGGGCGTCTATTCCCCAATCCCCCCGGCCTGAAACCGAGAGTAGAAGAGGCGAACTTCTGCTGAGGCCGGGGATGCAAACAGGTCTAGAACCGGGGACCCTAATCTGACACAGGTCACTGCAAAGACCTGGGCCAACAGGACCAGTTCCGCCAAGGAGTGAAAACCGGCATCTGAGAAGATCCGCTTGAACATTGTCCACCCTTCTGATACGTGGGGCCACCAGAGACACCAGATGAGATTTCTCCCAGGTGCCTATCAGCGCTGCCAGAGCATTCAAGGAACAGCCGGAACCCCTTTTGCAGTTGACATATGCCAAGGCCGTCGTATTGTCCGATCGGCTCAAAACCGCCGACCGTCCAGCAACTCCTTGTAGTACACCAGAGCTTGGACAATGGCACAGCTCTTGCCAATTGGATGATCGCCGGCTCTCCCCAGATCTCACAACCCTTGAGCTGAGAGGACCCCCAATGTAGACCCTTTCTGCTGGCGTCGGTAGTAAGAGAGGCCACAGGATGATGGACCATGCACACCTCAGCCTGTAGACCTGAAACCCCCCGCCACCACAGCAGGGAGACTCGCAGCGCTGGGGACACCGAAAACACAACTACGAAAGCCGAGACGTCGGAAACCAGTGGGAGAGAGTATAAGACACCAGGGGACATAACCTAAGACGGGCTCAAGGAACCGAAAAAACACAAGATGCCACGTGCCCCGTAACTTCAGCAACAGGCGAGCCGAGACACACTGCCTTCTGAGAGCCCAGACCAGCCAGCAAGCGCCCCCCCTGCACAACATCCAGAGTACACTCTCCCCAGACAAGCAGTCCAGGGTCTTGAGACCCATAAGCAGGTGACACATCCTAGAAGGCATAGGGACCAGGAACACCCGCAAGTAGAAAACTTGACCCTGAACAGGGAGAGGAACGGGCAAGACGGTAACCCACAACAATCCTTCCTAGAGATCGGATCCCATGGCCAACTACTTGGACCGTGAGCTGGGTACCAAAGTCCTAACCATGCAAACCTGGACAGGAGGAGACAGGAACTGCAACCGACACCCCCCTCCGGAAGGAGCCCATTACCCAGGAAGCCGAACCCCACCGGTCCCATACACCTCAGAGAAGATAGAGACGAGGAGCCAGGGAAAACCGCCAGTCACTGCACTTGCACCAGAGGAAAATCACAGGACGTTGAAGCATGCCTGCGCCACAATATAACAGCATGCTTGTCAGCCCACAAAAAGATCCGACTTATCAAAAGGAAGATACAGGACAGCCCAGAAGTCCAGCAGACCAGGCCCCCCCCAGCCGACAGAGGAACCACCAGGCTGGCGTCAAAAAGGGCAGAGTACTGTCACAAAGCAGGGCAAAGCAATCCATCCCGGATAGCAGACATCAAAGGCAACCCCCCACCTGGGGTATTCCAACACTGGAAAAACCCACTGAAGTGACATCTCCCTCCACCGGCACCAGGGGCTCTGAGAACCCCTCTAAGCACAGACATGTGCCACCATGTGCCATATCACTTCCCACAAGTCTGAGAGGAGGCGTGAAAGCAACACGTCAGCACCGGAGGACCTAGGCCCTAAAAGAAGAGACACTGGGAACCCTCTGAATGGCCATTACTTCCATGATGCATTTTCTATAATTCCATGCCGGACAAGGGAAAAGAAAATCATCTCCTTTGACCTTCCCTCGTGCAGTTCAGAGGAAGAGGACAGGACAAGGAGTCTGCGTCCATAGCTAGCACAGACCCAAACACACCACTAACTCGCCACATTACTGAGAGGTGGCTTGAGCCCTGTATCCAGTAGCTGGTAGCCCCAAGCTCTAAATCGTTCCAATGCGTCGGTCTAGGAAGGATGAAATGCCGAGTCAGCACCGCACAGACTCAAACCCGAAGTGTAGACTATGCCAGGCCGGTACCCTTCAGGCCGCTTGCAGACGTGTCCAAATCTGCGCCGTTTTCACAGGCTGCACGCAAAGAATGCAGCCAACATCCGGTGCATCCTGGGCTGCGTGTGTCTGAGGAGCGGGTAGTATGTGACATGCCTGTGACAGAACAGAGCCCCAGCACTTTCAAAGACTCTCTGCCACTGTCACCCCACGACAAGAAGCAGAGAGGCCTCACAACAAAAAGGGAAGGCTAGGCCATACTGCCAAGTGCTTGCCATTATTTCCAATAAAGATGTGTATGCAGAGCACAAGGAAACGGCATGTTGAAGGAGTCAAGATGGCCATACCAGCAGGAGAGGGGAAAAATATCAAGCACAGTCCTCCCCTCTCCTTACCTTCCCCCAGAGAATGCAGCTAACATCCGGTGCACCCTGTGCTGTGTGTGTCTGAGGAGCGGGTGCTATGTGACATGCCTGCGACAGAACAGAGCCCCCGCACTTTCAAAGACTCTCTGCCACTGTCACCCCACGACAAGAAGCAGAGAGGCCACACAACAAAAGGGAAGGCTAGCCCATACTGCCAAGTCGAATCAAGATGGCCAAAACAGGAGGAGAGGGGAAAAACATCAAGCCCAGTCCTCCCCTCTCCTTACCTTCCCCCGGGCCATGCAGGGCCCGGGACACAATGCTCACGCTGCGGTCCGGAGCCCAGCAAAGAACCGAGCGAGGCAATCCCGCTCAACTGTGACCCCAAGCCCCGCAGGTGGCCCAGGAGCAGCGCCGCACCTGAGGGAGCCGAGGGCCCCGCCACACAGCCCCCCCCCCCCAGGGGGGCAGCAATCGGTGCTCCCCAGTGCCCCGCACCGGGAAGAAAAAGTCCAACCTGCCGGAGGCAGGAAAAATTAAACTGAGTGACGTGGATGTGGGGGAGGAGTTATAGGAATTTTAAGAAATAGAAGAAGGTCTTGTGTCGGAGGCAGGGTCCTCCTCATGAAGTAAGTACTGGGACGAGGAGGTAATGATGTGTTATTTATATAGCGCCTTAAGCCAAAGGGCTTTAAGTAGCACATATTTAAATACACTATCACCCAACCAAAATTGGTACTCATTTATCGACCAAGGAAAGATGAAAGCTTGAGTTGGCTTTACCGGGATTCGAACCTGCGACCTGCAGATCACTCTCAGATCCCAGTAACGAGCACTCAAACCACTGAGCTATCTAACCTACTGTAACGTTCGTAGGTCGCCCGTAGAACGTCAGCCTTTCTTGACAAAAAAATGACGTCATTGCAATACAATTCATTTTGTGGAGTCTGCTATATAAATGAGTTGTGTTCTAATGTCATTCCAGCTGCTCCCCCTTTCTGCATTCCTATGCACCATTTTAAGATCAGGCCTCAGGCCACAGGAGTTGGGTGAGCCACAGAGTCTTTATTTTTTTTACCTCGCCCTTAAACCTTTTCCCGTGAATACCTGCTTTGTCCTGGTGCTCAGCCCAACAGGAAAATCAGGACCAGCAGCAGACGTGTATTCTCAGTCAGGCTGCTAAATAAGCAACCAGGCTCGTCTTTAATGACAGGCCGTGGTTTTGTCTAGCCTTTTACCAGTGTCCTTAAATCGAGGGTTGCCATCTGCGGCTCTTCAGATGTTTTAGACTACAGCTCTCATTATCCCTGACAATTGATTGTTCTGGGCAGAGCGGATGGAAGTTGTGGTCCAAAACATCTCGAGAGCCAAAGGTGGCAGGCCCCAGTTTGCAGGCAGGATATTTGCGACTTGTTCCTCCTTTGTTTTACCCGACATAACATTGACGTGGCTTGCCATAAGTCACTCATCGAGTGCCATACATCATAAGCATGTGAACTACATTAAAGTGTCGCTAAGTTGGCAAACTGCACCTGTGGTTGGTAAATCTCTTCTTGAGTTGTTTGACCGTGGATGAAAAAAGGCCTATTAAAAATGACCCTGCCTTTTCGATTCTTGAGATTTTTAGCTTTTGATTGGAATCATGGGAGCTAGTGATAATTTGCATACCCATCCATTCCACTTGTGTCTTGATTCCAGTTGAAATCTCACCAGAGGCGTTGCTGGGGGGGGGGGGTCGCTGAAGGGGCTATAGCCCCGGGGTCTTTTGGTTGTAGCCCCAGATAGAAGCTCAGGGGCTACAACCAAAAGGCTATAGCTGACCCCGAATCCCGCCAGTCTCAACATTAGCTTAGCCCCTGATCTTTTCCAGACCTAGTAACACCCCTGAATCCCACCACAAAGGGCTTGCAACGTTGGTGGGATAGCTTTGGTATTTTTAAAGCATGTCAACGGTATGAAAGGTATGACAATGCCCTCCGTGACAGAGCCATTCTACTGCAACCAAATAACCAACATAGTCGTCTCCGTGTGCCGTGCGGTTGGTCTATCCTGCTCGCTGCCGGGATAGCTAGATTAGTCTGGGGGAAGGAAAGAAAAAGGGAGGGAGAGAAAGGGGTGTGGAAAAGGGATTGCAGATAGGACAAAACAGTTAAAATGGCAAAAAAAGATAAAAACTCTCTTGAGACCTGATGGAGGCAGAGGTAGCATGTGTGTGGTGGCGTGGGTGCATGAAGATCCGGGTTCAGTGGATTCTCGGTCACGATTGCAGAACTTGCGATTGAATATGTTAATGTGTTTGGAGGTAAAGGGACTGCATATGTGAGGCAGGTTCCAAAATACATAGGTAATTCATAACAAGCAGTGTGTGGCTTTGTGGTGGACTTGAGATGTGCTCAAGAGGGTCCTCGAGGTGTGTTAGCTTTTTGCACTAGGTTACATTTAAATTCTCCCTTAAGGCAAATTCGGAATAATTATCCTGGGTCTGCCAACCCTGAAACCCAAGAGTATCCGAGTGAAGAGTAAGCTATGTCAAAAGTGGGTGTAAAATGTCTACCACATAGAAAATCATGAAAACTTAAAATCCAGCGGAACGTCAACGGAATCAATACATATTGACCATCTGAGCCAAGACATGGGGAATGCAGTTGTTGGTTTTTATTGTATGTTTTATGTTGTATTTGACGAATACTATCCCGGTACTAATCCTACAATTAGCTTGATATAATGATTTTATATACAAAAGGATGGTTGTTCTATAAAAGCCTAACACAGAAACATTCCTTGGTGCTCAAGGAGTAAAGCAATTAAACCTTTAATATTGTGTGCATTATAAACCGCCCCAAAAAGGCAGCTGCAGGTGGACGCGTTTTCATTGCCGGCATTTTACATGTTGTCATTTCAACGATGTAGTTTTCACTTTAGTTGTTTTTGCATTTTGTTTTATGGGGGGCTTCCCTGTCAACCCCCATCCAACTCGCCCCACAACTGCTCCCTACCACCCACCCTCCAATCCTCTGCCCCAATTACACAACACATATGTAGTTAAAAAACAAATAGTTGAAAACGGCCATGTTGGAAACCTGGCACTCCGGTTCTCATGTGGAAGAAGCTGTTTGATTCATAGCTTGTGGCCATGAGGGGGAAAGGTGGAGGGGGATTCTCTCCAACAAGAAAAGAGGCAATACTACAACCTTGGCAGTAAATGCTGCTCAATTTATGATGGTCTGCCTGAAGAAATTGTGATAGAAGCAGGTGATGTGGATGAGTTTACTATTGCAGTTATGAAATTAGAAAAAAATACTTTGGGCCTAAGACTAGTGTTCGAACGCCTCAAATTATTCCAAAGAATTCAAGGTACAGAAGAACCAGTAGAGAATTATGTAGCGGCCTTGAGGACTCACCCATGCGTGTTTGGAAAAATAATTGATTCTTTAACAAGAGCTAGAAGCACCAGAATGGTTGGTACCCATAGTAATTGTGGTAACACTGAATGGCAAGATACAGATGTGTGTAGACTTAACAGATGTAAATAAGTCAATCTGTGTAGAGAAGTATCCCCCACCAAAGATTGTAGAGATGTTGGCTACATTGGGCATGGCAAAGGTGTTCAGTTTGATTGATTTATCAGCAGCGTATCACTGTCTGAAGATTGTTAACACCTAGTTCATTACCTCCATGGGGGCATACCAATTCTGTCGGTTGGCATCTGCTGCAGCTGTGTTTCAGAGGGTAATGAACAAATTGTTAGAAGGTCTGCCAAATGGGATGGTATTCCAGGATGATGTTTTGGTTTATAGGATAACCTGAAACATGATAATCTGAAACATGATGAAAGTATTCACACAGTATTGAGGCACTTGAAAGAAGGTCTGACAATTCAACAGGAGAAATGTAAACTGGGAGTAGAAGGAGTAGAGTATCTTGTACACAGAATGTTCGGCAGCAGGTGTAAAACCTTGGAAGACGCTAGTTGAAGGGATAACTTTGGCCCCAACGCCACGTGAATCCACGTGGCAAGGATCCAGTGCGTTCATTTCTGGGCCTGGCAGAATACGATCATGTGTTTGTAAAGGTTTTACAATGAAGTCCCTTAAGAGAATTATTGAAGAAGGGAGCTTATTTTGTGGGGTCAGAAGATTGTGAGAGAGCATTCCAAAACATTAAGAAGGATACATTTAATGCTTTAACTCTGGGTCATTTTACGGAAGGAAAGAGAACTATTGTAACTGTGGATGCCAATGGACTGTGCCTAGGAGCCACACTGGCGCGAGCTGAATTGACAGGAGAAGAGAGAGGGAGTTTGCTTCAGTGCCACCCAAGGAGGCAGAGTGCAATTACTCAGTGATTCAGAGAGAGGCCCAGGCAGTACCATGGCCTGTGAATAACTTAAAGTTCTACCAATAGGGCAATGAATGTGTAGTGAGATCCGACCATAAACCAGCGGTTCAGTTGTTTTCATCAAATTGATGGATGAATGCTTTGCCATGCATTTCCAAATGGGTACTGGGACTGCAAGGCTTTAGCTTTGCAGTAACATACTTACCAGGAGAAAGTAATGTTGTGGCAGATTGCTTGTCCAGGCTTCCAGTGGACCTACAGTGTGCAGAGGAGGAGTGTGATAAGGGTATTGGAGTTGTGGTGGTTAGCATGGAGTTACCACAACTCATCAGCCTCACTGGTGAATAACCCAGTCACTCATGAGGTCAAGGCTAACCCCTTCTTATATTTTTCATGAAGTGTTTCTTAACACAAAAAATAAGTCTTTGATTGTTTCAACATACAAAGATAATTTATGCAAAATCAATCGTTCATGGATGACCAGCAAATTGCTGTCATCTTGTAAGAATAAAGCTTAAAATCAACAAAAATATTACTCTTCTCAATTCATTATACGGAAGCGATATCATCAAACATAAAGTTTCAGTTTTCTCCTAAAGCACTCAAAGGAAATTGTACGCGTGTGTGTGTGAGTATAGATAACAGTTCTGTGTACAGTGCAAGCAGTGCCACATCAGCAAAACTAAGTTTTCTCAATGAGGTGCTTCCTGTTGACACCACACTATGTGTTTTGGGACCATCTGTCCCTTCTTCAGGTGTAATTGTTATCTATTCTTGTGATCTGTCCTTTCTTGGACTGACCGGTCTGTTCTTAAAACTGCCCGAACAACTTCACCAGTTGTAGAGCTGCTTTAAGATGGTGAGTATCCAGGATGTTAATTTTCTACCAAGTTCTAAACACCGGGTCATCTCATACTTCAAATTAGTCAATGCTCAATACAGGAACAGGGATCACAATCCTACCTATACCGCCTAATGCTTCGTAAAGTATGATCTCATCACACTCGATTTGCTCGATGTATTCATGCCCACGGTCTGCATACTGAACAAAATATATCGTTCTTATAGCACTAATATTAATGGTCGCCCCTCCTGTTCTGATCACTCACACCACTTCAGAATCTTGCAGTTTTGATACTACAACCATGCCACTCTACTGTTCACTCCACATCTGTGTATTGTGAAACACCTGAAGGTGCTCTCACGTCCACTTCCCAGGGATCTTCTGTTCAGGTGGCCAAGGAAAGGCTTTCGCTTTTGGATCCCGACAAGCGAGGGAGTATCACCTGAGTCGAGGGTCTTTGGGGATTGGAGAGAGGGTACCTGAAGGTGAGACATGGTATCCCCCCTTTCTAATACTGATCTACACTGCCCTCCCTTACCTTTTATGGGCTATTACCAATCTCATTCTATCATCCCCAGTAATTTTCCTTTAAGTACTGAGAAGAAGACGAGGTGACTAGGAGCAGTGCAGATTTCCTATGGCCAACACTACTCTGGTACTGTGACGAAGAAGATGGATCAGACATGTCACAATCATGGGCTTAAACAAGGTCAGAAAATCACCTGCAGCCCATTATTAATGAGAGTATAAAATGTGGAAGTCAGAGAGGTGTACTGGGCGTGAGAGATGCAGGTGGTACAGGAGCAGAACGAGAACAGAGCCAAGTTTGTGCCTTGCTGAGAGGCAGGAAGCTGAAACGCTAAGGCGTCCGCTGAAGATCCCGGGAGTCCTGGCGAATGGACCGAGCAGGACCGGGAACGCTTGTGGAGGGAGGCGGAGAGCAGAAGACGCTGATGAGCGGAGATGGAGCCCTGCACGAAGGCCAGCGAACCCGGAAGGAAGCAGCCGGCAAATCGGCAAGTTGCTTCTCACATGTGGAGACGAGGAAGACGCTGAGCAGAGCAGCAGCAACCCAATAAGGCTCTCAAAGAGACTGGGAACTCAGGGGCACTCCGAGGGGCTGTTGAGCCTGTACTAGTAAACCTTACGCATATTGAATACCGAACTTGATGAAAGGGGCTGTAGAGCCCATACTAATAAACCTTACGCATATTGAATACCGAACTTGATGAAAAGGGCTGTTGAGCCTGTACAAGTAAATCTTGTGAATTTTTAATACCGTGCTTGATGAAAGGGGCTGCTAAGCCCACATAGGTAAACCCTGCGAATATTGAGTGCTGAACTTGATGAAAGGCACTGTTGAGCCCATACAAGTAAAAGCAATGCATATTGAATACCAAACGTGATGAAAGGGGCTGCTGAGTCTGCATAAGTAAGCCTTGTGAATATTGAATGCCAAACTTGATGAAAGGGGCTGCTGAGGACGTACAAGTAAAACTTGCATCTATTGAATACTGAATTGTTAAAATTACATTATTTCGAGCCCACACAGCGTAAAGCTATATATCTTGAACATTGAATAACAGGAAAGCATGGTGAGAGGGAAACCAAGTGAATTCTGCAATCCTGGATATATTCGACAAGAAACTTGCTACTTGAACAAAACTGCAAAGTGTTAGAAACTATAAGAGCAGTCTGGGGAAATGAAGTGTCTCATGATTAGAAAACACTCTGAAAGACATATGAAATCATGCAAGGAAATGAAAGCATTGTCTTGTTAACTATTAATCATTAGCTTTGGGAAATGCATGGTTGCATGACCTGTAATGGGTGGACCGTGCGGCCTGACAACTGCGCCTAGACCAGAATGTTTCCCAGTACAAACATTTTCAAGATCAGGAATCAAAGCACATGTGGTTGCTGGTTGCTTGGCCTGTGATGGGTGGAAGGTGTGGTCTGTTAACTGCACCTAGACCAAAAACCACAAAAGGTTAAAAAGCAGCAAAGCAGTTAATCATTGATGAAGTTAACCAAAGGAAGGGCCAACTAGATCCCATGATCTTTTGTGAACTGGTAGGCAAAAGAAACAAGTAAACTATTGAAAGTAAATCTTGGGGACGAGGTGATGCTTTTTACACCAGGAGGTGAGGCTTTCTGAATCTGTGCACACATATTAATGTTGCATCTTGCTTATTTGTAGCTGCATACTTGATGTAGCCCCCACACCATGTGGTGAGGCTTTCCCAATCTATGCACCCTTACTCATGCTATATCCTACCTATTTGTACCTGCATACTTGATGTAGCCCCCGCACCATGAGGTGAGGCTTCGCTATTCTGTATACAATCACCATGTCTGTAACCAATATGCATACTCTTGCACCTCTGTAATGTACTATGCACTTTCTGTAACTAGCGCCTAGATGCCTCTGTATTTTGTGCGCTGAAATAAATGCAAAAATAAATAAATACATAAATAAAAACGTAATATGACAAAATGTCTTTTAAACACAACAATTTAACATGAATTTCCCGGTACACTCTCCTGCCAGGAAATTCATCAACTGAAAATGAAAACGTTGGATATCATGATTTACTCGCCTGCCAGGAATATCCCCCTCTTGGTTCACTCAGATCTCCTGGTTTACTCTTCTGCTAGGTATCTGTTTCCAAAAAGGTTTCACTACTTGATACACTTGTCAGGCTTCTCTTCACATTCACTTTCTTCCCAAGTATCACACAACAGTGTTTTCTCACAAGCACACTTTTGTTGACTTCCACTATTACTTGGACCGATCTCCCCATACAGATATCGCTTATATGAAGGTTTCTGAAGCTCTTGCTATTATACTTTCTGACAAAGTCTCTTGGCTCTTGACAATGCTTGTTTAAACTTTCTCCCAACTGACCTCTCATGTCAGGAGAATTGAACAAGCTTTCTCTTCTTTGTTCCTCTTTCCAATATCTTTTGGCTTTTGACAAGGCTAGTTTCAAATTTCTCGCATCTGACATCTTATGTCAGGAGAATTGCACAACCTTTTCCTTCTTTACAATGTTTTTTGGCTTTTGGCAATGCTGGTTCTAAATTCTCCCTTTTAGCAACTCATGTCAGGATAATTGGACCACAATTGCCCTCTTGTTCTATTTATAAAGTCTTAATGGCAGGTCTGGTATCAGGTTTTCCCCATCTCATGTCAGGAGAACTGCACCACGTTTGCCTTTTTGTGTTTCCCGTAATTCTATTTGGTCTGCATTCAAAACGTTCTCTTAATTGTAATTATTCCTTTCCCAAACTTTCGTCGTGGAGATTAGCTTCCTTCCTCCAGTCTCTCACAACATCGAACGCTGCTGGTCCGGCCTTTTTGCATAGCAATACTGATTCTAAGTGTTTTATACGTGCTATTTCAAAGCTCCCATTATTAGGCCACTGAAGGTCTGATACACGTCTGGTCTGCCTGGGCCAAATCACATTAAACACTATTGACCCTATACCGTACTTAATATATATTTCATGTGCCGGCGACACCTCGGGTGGCGCGACCTGTCCAGTTTCTAAAGATTGTCTGCCACAGCGAAAAAACCTCAGTAAATAGGAAGACAATTTCCCAGGCATGGTTAATTCTTACCCTGGGCGTTTGATCTTGCAAGACCAACTCTCAACCAATATCAGGACGTTTAAGAATCGGGGCACGACTCACCTGATCAACCAATTCGTCACTCAGGATGCAATTCGTCCGTATACAGACGCAACCAAGAATCGTCGTGACTGCGTGTCTGGCTCAATCTGCCTCGTTCCAGGACCCTCGCCTTGATGCTCTATGGCCGCTGCTCGTCGATCAGGGATCGGCTTTGTACAGATCTGCGGAGGAGTCTCATCACTTCTACAGGGGCGCCCCGAACACCTTCCAATCCCGGTTCGACAGCTTCATCCCCGACTCGTTTTTTGCCTTCTTCAAACTTCAACGTATACAATGGAGCATAAGTGGGAGGGTCCCTGTTTGGGCGCCATATTTGCTAGGCCATAAAGACTGCATATGGAAACTAAGACACAATAACCATACACTATAGTGACACGTCAGACACAAGGTTCGATTTCCAAATAAGTCTGATTAATTTCAAAGTATTCTCAGTCGGCCGACTGGATCTCAGCGCCTCACGACGTGTGTTCCAAGACCTCGTGAGATGCGAGAGAGCGAGCAAAACTCAACCAGCAATATATATAAATTACATATAATCTTTACGAAGGCAATTCGATCCGCCCACAAACATGTCATTCAGGCTAGCGTTCGGTGATTGACAATTATGACACGTTATGACAAGTCTTCATTCAGTCTAAACATAGTTATTCTAGCAAAGGCAGCAGGGACAGCTTTCTGTTATGGGGAACATAGAGCTCTTAGCTTGGCAAAGATATCATGTTCTTAGCAGAGAAACATTCCTTAGTACGTTATCTGTATGTCTCGGTTCATGAGCTAAGGATCAGACAGTTCTGAAGCAGAAAATACCACCCTCTGCGAAGGAGCACCACTAGAACATAATTCATGGTTTAACTGCCTTTTACTACAGCATTTGCAAGACAGGCCGGCACCTGGACTACTGATTAGTTGCAGCGTCTGCTCGGCTTCAAGGACTTTAGTGAGCGAGAAAAACAATGTATTTCTGCATAGTTTGACATTCCTGTCTGTGTTAGTATTTCAGCATTCAGGCCGTGGCCTCGCACTGTGTGCGAGTTTGAAGCATAGAATACATTTGCAAAGCGTTTTGACAGAAAGGAAAAAAGCGAATGGCCGGCATTATACAAAATGGACGCCCTTTGGTTACATTGACGATTCTTTGATCGCGATGTTTGTCACATGATGTGATTGGTTTCTGGCCAACATACTTTACATACTATAGGGTCATTTCTGGTCTAACAAACCCTCCTTTTAGCCGTAAACCAAGAGCATCATCCATACATCACGTCTTCATCGGACCACGTGTCCGATTCCGAACTACCATACTGCTGTAATCATCATCAGAAATATTAATTGCCATACATTCTTTCATTATTTCATTTTCGTGTTGTGCACCTTCACTTACATTGCGAGGAGGTTTCGTTCTGATCGCCTGTACTATATGGTCGTTTCTGGTCTAACAGGTGCTCTTAGTCGGCTGCCCCGGCAAGACTGCCCTGGCGCTCTAGGTGAAGAGGGCTTCCTGTAAGGCCTCAACCAATCGCAGAGCGGTGGGCGGAAGAGGGGAGGGTTGGGAGCAGGGGGAGGGATGAAAGGCGAACTGGGAGCAACACAGATGATGCAGGGGCCTACATGTGAGGGAGAGCGGGAGTGTGATCTCAGATGGGGGTCTTACCCTTACCAGCACAGCTGGAGGGTACTGCTTACTTACAGTAGGGCTCAGCTGCAAACGGAGCTTGCCATGCACAACACACAGTGTGAATGGCCTTCCTGGAAGTCTTCAGCCAATCACAGAAGGGTGAGAGAGAGGGGGGGAGGGTCAGAAGCAGGGGAAGGGATGAAAGGCGAATGGGAACAACATGGAGGATGCTGGGGCCTACTGGTGAGGCCAAGCAGGAGTGTGGCCTCAGATGGGGTCCTACCCATACATGCGTTTGGCTCCCCAAAATGTGTAGGGACCTCAGATTAGTAATATATACACCACTGTACAGAATGGAAGTTCTTGGACACAGGGAGGCAATAACACAAACAAAGACCAATAGTTAGAATATAATTGGTTCTTTACAGGCCATTTATTCACAGTTACTAACAAACAACATACAAAGGAATAAATGTTACGTATCACAGATAAAGACATAAAATGACAAAAAGATAAGCTAATACATTACCATTAGTGCAGCTGTAGAAAAAAACCTTAATCTCGCCTGGCACTATACTGCAAAGCCCCAAAGCAGGTAGGCAGAGAAAACACCACAGCGAACGGGTCTGGAATGGAGCGTCCGCCTCCTCAGTGAGACTTTTCCTTCTACCTCAGTGGATTACCCCACTCTACTTATTTGGTCAGAGTCTCCACCTTCCACAGGTTACTGAATGTCTCCGGCCAGAGTGACAGACAGCAAGCATCGGAGGCACCCTTAGAGTGGAAAAATCAGACAGTGGAAAAAAACCATCTCATGTTACTCTCCTCCCGTTCCCAGCACCCTTTTTTTAAAAATGTATTTTTATTATTTTAAACAAACAAAACCAACAAACAATACAGCTTTTCGGGACGTACATAATCAATATCAAACCATCACATTATACAGTGTTATTCTCCATCCTATCCCCACCCACCCCATGAACTTGAGCCGGCTCTTCCGTGTCATCTACGGGAGCGTTTTCGGGAGTCACAGTGCTTGTAGACTCATCTGAGTCTTCTATTTCATGGTTAACCTGGTGGGGGTTTACCATAGAGGTCACTAATTGTCGCCAGGCTATCAGGGGGCCCACTTGCTCCTCACCCCTCCTGGTAACGGCTTCAAACCATACTACTGATTCTGCTTCCGCTCATCTCAGGAGGTCCACCCACCATGTCTCCACCCTGGGTCTGTGGGCCGCCTTCCAGCCCGTTGCGATCCTGCGCTTGGCCAGGATGTAAGCCAGGTCCTTCATCTTGCTTATGTGCTTTAGATTGCGTGGCCTGGGAAAAAGCCAGAGAATGCATGCCCAAGCCGACCCCACATCTAGCACCACTCCCCCACCGGCCATCTTAGTCTTTATTTCGTCCCAGAATCTGTGCACCTCAGGACAGGCCCCGCCTCCACCTCCCCACACCTGGGGCATTTCTGCGTGGCCGAGCCTCCAAACCTGGCTATTTTCCCGGGGGTCAGATAAGCCCTATGAGTGACATACAACTGGATCTGTTGGAGTCTCGCATTTCGGGACACCTTTTTATGGTACCTTTGAGCTCTCTTCCATTGCCCCTCTGTCATGGGTCCTCCTACCTCCTCCTCCCAGTCCTGCCTCAGTTGAAGCAGTTCCTTCCCAGCCTTAGCTCTCAGGAGCTCATATAGCCTGGATATCTCGTGCGCGCCCTCCGAAACATCGTACATCGTTTCCAGGGCGGCATCAGGTTCTCCCGCCAACACCGTCTCAGACCACCTCTCCCTCACCCGTTTCGTGAGTCTGGTATAAGTTATATATTGGCCTCTATGCACCCCTGTCTCCTCCTGCAAACTCTGGAATTCCAATACCTCCCCCTCCTGCCATATATCCCCGAGGGTGGCCAAACCCACCGGTTCCCAGTATCTACGGACTACTTCAAGCAATTGGGAGTCGTTTCCACACAGCGCCACCAGCAGAACCTGCTGGGAAAGCGGATCCGGATCACCCACCGTTCTCCACGTCCTGCGCCAGACCTCCCAACCCAGCTCCAATAGTCTCCCTCTTCCCACCAGTTTACTCTTTTGTAGCCACACCGTCTCTCTCAGAAAGTATGGAGCCAAGTCGCCCTGCAAGAGTCTAGCTTCTGCCGAGTCCTCTAACGACAACCACCTGGCCACAAACAACAGCTGCCCCGCCAGATAATAAAGCTCAAAGTTCGGCAAGTTTATGCCCCCCCTGTCACACGCGTTCTGTAGTTTCCACAGGGCCACTCTGTTCCTGGAGTTGCCCCATATGAAGCTCCTGCACATACCATGAAGTCTCTTGAAAAAACTTCTGGGAATCAGATACGGGACATTTACAAAAAAATGTAAGAGTCTGGGCAAAACCACAATTTTGAGCAGAGCTGCTCTCCCCATCATAGATAGGGGTAATCTAGACCAGAACACCATACTATTCTTAACTCCCTTGATCGCTTTCTCTGTATTATGTTCGTGCTCTGTTTCCGTCCTGTGGTAAATGTTTACTCCCAGATACCTAAATGTCTCAGGTTGCCAGGGTATTTGCAGGACAGGCAGCCTCACCAACGGGACACTCTTGTACCTTCCCAAGGGGAGCAAGCTAGACTTCCCGGGGTTCACTGATATGCCCGAGAGGGTGGCATAACGATCCATCACCTCCAGCACATATACGGGTAGCGCAAATAGAGGAGCCTATCATCTGCATACAGCGATATCAGGTGCATGCCACTTGTTGTACGAATCCCCACCTCCCCGTATTGTTGTCGCAGGCATATTGCCAGCGGCTCTAGTGCCAGTATGTATAACATGGGTGACCAGGGGCATCCCTGTCTGGTCCCTCTGCTGAGTTGCCATTTGTCTGAAATTGTGGATCCCGTTTTAACTCTCGCTACCGGGGTGCTATATAACATCTGGACCCACCTGATGTATCCAGGGCCCATCCCGTAACCTTTCATGGTCGCTTTCAACCATGGCCACCGCACCGAGTCAAAGGCTTTGACCGCGTCTAGCGACACGATAGCCAACTCACCCGTGTCTTCCCCAGTGTAATCAATGATATGGTGCAGCCTCCTGTGATTGTCTGTGATATTCCTACCAGGGACATAGCCTGTCTGATCTGGGTGTATCAAGTTACCAATCACCCTCTTTAGCCTATTGGCTAATACTGCAGTGAGTATTTTACTGTCCTGATTGAGCATGGACAAGGGTCTATAGGACCCGCACTCCATGGCTGGCTTGCCTGGTTTCAGAAGTGGGATGATCACTGCCTCGCGGAGGGACGGTGGCAATTCCCCCTGCTCGTAGGCTTCATTAAACATGGCAAGCTGTTTGTATAGCTCCTGTTTGTATGTCTTATAAAACTCGCTAGGCAACCCATCTGACCCAGGCGCCTTACATATGGGCAGATGTTGGATCACCACTTCCAGCTCGTCCGAGGTAACAGGAGCATCCAGATCCGCACGTTCTAGGTCATCCAGGGTGGGCAGCCCTATATCCTCTATTGTTCCCAGTATGTCTTGGTTCATATCCTCCCCTGTGTCCTCATATAGTTGTCTATAATACTTGAGGAAATCCTTGTTTACCCCCTCCTGGGTGTTATGGGTTCGGCCTTCCGCATCCCTGATCTCTCTAATCACTGAGCGGGGGGTCTCGCTCTTATACAGCCAGGCCAGCAATCTACCCGGCTTATCCCCCCCTGCATGTAGCCTCTCTGTGTATTTCTTGTAATTTAATTTGCATAATCTATCCCAGAGTCCACTGCAGGTTAACTGTAAGTCTTTTATCTTGGCATTGTTCTCCCGGGTTGTCTCCTCATTTTGCATGAGACCCTCCAGCTCTCTTTCTGATTCCTGAAGTGCCTGTTCAATGCCCCCTTGGAGCCTTTTAGATTTCAATATAGCGACCCCCCGCACCACCACCTTAAACGCCTCCCACACTGTACCCACAGAGCGTACACTGCCCGTGTTAGTTTCAAAATATTCCTCGATGGCCTCCCTCAGGTCCTCTCTAAACCCCGCGTCTTGTAACGCCTCAGTTCTGAGTCTCCATGTCGGGATGCGCGCCCTGGGGGGTTGATATCGCTACTCTACGACCAGAGGCGAGTGATCGGATAATACCTGAGCCTTATATTCCGCTCCCATCATTTCTCCCAATATCTCGGACGCTGCAAACACATAGTCTAGCCTTGTGTGCAAGTCATGTGGTGCTGCGTAGTGCGAGTATTGTCTATCCAATGGATGCAGCTTCCTCCAGACATCCACTAGGCCTAGGTCTTCCAACATTGTCCCCAGCACTGCTTCCCTGATTTGTCATCTGACCTGTCTATTCTAGGATTCAGGGTACAATTAAAGTCCCCTCCCCACACTATCGCGCCACCCGCCAGGGGGCTAATCTTACTGTATAGGGACTTAAAGTAAGCCGCCGTATCATGGTTAGGGGTGTACAAATTGATGATGTGCACCTCTCTGTTCTCCAGGAGTCCCGTTACCACCACCATTCTGCCCTCTGGGTCTAATGTTGAACTGAGCACCTGGAACGGCACGTGCGGTGCCACCCATGTGACCACCCCTCTTGCATAAGTCGAATACGTGGCCCCCATAACACTACCCCTCCATTTTCTCCGGACCACCTCCAGCTTCTCCTTAGTGAGGTGGGTCTCTTGTAGCAAGGCTATATCAATACGCATCCTTTTTAGATACAGCATCACTTTGTTGCGTTTTAAGTAACTGTTTAGGCCCCGCACATTCCAGGTCACCACTCTAAGATTACCCGATGCCATCTAATCGGTGTGCTCCCAGTCCACTCCTCCCTCAGATGCTTCCCGTGATGGCCCGTTTACTGACTCTTACCCTTCCCAGCCTCAACAGTCCCCCCCCCTGTACCCCAACTCCACCCCAATGCACACAACCCAACCCCTCCCCCCACCCTACCCTACCCCAACAAATGCCCAGCTCCATCCCTGGATCTCAGGCCCACCCGCATCTGGTCCTATCTGGCGTCCGAGGACTAGGACCCTGCAGGGCGTCACCGATTTAACAGTGACCTAACTAGGTATACTACTAATGGGTTCAAGGGATGCCTCCTAGGTGCTCCCACTTATCTGTTTAGGGTTGTTGCGCCCAGCGGATCCCGCCAGCTCATCTTGCCGCGCACTCCCCACAAGCTTAATTGAACTCTATATTCAAGTCCCAATGTCCCAGCCATGTCCCCGAGGAGGACACATCTGCGTGCTACTTATCTCCTGCAGTCCCCATCTGGATATCCGGTTCCTGAGGGCGGCCTTGCATATCCAGCCATTCCATCGCATCCTTCAGCGTCTCAAAGAACAGGGATTTGTTCTTGTAGAACACTTTCAACGTGGCTGGGTAAATCAACATATAACGATGGCCTGCTTCTTTTAATCTTCTTTTCACCGACCCAAAGTTCATCCTGCTTCGCTGTACGTGCAGCGTATAGTGCGGATATGCTGTGATTTTTGCCGACCCCCTTTCGATCGTTCCTCCCTTCCGAAAAAATGCAAGTATCTTCTCCCGGTCTCGATAGTTCACAATTTTTGCGATCAGCGGTCACGGGGGGGTTCCCGGGGGCGGTCTTCTTGTCAAGGCCCTGTGCGCCCTTTCAACCGCAAACCCCTGGGTCAGCGCCCCGCCAGTTATCTCCTTCAGGAGCATGGTTTCCACATATTCTGTTGGGTTGGGCCCCTCCATTCCTTCCGGCAAACCGACAATTCGTATGTTGTTACGTCTGGCCCGCCCTTCCGCCTCCTCCGCTCTGTCCTCCAGGTTGCCCACCCGCTGCATGAGGGCATGTAGCTCCGATCCATGTGCGGCGCACGCCACAGTATTCGGGGCCATCTCCTTCTAACGTCTGCACGTCCAGTCTCAGCAGGTTCACTTCCTCTTGGACCG
Organism: Ambystoma mexicanum; assembly: GCF_040938575.1. NCBI lineage: Eukaryota > Metazoa > Chordata > Amphibia > Caudata > Ambystomatidae > Ambystoma > Ambystoma mexicanum. The sequence goes on along the minus strand of NC_090923.1, from coordinate 1,385,822,304 downwards.
CACCGATCTTGAGGTCCAGGCCCACCTTCAGTTCGTCCATTGCCTGGCCCAGTTTAGTCTCCCAGGCCACTTTCAAGTCTGCAATTGCTGCTAGCACTTCCTGGATCGTGCCCGGTGCCTCCGCCTCTGTCGTGGGGGTCTCCTTGCCTTTGCCTCCCTCCGCACCTGGGGGCGTCTTGGTGTAGCCTCTATCGTGAGCTGTTTTGTCCTGGGTCTGACAACTTTATTAGACATCCTGCCGTGTTGTCCGGGCGTAAGCCAGCTGCACCTCCCCTGCACAAAGGTCTGCGTGGCACCAGGCCACCCACGTACTTGCGCACTCTCGGTGTCGTGACCCCGGTCTCTGCCTTTCTCCAGGGGCGCCTTCCAAGTTCAGTCTGGCTTCACTGCGGGCCCAGCATCAGCTGAGAGTTCATGGCAGGTCTCGTCAGTTACCATCTATGCGCATTCGGGCTCCGGACGCACGCCTCTTCGGGCGTCTTGCTGTCTCGACCTTGTCTCTCGGCTCGCAGTCTGCCTTCTCTCCTCCACTTCTCCACACCACGGCCCCTTCGGGTCTATTACTTAAAACAGGACTCTGAAATCCATTACTGGTACCGTCTGATCCTTCCATCAGCTATCGCTGCAGAGCGCCCATGACCCTCGATGATCCCTTTGTTCCCGCGGCCATTTTGTTTCCATTTTTCGAGTCGGGGCCCGCAGTTATGCAAATGGGTAGAACTTTGTGTCTGTGCATCCCATGTGCACCAAAAGTTCAGCGAGTACGGCCCCCACCTTCATAGTCACGGATGTTAATTCACCGCGCTGGCAGGCAACCGTGCGCGCACTTTATCCCCAGGATCAATACAGGCTCGAAGGAGGTCCTCCGGAGCACGTCCCTTTACATGGCCGTCCTAGCCACGCCCCCCGTTCCCAGCACCCTTATCAGTGCACTTGCTCGTCTCAGCCTCTTCTCGTAGCTCGTCCTTGAATGAGCAATGCAAAACTATCTAAACGCAGTGAACTCATGCGCTTCTCACCAGAATACTGCTGCTAAATCATGTTTACCTTCTAAAAGGGTTCATCGCAAAATGCAGACTTTCACTGCGGTTGGAAACAAATGTCCAAAATGGCCGCTTACCGGCACCATGTTTTAGCTCACTTTTCACTTGAGCAGCCACCCACCCCACGAGATCTGCCAATGCCTCCATGCTTGAGATTCCTAGATTCAAACGCTCTACGGCTGGGGGAACCAGTTTCCCAGTTAAAGCCGCGCAATCTTGGAATATGCTCCCACCTGACCTCAGACTGGAACAACCCTACCCTAAATTCAGACACAATGTACTCAAATGGCTCCGCACTAATGGCTCATAACCAGACCCACCTTATCCCCGACCGCTACTTTCCCCTCCTGACACGATTAACCGCACCTATTGTATCTGCCTATGCATCACCTAATATGTAAGCACCTGCCGCCACCATACTGTAACCGGTGGCATCAGTAATAAATATTCCCGGTATGTATTTATGCACACGTAATCTTATGCAAATGTTATGCACTGTATTGTATGTATGTATGTACACGTATGCATATGCTTGTAATATGTACTGTAACTAAGCTTTGAGTCTACTTGTACTGTTGCGCCCAGCTACCCAAGGGTTTGGTATGCATTACCAAATGAATAAACAAAATAAACAAACACATATGCCAATATACATGAATCCAGGAATGGATACCTAAGACCGACATCAGGTTTTTTATTGCACTTGGTTTGTGCACAAACGGAGCACACACACACACACACCCCCATGGAGGATGTCCCATTACTCTTGTGTTTGTCTAAAGCTGTCTTTGGTCAGGTTCCCCTAGAAATGTTGTCCCTCCTGGTTTCAACGTCATGTATCAGAGTGCTTTTGTTTTTTTTCTTCGTTTTATTGCAAATCTAGGCTGAGCAATTCCAAATAGACGTGTTAGTTGTTCAAAGACAGTCCAGAACACCTTGTCCTGTACTATCCTTGAACAAGTAAGACCGACTATAAGAGGGGCCGATGTATCATCAATGTTATTATCCTATCCAACCTGCCATGTGCCTGGTCAGACCAACATGTGATCATGTTCAACATTCAGGATTCACCCGCCACCCCCACCTCGCCCCCTCTGGCCCCACCAGCCCTAACAAGTAAAAAAAAACACATCATCAGAGACAAAATGTTCCAGCTACTTTCGCCCATCACCGACCCACAAAACTACTCGAACCTGAACACTGAAAAGGTAGTAGACCTGTACAACCACACCCTCACTGCGGCCCTAGACAAAGTAGCCCCCTTAAAAATGCATAAAGCAAAACAAGCAGCCCACCTCAACTCTTGGTACACAATCAGCCTTAAAAAAACTCCATAGCACCAAGAGGGCAGCTGGGGGAGCTTGGAAAATTAACCTGTCCACCGCCAACAAAGAGATATTCGCTTTAGCTTCCAACAACTACAAAAATGCCATCTACCTAACTAAACGTGATACCTACAACGAGAGAATCAGTAACGCCAAATCAGGGACCAAAGAACTCTTCTCCATCATCCAGGAACTAGAAACACCTGTAACTCCAGATTATCACTGCACCAAAGACACTCTGCGGTGCACTAACATCCAAAAAGCACTTCTAGACAAAATCACCCTCCTCCAAAGTAAAATTGAACTAAAAAAGCATAGTCTGTTCCTTGAACAGTGTTCACATTATACAGTGCACCGAACACGGTCACCCCCTTCCAGTTTTCAACTATCTCCTTACTAGAAGTCACCAAGATCATTGAAAGTTTTAAACCCTCTAGAAGTCAGGGAGATTCCTGCCCCCCACCTTCATCAAAGAAATTGCAGCTAATCTTGCACCCTTCATCATGACTTTCATCAGCTCCTATTTTGAAAGTAGCATAATACCTACTAACCTTAAATATGGTTGGGGCCCTCCCCCTCTTAAAGAAACAGACTCATGAACCCAATATCCCCACCAATTATAGACCCATTACCATGGTACCATTCCTCCTCAAAATCCTAGACAGGGCGGCCTACCTCCAAATACAAAATCACCTCGAAAACAACAATCTTCTGGGCCTCGGCCAATCAGGCTTCAGAAAAGGTCATGGGACCGAAACGGCAATCATCGACCTTAAAACCCAAATGGATGAGCTCAGAGATAATGGGAACATAGCCCTCCTTCTCCTACTAGATCTCTCTGCAGCATTCGATTTGGTCAGCCATAAAGTCCTCTGCGAGCATCTGTCCTCTGCTGCCTGCTTCTCCTCCAAGGCCACCGCCTGGGTCAAATCCTTTCTCTCCAACAGGACCATAAGAGTCTTCTCCACCACAGCCACTGCTGATCCAGCCCCAGTTCCATGCGGCGTACCGCAATGAAAATGCGTCGCGCCAACTTTGTATAATATCTTTACAAAGCCCCTTTTTGACCACTTAGACTATTTGGGTATCACCTACACGAACTATGCAGATGATACCCAAATACTCATCCGTCTCTCCAGCGACTACAACACAGACTCCACACTCGTGAATAAAATCTACCAAGTCATTCAAGCTTGGATGGCCATTCATGGCCTATGCTTGAATGACGACAAAACGGAACTCCTTCTGATTGGCACACAAAACAGTCTAAACAAATTATCCCCCCAGTTCCACTCCTTCACCATCGATAAGAACATCATTCAAGTCGCCAAATCAGTTAAAACACTGGGAATCTTTCTAGACTCCAACATCAACCTTACCAAACAAATTATCGCCACTGCATCCTCAGTTGCCTACACTGCCAAACTTATCACCACCTGCTGACCGTTCCTCTAACCCAACAGTTGCATCATCCTTGCCAGAGCAATTATCTTATCCAAGTTGACTACTGCAACGCCCTCTACAACGGAACCAGTCTGCGCAACTTGAACTGCGCAACTTGAACAAACTTCAAGTACTACAAAATAACGCACTAAGAGCAGCCCTGAATATACCTAAAGTCAACCACATCACTGTCACACGTCAAAGTGTCCACTGGGTTCCGGTTAAAAACAGAATCATCTCCAAAACGTTATCTTTGACACACAAATGTTTAGCCAACTTTGCCCCCAAATACTCCAACTGTAAGTTCTCTAAAAACCACTCCGACAGACCTACCAGACCAGCCCAGCTGAACCAACTCACCATCCCCAGATACAAACTAGAAAAATCCGGAAGAAAGAGCTTCCCTGTCTTGGCTGCCAAAACTTGGAACACACTGCCTGCTGACATCAGATCCGAGACAGCTTACCTCTCCTTTCGAAAGAAACTGAGATCTTGGCTAGCTGCACAGGAATAATCTACCTTCCTGCAACAAGCCACACTGACATTGGGACCTGCCCTGTCTTTAACCTGAACACTTCGAGCTTCAACATAAGCTTCTAGCTGGCTTCCCCAGAGCTGCGTTGGTTTCCACTGTAACATCCTTCCTGCTCTTCTTGCAACCTGCTAGGTCTAAGCCATGCTAACTGTAATCTTTGTTCACCTATACTCCTTGCCTGAGGTAACTACTGTATACTCTTTACCTTATGTAACTACTGTGTGTAACTTGTACAAATGCGCCCAGATACCTTTGGGTTTGGAGCGCCATACAAATAAAACAAACAAACAAAAATGTATTTTTCTTTTAAAACCTGATAGATTTGAATTAAAAGAAGATTTTCAATGGCACTTGTTAAACATATGATAGCTGGCATGAGTGTATCCACATATGCATACTTGGGCCCAGGTCATACATTACAATCATATTGAATATTTCCAAGTTGCACTGAACTATTAGAAAAGTGTCAGATTGAAATCTCTTTACCCAGCTGTACACGACACCCGTAAGGCTAATGTCACACGTACAGTGATGTCATACGCATGAGCCGGCACACATCTAAATATGTATAAAACATGCGACTGCCATTTGAGAAAGAAACAAAGAAAGAAAGAAAGGGAAAAATAACAAGCCGAACCGCAGCCGTCGGGTTAAAAGCACCCACAAAAAGTTATGCAGACAGCATATAGTCAAACTTGGACTCTTTTGGTCCTTGCAACATTTGGAGTAGAATCTATGCCATAAGCACATCATGACGATGGGCTGTAATTGTTCACCCTGAAGGAAAGAGGATAGCAGTATTGTTGATAGCGATGCAATGACCTTGATCCCCACCAAATAAAAAGAACATTGAAAATGTCATCAAGAGACCACAGGCTTCTCGACGCTGAATTCCTCGCGAGGGGAATTTCAGACCACTCTCCGCTCCTTCTAACCATCAAAAACTCCTGCCGCCGCCCAGATCGTAATTGGCGCCTAAACACATATCATCTGCGTCTCCCTGAAATTGCTGAGGAGCTGGAAAAAAAGACTGTGGAATACTTTGAACTCAACGAGGGCTCCGTGGACTGCCCGATCTCGATCTGGGAGGCATACAAGACAGTCCTTCGGGGGGAGGCTATCTCAGCGGTCTCCGCCTACCAACAACGTCAAGTCCGGGAGGTCAGAGAAGCAGAAGCACGCGTCTTGGAGTGTGAACGACAAATCCTAATTCAAAGCACCCAAGAAGCAAAGGAGGCGATGCTCACGGCGCAAGACGCCCTTAGTAATCTATCACTAGATAACGCACGGACTGCGCACCAATTAGTCCGGAGCCAAATATATGAACGGGGCGACAAAGCTAACAAGACTCTGGCCTGGTTGGAGAGATGCGAACAAAGCAGGGGACACGTAAGGGCCATCAGATCTCAGGATGGAACACTGTTGACAGAGGATTCTGACATAGTGGAGGCATTCGCCGCCTACTACAAACATCTCTATTCCCCACCCACCGGGAACCCGTCAGTTGAACTCTCACGATACCTCGACCGAATCGAGATCCCGATACTCCCACAGCACCAATCAGATCTCCTGAATGCGGACATCACTGATACCGAGGTGCAAGAGGCGCTGGCACAGCTCCAACCCGGGAAAACCCCGGGCCCCAATGGGTTCCCGACAGAGACATGGAAATACCTCGGTGGCATGCTAACTACCCACATGCACCGCATGTTCCTACGCAGCAGAGAACTAGGAGCACTCCCCCCAGACCTCAGGAAGGCATGCATAGTAGTTATACACAAGCCTGGGAAGCCCCCGGAGGAATGCGCCTCCTACCGCCCAATATCCCTGATTAACGGCGAAGCAAAGGTCCTCGCCAGAACACTCGCTAACAGACTACTGCAGGTTATTGAGACCCTCGTCCACCCAGACCAATGCGGCTTCATGCCCAATAAATCAACCCGAATGAACTTACGCAGAGTCCAGTTGGCACTGTCCAGGGCAAAGGAAATACCAGCCCCACTCGCCCTCCTGGCGGTGGACTTTGAGAAGGCGTTTGACTCTGTGGGATGGGATGTCCTGTGGGAGATCATGGCTAGGATGAACCTGGGGCAGACATTTATATCATGGGTTAAACTTCTATATGCATCCCCGGAGGCCACGGTGAGGGTGAACGGCAGATCCTCAAAATCGTTCCCCTTGGGTCGGGGTACGAGACAGGGATGCCCGCTATCTCCACTCCTCTTCCTCCTGGCCATCGAACCGCTAGCAATTGAACTTAGAGCTAGCACCAACTGGACCGGTTTTGCTTGGCCAGGAGGGGGAGAAGACCGCCTTTCGCTCTATGCGGATGACCTGCTCATATACCTAAGTAACCCGAGCATCTCGTGCCCGGCTGTCTCCCTCATCCTCAGAGAATATCAGTGCTTTGCGGGCCTAAAGGTCAATGATGCCAAAACCATCTTCTTCCCGATTCAGGGTGGCGAGTCTGCGATCCCGGAGACCTGTCCATACCATGTCTCTATTAGGGAACTTAAATACCTCGGTATACGGCTTGATCCGACACTCGAAAGGTTCCTTCAACTTAACCTTCAACCAGTAATTGAGCGGTTTAATAGAGACACCCCCCACTGGCAATCACTCCCCCTGTCGCTAATGGGCCGCGCCGCACTATTCAAAATGATGACCCTCCCCAGACTGTTATATGTCCTCCAGAATGCCCCATTCCCCATCCCTCGAGAAACCTTCGCACTCATTGACAAGAACCTGCGCACACTGCTATGGGGTGGGAAACAATCCAGGATCGCCCTTGATACCCTCCAGAGATCAGTATGGGAGGGAGGCATCGGGTTACCCTGCATACGCACATATTACCTGGCCACACAGATAGGGGTGGTGAATGATTGGATGCACGCAGACCACACACTACCGCACACCCGCATCGAACTGGAGACCATGGCCCCATTAACACCGCTGCAAATCCTCTATGCCACCCACGATCAACTCCCAGCGCTGCCCAAAATGACCCACCACATCCGGCGCGCCTGGCGGGACGCGCACAAGCTAATTGGCTGGAAAGGACAGCCAACATTGACAACCCATATGGCACAATGCGCTCCTCCCGGAAATAGTGAAAATTGGCTCCTTTGATCACTGGCAAGCAAAGGGAATACACACACTAGCACATGTGATACAAGGGGGGCACATCCTGGGTTTTGAAACTATGCGAGAACAATTCGACCTTGCACCCATGGACCGGTTTCGGCATGCGCAACTGACCCACGCCATCCGCACCCAATTCCCTGACATGACGATCATACCCCCCTGCTCTCCCATTGAGACCAATGTTCTCCCGCAGCACATCTCCTCTAAGGTCACCTCCACTCTCTATCAGGCCCTTAACTCATTCGGGGCGGCACAGCTTGACGGGCTCAAAGCAAAGTGGGAAAGGGACGTAGGACCCCTGGAACCTGAAGATTGGGTGGAAGCATTAATGTTCCCCAGAGAAATTGGCATAGAATCCAAGCTCAGACTAATACAGTTGAGGATCCTCCATCGCTCATACCACTCACGCGCCGTAATGGCCAGATGGGGTGGAATAGAAGACGGGACATGCATTCGATGCAAAAACGAACTCGCCACCTTCTACCATATGATATGGGACTGCCGGGTGATACACGCCTTCTGGGTGGACTGTGTTAACAATCTCAGCCGCTCTGGCGACACCAATCCCTATGGATCCCAAGATGATACTCTTGGGCATCGGGGGGGAAGTAGAGCTATCTAAATATGAGAAATTGTTTCTGGCAATTGCGTTGGGGGCAAGCAAAAGACTTATCGCAGCCAATTGGGGATCTGCCGACCCACTGAGCCTAAACCGCTGGAGCAACGAACTGGACAGGTGTGCAGCCACAGAGCGCCCGATTTATAACGCACGGGGCTGCCCCCGTAAATTTGAAAAAATATGGGGTAAATGGCTAGATCTTCACTGAGACCTGCGGGTGGGGGTACATTGGTAGTACTGTTAGCACTGTTTGCTGGCCTCGGCCTATTGACGTCCCGCGGCCCTTGACCCAGGGGGCCCATGCTAGTTGTTATTATTGCCATGCTGCCTTCATCCTATGTATAACGATGATTCATGTCTCATCCATGTTTGTTCCTTTAAGTTGTGTTGTTTAAACTCAATAAACAGAGTTATAAAAAAAAGAAAATGTCATCAAGTTGAAGGACGAGTGAATTCAACACTCGCTGACCTTGTAAACAAGATAATTATGGCCCCAAATAATTTTATTGACAAAAATAATCTTTTCCTACTCTTGACTAGCAGCAATGAATAGCATTTGAATAGCATTCCAAAAATATATAGATACTCTCTGATCTGAAACATTTTGCCTCTTATAAGATGAAGATAGTATCTAGCTATGCAGCAAAACACCAGTATAAGATTAACGGCTTACTGATCTACGAAAATTCTCAAAGAATAGTTTTTGTCCCGACGAATGCAACCTGACGGAAGCGATTCCAGAAACCGGTAGACCTGTATTTGATGGGATATCCTTTATATGTTTGAGGTACCCTGTCTTGCCAATAATGTTTTAATTGAGTTAGTAGTGGACATGGATACACACTTAGGAGTGGGTAGATTAAAGACCTAAATAATTCCCCCGCTGAATGTATTCCTTTTTTGTTTGTCATCCATGCTCCAGGTCAAGCTAGAATAGATGATAGATTTTTGACAGCCTTCTAAGTGTATATGTTGTTAGTTTGTTAGAAATGTTTGTATGACTCTCTTATACCTTTTTGATAGGGTGCACAGCATCATAGGGGCTGAAAAAGTCTTTTAAAGTGGGGACAGCGCAGTTCTTCATGAGGGACAAAAAAAGGGAAGCTTACCGACGTTGGAAAACCAGAATGTCTTCCCCTTTTTTGGTGATAATAGAAATCAAGTATTGGGTGACTCCTTTTATCCCTTATTCTTAGACACTCCCTTATTGAGATAGTTGTATTACAATTTATTACATAGACAATCAATACTGCAAACTACGTACATGCTTTTATAGTTGATAAACTGTTTTATCTCAGACGTATGATGAGGACAGCATAAACAAGTCATATTAGTTAGGGTATAATGATAATGGCCTCATTACAAGTTGGGCGATGCAGGAATAATGCAGCGGTTTTACTGTATACCGACGCAGTACCGCACCGCTCAACTATAACCTTGGCAGAAATTTGGAGGATTCACCTCCAGCTATGAGGTAAATCTGACAGCTTTCTGACAGATTATGCCAAAATAACTGCAGCTGAATTACCGGCACAGTAATTCTGGCAAAAATGCTCCATTGAGTCTTATGGACTCAAAAAATTGGGATTTACACCACCAACGGCACTTGTGATCCGGCGGAAATACCCCCAGACCAGGTGGCGGTAACGTTAATACAGTTTGGTGGCAGCTGGCCAGATTTACCACACAGATGCCACTGAAGTCTTAATAAGGCCCAATGTACCACATTTGTAAAAGCCACTTTTAACTGGAGTCAACCAGGTACATTTGCCTTTGCGCGTGTTGGCTTGAAGTGAATAGGAGAAAATTGCTTTCTTCTACATAATTCTTGGTCGTTACTTTACATTATTATGTGAAACGGAATCCTGGCATAACAGATCTTATATAGACTGCTCAATAAACATTGGCATCTAAGTTTTGTGCAATAAAAGGTACTTCTTGAGCCGGTGGTGTTTGTTTGTGTACGTTCATTTGGTGCAAGTACTCCATCTATAGCGCTCTTAATCACAACTGGCTGGCAGTCTCACTGAATCAAGCTATTCTTAATGATTGAGAGTGCTTGTGTGAGATCCTCATCCTAGCTCTTCTGAAACCCCCCTTTGGGATATTGGTTTTCACATCTTTCATATCACTACTATCTGCGTGCAACATTGACCTGAGCTCATTTGGCTTGCTGTACATCTTAGTGACTTACTTGTTCTCTCTGATGTCCAAAAAGGAGCCTCTGTTTTTACAAAGGTCAAGGTACGTTTGATGCCAACCTCATGTCTGTTCAATTCCCCTACCTAGTCTAGGAGCTTTCATTATGTGCCTTGCCAAATGTTAAAAATAGCATGTATGTATCTCAGCCATTTAGCAATATGGTCGCTCACTGGATGTAAATATGTAATTGAGTGCATTCGCTTGTTCAAAGTGGCCCATATAAATATTAACTAATGAGGGGCGCGCTTGCCCCCACCCTCCAAATAGCCACTACTCTTAGTTGTTTAATGTCCCCTTGAAGATGACGAAGATATTGTGGAGAGGGATATCCAACATCTCTTGAATGCTTTTTGGTGTTGCTCAAAGTATGAGGCTGAAACTGATGGAAATAGAGCAATGCTTATTTTTCTAGTCAGTGTTCTATTGAATAATCCAATGCAGATGCACCCAGCCTCACCAGCCAAGAATGTGCTTTCCGCTGGCACATGTCCAGCTCATTTAGTAGATCCATGCTGTCTCGAATATAGGAATGCAAAACATACACGGCAGGAAGTAGTCAATTGTCAATAAAGTAGTGAATGAGTAGTTCAGTAAGGGAACCTATCCCACTGACTATGGGTCTGACTGACAACAGGTAAGTCTGGGTATGGTTTATGTAATTTGAGCAAGAAATAAATAGTTGCCATTCAAGAACTATACACCTTCTCTTTTCACTTACTGATTTCTTTAAAAAATAAAATTCCTCTCTCCACCTAAAAAGTTGGATCCGAGGTCCATTCTACATAACAGTGATGGGTTTCTAGGTTGAGACAAATACTTTTTAATATGTTCCTTTTTTGTTAGGAAAGCTCAATTTCCTCCTTTGTCAGCTATTATCATGACAATACCAGTTGAAGGTTTTCCACACTTCCATAGACTGGTGCTGTCACATACGGTGATTGCAACATGTGTAGGCATTCATGTAATAAACGAAGATGTGCACTTCCTGTTTGGAAATTCTTTCGTCGCTTGTCTTATATGAGGTTGTGATACCAATCTGCGCATGTCATTTAACTCATCTTCTTCCAGTGATGATTATGTTTGCAAGTTTCCCAACTTTTCAATCGTCTGCATTGAAATTTTGTGTGGCCTTGTATCTTCAGTTGACCAATAGTCTGCCACTGTTGGTGGCCTCGCTATGCATGGTTCTTTCAGAAAAGGGGTATATTTGTGGGACTGTGAGGGTGGCTTAGTCGATACCTGTGGTGTTGATGGGTGCAGGTCAGAAGCACATGGTTCCTATGTGCTAGCCTGCTTTTTATGAGTCTGGTGGAAAGACTTGGCAGTATGGTATCCATAGGGAAGAGTTTAAGATCTGAGAGACTAAAGCGCTTTCAGTCTGGTTGGCCACTGATGTGTTGATGTGCTAATGGCTAGGCCTCTGGTGGATTTGTGTGTGCATTGGAAGGTTGTAGGAGATCTTAGGGGAGTTGGTTAGTCCGGTGAACAGGTCTGACAAGGCAAAACAACCTGCAACCCAGCACTCCTATCGCTAGCCCCTTGCATACATGGCCCACTTTACTATCTCACATTCACATTGTCAATCTCTGTATCACATGTGCAGCAAAACTAAAATGTGTGCATTGACCCCTGAAAAAAGGGAGCCATCTGGAAATTCCACTCTTTAGCATACTCTACATGCAAGGGTTATGGGAGAGAAGAACCTTTGCTTGAGAGATATAGGGCTGCTTGAAATGTAAGGACCCCATGCACCCGTTCATCTTCTTTAGCATGTTGCTTGCCTTCAACTTCACTCTTAACATGCTCAGGTGCTGTGGTCAGTGGCCTGCTGGGACTTTAGCCCGCTATGGCATTTCCCATCAAGATCAGTGCAAGGCCAGAATCCTTGCTCATTCCTCCCAGAGGTCTACCATGATCCTGCTGTCTCTCACAAGCTTCAAACACCTCTCACACAAACACACAGCCACAGGCCAAAAGGAAATTCCCCCTGCGCATGACAGCCATGATCACAAGGAGTTTAGGCAGCACCAGACCTTCCTGCAGTGTGTTCATCACAACGAAAAGCTGAGCAGCAAACGTAGGTTGGGTGTTGGATTTCCCAAATGGTCCCACAATTATGGGTGCACCGTTCCTTTGTCTAAAAAGGGGCCAGCGGCTGCTGGAAGGTGGAGAGGAGCATGCTAGGAGTGAAAGTAAGAGAGTTTGTCTGGGGGTTAGGATGCACAGTCACAGTCCAAGAACACTGCAGTCTCTAGTTTGTCGTTTCTTGGTTCCTTGGTAGGTAAGGGTTCTCTGCCAGAGTTCCTTGCAAAGCCTTCTGCAAACGCTAAATGGTGAAGCCAGGGCAATAGCAGGCATGCAATATTCATGCAATTTTAAGGACAATCATTCCAAGTATAGGGAGGGGTTGTTAGGGATTAGCATATGAACAAGGATGGGCTGTCTCTACTCTATAGAAATCAGGAAGGTGCTGTCTCAATAACCGCAGTTTTGCGCTAAAAAAGGGGAGGAGCTGTCTTTTTGCAGTAGAGTGGGGTTGACTGATTTGTGTTCTGGTATTTACAACTTTTACACCATTTGAAAAGATTTCTGGGATGTATTTCAGGGACTTCTGTTTGCCTAGTATTGTAGTATTTGTCTGTTCTGATCTTCGAGTGGGTTATTATAAATAAAAGTCTTTCTTATTTTGTTTTTCCTTCTCATTGCCCTCTTTCCTCTTGCATTATAACCTGTCCCTGTGTATCTGGAGGTTCTTGAAATGCTATCTTCTTTACATTTGTGATGGGGCAGTTACCTTTGTATGTGTGTTGTATGTATATATATTAAAAGGTTGGGGCTCTAGTTCTCTGTGTTGCAGAAGATGGGCTGGTATATGTATGAATCTCAGAAATACAGTACCATCGGATTAAGTGTATGCTTTTGAAAAATATATTCCTATTGAGAAATATAAGAAATAATTTTCTTTACGATATAAGGTGGAGAACATTTTTCGCGTGATATATTTTTCAATGCCCCAGGTATTCTATAACATAACCATGTTTCCACCTTGACCTCAGGCTATCCACTTTCATCAAAACGCCTTGGCGTTAACCTATCTGGGCCCTTTCGATGATCACCCAGATCCTTACTGTTGATGCACTTTCACAATACCACTAATCCCTGCCTTCTATTCAAATCCACACTGGTGTGGTGTTGCAGAAAACTCTTGCCTCCATCATGTTCACTTTCAAATATTCCCTCAAAGCCTGCATCAGACATACCCTGTGAAGATGAACCACCTGCATTTTGATCGTATGACCTCTCCCCATTTGTTCGGTCTTTGACCTTCTCCACAATAAGGTCATCGACCTCTGCCCCAATTTACATCTGCCATGCACAAACCCTCACACCTTCTCCCTCCAATAATTCTGACACCCAGAGCGCCTCCCAGAAAATCTATTGTAGCATTGCTTTACAAGAAACGTATCAAAACGTGACCCACATGCTGTCTCCAATCCACATGCCATCCTGGTCGAAAACGTGATCATAACTGCTTTTCTTGTACCAAATGTCCTGCCTGGTATTGTATCCCAACTCTCCAATATCCAACTAAGTATCTACTCCCAACCACCAAGGTTTGCAACCCCAGCACCATTTTTCACAACACACTTTGCACGACCAGTCATCGTTGCTAATTTCCTTTCAAACACGTCCTACAAAAATCTGATAACATCAATACTTTTTTCAATGCACCCCTCCACTCTGTCTCCCTTGTGCCCCATTTGCCAAGATTTTGTACAATGCCCATTTGTACATCTTGCTTGTGTTTTGCTAACGCGGCCTGTACCAACCCAAGGGCCTTCATTTGCTGTGAGTCCACAATTTTTGTGGGATCCTCACTGGCCGCTCTTGCTCCACTGTTGCCAAACCATGGAAGCTTGGCCACTGTCTTCTTTTTTGTATTCACATATTTATTGAATATTGATGCAAATTTTACAAACCTAGACAGTATATACACTTTGACCCCTCCCTCCTTCCCTCTTAATCAGTTGGCAAACAAAACAATCATTACAACTTCAAAAACCTCCCCCAAATCTCTTCATGAAGATTGCTTTTTCTATTCCTGTACAAAATCACATTTTCTAACAAAGACATTCCTTGCAAATCCTCCATCCATTCTGATGCAGTAGACCATTTCTCACTCTCGCTGGACGCTGCAAAACAAACCTGATCTAAAACCTACCAGTTCACTGCTAGGACAAGGAAGAACTCTAGAATATCACTTCAACTCAATGCTACTTCCACCAACTCCCCCATACTTTTTGGCCAAGCCAACAGTAGACCTGACACCATTGCATCCAACAGTACTCTTAATTTGTTCGCCATAACTTCAAATTGATCCAAAAAAACTGCTTAATTCCCCTTGCACACTACACAAGAACAAAGAATTGTTGGGTTAATGGTTAAAAACAATGACATTTTAACTAAGCTAACTGGTGTTGGAGAATTTTCCATAAATTGTTTTGCCGCACCCAAGCTCTCTTTTATTTATCGCCCTTTTCCCTGACCCTAACATTGTGTGGCCAGCTGTCTACCAGCATACTATGATAATTTGTGCCGAAACTTGCATGTATTCTCTTCATGACGCTACCCCTTTCTGAATTCCTAACTTGCTTCTCCCGCCCCTCGTGAAGGCCCTCTGGTCACCCTCACCTGTTCATTGGTATGCTGTTCCCAAATAGGCCAGCCAATGGCTGTAGGTGCAGCCGCCAAGGGTTTTGTGGACTCCACCCAATACAACCACAAATCAGTGTCAAGCTTTTCACATGTCACAGGCGGATCCTCCCCAACAGGTCTTTAGAATCCTTTGTCATAGCAAAGCCAAGTTATCCCCCAAAGCTCATCTGTGCCAGCCACACTTCTCTATGGGATCGCTTCACGGGAGTCGTTTGCATCGATCTAGAAAGCTGACATGCAATTGTCTGTCCATGCAGGACGTGACGTGATTTTGTCTCCAGAGCTTGCAGCACCCGGTATAGATATATTGTCCTGTGGCCCATCACATTCTTCTTTAACTCTTTCCTTCTGTGCTGAACAAATTCCCCTGCTCTTACAACTTTCTTGTTCTGCATTTTGGGATGGGTCCCAGAGTGAGTTGGGCCACTCTGTGCCCTGTCCCAGTTGCTCACGGTACAGTCGTTGCCATCCCCTTTTCCTTTCTATCTTCGTTCCCCTTTCTCACCCGACCTTTCCAATGTATGCGGTGTCGTTTTTGGTCCCTTTCCACCATGCCCTGTTTACCCCTTTTTTCCTTTGGCTCTCGTCCCCACGAGAGGTGGGTCTTAGGTGGTCACCTGGAAGCGTATGCTGCTGGTGAGCCATACAATAACGCAGCTCTTCTTGGGTACCTCGCATGAGTCGCTCCCCTTGAACTACCTTCTTCCTGTTGTTTAGAAATTCGTTCACCTCGCCCCGCTTCTTTCGAAGGCATTTCTTCCCCACTCTTTCCATGCTCCTCATACCCTCCATCTTTCCTAGTGATTCATGAGAAAACCACCACCGTCTCATAACCTGCTCTTACCTGCATCTCTTATCCAGTGGTCGGGTTGCCTGAACTACCCCTCCATCACTTCCGGGTTCATGCATATGAGAAACATTGCTTCATCCTTCCATGTGACACTCGAGAGGCCAATCAGCTGGCCTGAGACGTGTGCGCCCAGTGGCCCTGGGGGAGAAACGCGGGCTTCCCTTCTGCCCACCGCTCATTTCTCAAATAGCGTTTTTTGCGATTGATACTTCTCGCAGGGTTTCCAGGAAAAGGAAACCATCTCGTACCCGAGATGGAGCTCAGAACAAACCCAAAAATAGCCCACCCGCATACAATGTAAAGTGGTCTTATATAGTGCCCATCCGCCATGTGTTTTGGCCTCGCCGCAAATGGCTCTGTAAGATCAATTGGGGCGTGGAGGTGTCATGGGTGGGGAAAAGCAGGAGAGGCAGGTGCAAAACCGGTGGTCTTGATTTGTGAAGATTGGACGTATCTGGGATCTCAGTGCTGTTCGGCTTGTATGGGTTAGCCGAAGACACTTGAGAGCACGTTATCTGAAGAGAAGAGACCAAGTTCTGATAGACTGCCGCGCTAAGGTGCTGTTGATGTTGGGGAGAGATGGGGCTAAACAGGAGAGCTTAGTCATAGACTGATCAGTGTTGATGTCTAGGCCTATGGTGGCTATGCATGGGAGTTTGGGGGGGAGAGGTGGGTGTGATTTTAGAAAGGGCTTGGTTAGACAGAGGGAAGAGGAAAGTAGGCCCTATAAAGGCAGAAGAATCTGGTGCCTCCTGGCACTCCTACCTTTGCCATCTTGCTGGCCTGTCCTATTTCACCTTCTTACTTTGCCACTATCAATCACTCGGTCCTTCTCGTTTTCTATTTCTCTCACCCTCTTTCTCTCTCTCTCTCTCTCTATATATATATATATATATATATATATATATCTTTTCTCCCTGGGTATAAATAATAAAGTACAAACTGAAAAATTACAGTTTCACTGTTGAAAATGTGCGTCTTTACATGCTAATAACAAACAGAAGCAGCCCCAACACAATTGTGCTAACTGTTCTGTTTTGCTATAAATGTGGCTGACAGAAGGCATTTCTCAGAAATTCAAGCTGAGCATGCAGTATACTTGAGAGGCGTTTTAGACCGGTTCCGTTTCTGCTATTGTACTTATTCAGGAATGGCATGGGATCATTAGACAGTGGAAGACTACTATGGCACCTTCTTCCAATTCCCCTTCCTGTACACACTGATCACCAGGGGGCGGAGTCACTTTTAAACCCATTTCACTTCCTGTCACTCTTCCACTACTTCCCATCTCCGCCATAGGCCACCATCCAGGAAAGCAATCACCGGTGAAATGCTAGGGGGTGGGGGGGGGCACAGAGATCTGAACGCAAGTAAGGTTTGCAAGGCCGTGGGGAAGGGTCTTTTTTTGTGCCAGCGCTATGCAAAGACTACCAAATGTGCGTAACCTTGGATTTTCCCAGTGGGGAAGAGCTGTGCCACTTCCTGGAAGCCCTACATTACGATGCAAGTACATTTTGGGCGCAGGGGCGGTCAGGCTTTGAGGCCTTCTGCAAAGTCTGGGTCTAAGTTTATAGAAGCAACTTACAGGAGACACGAGAGTAAATACCCTCTTGCTCATTCCCTATACCCCGAAAAGGACAGAATCTATGAGTAGGAAACCTGTGTAGCACTATGGTATTCTTAAATGAATTTGGGCTTCAAACTGTGGTTCCTCTGAGAGCAAGGCCCTGGACCTGAACGTTCTTTAGTCTTGCTAGATGCTTTGAGGATGGATATTGTGGAGAGAAGCTTGATCAATCCTCGACTGAGGCATAGCTCCTCAGTGAGTTGTCTAGTGTGACAGTCACAGGGTCAACTATGCATCCTGTCCCTGACCTCAGAAGCATCCTGAATATCCTCTGGCGCAAGGCGAAGAATTGCTACACATCTAGGGGGAGGAGGCCCTTGCAGAATAAGCCCGCAGGATTCTTACCGAAGACCCTTCTAGAAAGGATCTCTATCACACCCAGGATGTTAGACGGCCCAGATTTGAAAGAAGTAGGTTATTTGGGATGCATTATGTTTAGAGCTCCAAATCCCAGAGTGGATTCTGAAATGTCTATCGCAGGTTCAGATGGAGATGCTTGCGTTGGGGAAACACGAGCATATTCAAAGAGACCACTTAGACAACAGGTGGAGATCCGTGAAGTGGAAAACCAAACCCCACACCCAGCAGCAGTGCTTGTAAGGGAGAACGCTTTCCCCCTTTCCCCTGCAGCTGCAGCATTGAAGGAGAGAAATGCATCTTTCCCCCGTCCCAAAGAAAACATTATTTTGCACAAGTGAGGACTTTAACAGAGGTTGTGCTAGACCCTAAAATGGCTTTTCAAACCTCAGAAACCCACAAAACGAACTTCTCTGAAGGGGGGTCAGCCAGGAGGTAAAGTAGAAGCCAGAGCAGCAGACTAACACTGCTCCTGATCTGGAAGCCAACTGAACGAAATCCAAAATGACGTCAAGCCTGTTGTAGACTTCTATTGCCTACCTCGGAATAGGAAGCTAATTAACCAAAAGTTTGCCTCAGCCAATGGGAGGAAGGTGAGGAGATTATTATTATTATTATTATTATTATTATTTTATCATTTGTAGAGCGCACTACAGCCCAAAGGCAACGAGGCGCTATAAGGAAGTTTTAAGAAGGCTTGCTTGAGGGTTACAGTAAGCGGCCCCAAAATGTCTGTTTAAATACATTCACTTAAGCACATTTGCATGGTTACAGATGATAAAACATTGTTACAGTTGGTTACTAGTATTCCTGCCTAGGTTTATGCTCTCCTATACATGGTGAATACAGTAATAGTGCATACTTAGGAGGAAAAGGCTCTTCAGATGAAGAGCTTGGTTTTTAGGGCTTTGCGGAAGGCCGTGTGTGAGTCGATTGACCTCATCTGAGCTGGGAGGTTGTTCCATAGGGCAGCCGCCATAGTGGGGAAGCTGGTGCCTCCCGCGCGCACTCTCTGTGTGTGTGGAACAGTGATGCGGTTGGCATATGCTGCCCTAGAGGGTCTGGCGATAGCTTGTCTGGCTATCCTCTGTGTCAGATAGGGCGGGGCTTTAAAACTAAGGCTAAGAAACAGACACTGTGGGCCTCATCACGAGCTGGGCAGTATCCCGGTGGTATTACTGCCGGGATACCGCTCAGGCTAATAGTGTTACCGCCACCCGATCAAGGGTTGGGCGGTAATGTGTATTCCTCATTCCCCATTGGGTCAATGGGTCATTTTTGGCGCAATTAGCATGTGCTAAAATTGTGCCCGAAAATGGGCGTTAAATTGGTGCATTTACCCTCAGCTTAGAGCTGGGGGTAAATGCTGACAGAGTTGTGGTTGGGCTGAGCCTTAAATGCAGTGGTAATAGCGTTACTGCCGCATTTTAAGGGCTACCGCCCAACTCGTAATGAGGCCCTGTGTCTTTTGGGTTCAAAGCAGAGGGTAGGTAGCCCTTTGGACCCAGAATAGGGGTGTTCTACAGTTAGGAAGAGAAGAGCCCCTGAACTCCAAAAAAAGTGGTGTGCTCCAGGAGAAAGCCTCCTTCAACCACAGAACCCAGTGAGGGGGGTGGGAGCCCATTGGACTCCAGAAGAAACATGTACTCCGGTGAGGGGGAGAAAGGCCCATTGAATCCCAGAAGAGGGGTGTGCTCCATTTAGGGAGGAGAAAGGCCCCTTAAACCGCAGAAGGGGGGTGTCTTCAAGTGAGGGTGCGATGGAGAAAAGCCCCTTAAAGACCTGAAGAGGATTGTTCTTCAGTGAGGGAGAGAAAAGCACCTCGGACCACAGAGGAGGGGGTGCTCCAGTGGGAAGGAGGTGAGCCCATGAGCCCTGATGAGGGGTGTACTGCAATGAGAAAGAGGAGAGCCGATGAGCCCTGAAGAGGTGTGTGCTGCAATGAGAAAGAGGAGAGCCGATGAGCCCCGACAAGGGGTGTGCTGCAGTGAGAAAGAGGAGAACCCATGAGCCCTGACGAGGGGTGTGCTGCAGTGAGAAAGAGGAGAACCCATGAGCCCTGACAAGGGTTGTACTGCAGTGAGAAAGAGGAGAACCGATCAGCCCTGAAGAGGCGTGTGCTGCAGTGAGAAAGAGGAGAACCGATGAGCCCTGAAGAGGGGTGTGCTGCAGTGAGAAAGAGGAGAGCCGATGAGCCCTGACGAGGGGTGTGCTGCAGTTAGAAAGAGGAGAGCCGATGAGCCCTGACGAGGGGTGTGCTGCAGTTAGAAAGAGAAGAGCCGATGAGCCCTGACGAGGGGTGTGCTGCAGTGAGAAAGAGGAGAGCCGATGAGCCCTGACGAGGGGTGTGCTGCAGTTAGAAAGAGGAGAGCCGATGAGCCCTGACGAGGCGTGTGCTGCAGTGAGAAAGAGGAGAATCGATGAGCCCTGACGAGGGGTGTGCTGCAGTGAGAAAGAGGAGAACCGATGAGCCCTGACGAGGGGTGTGCTGCAGTGAGAAAGAGGAGAGGCGATGAGCCCTGACAAGGGGTGTGCTGCAGTGAGAAAGAGGAGAGCCGATGAGCCCTGACGAGGGGTGTGCTGCAGTGAGAAAGAGGAGAGCCGATCAGCCCTGACGAGGGGTGGATGAGCCCTGACGAGGGGTGTGCTGCAGTGAGAAAGAGGAGAGCCGATGAGCCCTGACGAGGGGTGTGCTGCAGTGAGAAAGAGGAGAACCGATCATCCCTGAAGAGGCGTGTGCTGCAGTGAGAAAGAGGAGAACCGATGAGCCCTGAAGAGGGGTGTGCTGCAGTGAGAAAGAGGAGAACCGATGAGCCCTGAAGAGGGGTGTGCTGCAGTGAGAAAGAGGAGAGCCAATGAGCCCTGACGAAGGGTGTGCTGCAGTGAGAAAGAGGAGAACCAATGAGCCCTGAAGAGGTGTGTGCTGCAGTGAGAAAGAGGAGAGCCGATGAGCCCTGAAGAGGGGTGTGCTGCAGTGAGAAAGAGGAGAGCCGATGAGCCCTGACGAGGGGTGTGCTGCAGTGAGAAAGAGGAGAATCGATCAGCCCTGACGAGGGGTGTGCTGCAGTGAGAAAGAGGAGAGCCGATGAGCCCTGACGAGGGGTGTGCTGCAGTGAGAAAGAGGAGAGGCGATGAGCCCTGACGAGGGGTGTGCTGCAGTGAGAAAGAGGAGAGCCGATGAGCCCTGACGAGGGGTGTGCTGCAGTTAGAAAGAGGAGAGCCGATGAGCCCTGACGAGGGGTGTGCTGCAGTGAGAAAGAGGAGAGGCGATGAGCCCTGACGAGGGGTGTGCTGCAGTGAGAAAGAGGAGAGCCGATCAGCCCTGACGAGGGGTGTGCTGCAGTGAGAAAGAGGAGAGCCGATCAGCCCTGACGAGGGGTGGATGAGCCCTGACGAGGGGTGTGCTGCAGTGAGAAAGAGGAGAGCCGATGAGCCCTGACGAGGGGTGTGCTGCAGTGAGAAAGAGGAGAACCGATCAGCCCTGAAGAGGTGTGTGCTGCAGTGAGAAAGAGGAGAGCCGATCAGCCCTGACGAGGGGTGTGCTGCAGTGAGAAAGAGGAGAACCCATGAGCCCTGAAGAGGGGAGTGCTGCAGTGAGAAAGAGGAGAGCCGATCAGCCCTGACGAGGGGTGTGCTGCAGTGAGAAAGAGGAGAACCGATGAGCCCTGAAGAGGTGTGTGCTGCAGTTAGAAAAAGGAAAAGAGGAGAGGCGATGAGCCCTGACGAGGGGTGTGCTGCAGTTAGAAA
This sequence comes from Ambystoma mexicanum, assembly GCF_040938575.1. NCBI lineage: Eukaryota > Metazoa > Chordata > Amphibia > Caudata > Ambystomatidae > Ambystoma > Ambystoma mexicanum. The sequence goes on along the minus strand of NC_090923.1, from coordinate 1,385,800,696 downwards.
GAGGAGAGCCGATGAGCCCTGAAGAGGGGTGTGCTGCAGTGAGAAAGAGGAGAGCCGATGAGCCCTGACGAGGGGTGTGCTGCAGTGAGAAAGAGGAGAACCGATGAGCCCTGACGAGGGGTGTGCTGCAGTGAGAAAGAGGAGAGCCGATGAGCCCTGACGAGGGGTGTGCTGCAGTGAGAAAGAGGAGAGCCGATGAGCCCTGACGAGGGGTGTGCTGCAGTGAGAAAGAAGAGAGCCGATGAGCCCTGACGAGGGGTGTGCTGCAGTGAGAAAGAGGAGAGCCGATGAGCCCTGACGAGGGGTGTGCTGCAGTGAGAAAGAGAGCTGATGAGCCCTGACGAGGGGTGTGCTGCAGTGAGAAAGAGGAGAGCCGATGAGCCCTGACGAGGGGTGTGCTGCAGTGAGAAAGAGGAGAGCCGATGAGCCCTGACGAGGGGTGTGCTGCAGTGAGAAAGAGAGCTGATGAGCCCTGACGAGGGGTGTGCTGCAGTGAGAAAGAGGAGAGCCGATGAGCCCTGACGAGGGGTAGGAGGAGAGCCCAGGAGCCCCATAAGAGGCATATGCTACAGTGAAGAGATGGAGAGAGTGGGATTCTAATTCCCTGGAGAGGGGATGACTTGCAGAGAGGGGTGGGTGCCACTTTGCCCTGGAAGAACGGAATAACTAACGGAAAGGAGAACCCCAAGAAGGGGAGGAATTTTGGGACACTCGGAAAAGAAAGGAAGTCTGAGCTCTACAAATCACTAAGCAGGGGGCCTTCCTGACTGGAACTTTCGATATGCCTTTTAAAGCAGAAGAACTGGCGGCTTAATGGAAGTAAAGTGGATACGGTCAATGAATTTAAGAATCTAGGTTTTAAAATGTTTGCACATCCCAGTAAAATGGCACTTTTAAAACACTTGACCAGGAAGGCTAAACAGTTGGCATCGCAGATGAAGCATTTTAACGCTAGGTATGGTTCGATTAGCCTGCTGCCTGTCATAACATTTTATTTTATGAGATTAAAGTCGTTCAAGCCATGATCTATGGGCTGGGGATCCATCATTCTCTTTTTTCCCCTCATGATTTTACTCTCCTGGAAGGCATATTTTGGAAAGCTGTTTTATCTTTGCCTGCCTCTACGCCCATGGCTGCGATTCCATTAAGATTGGGGTTGCTCTCTTTAAACACGAGTGCTCTGGAAGAAAAATTATTTTATGCAAGAAATCTGAAGATCCCTGTGTGGATCTTTATTTTAAAGATTCAAACTAACATGGTGGAATGTCGTAAACTACAGTGTGATTTCATTGAATTATTTTTATCGAACAAGATTGCGTTGATTTTTTTTGTAATGGTTGATTTTGCCAAAATATAAGCGGACGACCCCTCGCCCACTCACCCCCTTATCTCCCCTACATTCATTATTATCCTAAACCCACCCCACATACATTTTCAGCAAAATACATTGTAAAAAAAAATCGACGAAATCTTCTTTGACGAATTCTGCTGCGGTCAAAACTGCTGTTACCGTAAACTATTAGGTCAAGAATTGTATGGCGGTCTCACTGTTGGAAACGTGTGGCTTTGATTATATGACGGTGATTGAGAAGCCCGTCCTTTCAAAGCCAGTCTGTGGCGTTATGATTGGTGTGCTACTGGGGAAGACTTAGTAAAGTACAAAAGAATGCCTGACTTATTAAGAGTACATAAGATGTTGGGTATATGTGCTCGCTATTTAATTTGCTTTCCATCAAGAAAATGTGGTCTCACTATGTTACGATTTAGGTTAAACTTGCTATTGACGAAAGAAAACAGCTTTTTTATGTAAAAGGGCTAACTTCGATGGTATATGTCGTCATTGCAAGGCAGAAGGGGAAACCCTTATATTATGCTTTGGTGTCCTTCTCTCCTGCCTAAAAGAAGGACGTGCTTTGATAGCCATGTCGAGGATTTGCAATTGTCCTCTTGGGAAACATTATGAGCACATCTGCATGATTCTGCCTCATGGAAACTACGGAAAGCAGGGTATCCATTTTTACTAAGTATACATTTGATTGAATTTTAAATATAGCATTTTAATATCATCATGAGTTAGCTGGTATCACCGGGATACCGCCCAATGCAATTAGCGTTACCGTAACTCAGTCTGGCATAATTTGTGGGGAGGGGTGGATGGTAACTCCCCATTCCCATTGAGACCCAAATTGGGTTGGGGGGGCACTATTAACGCCAATGGTAACAGCGCCGGCAGTGATAGCGCCAGAAAATACCTTGAAGCTGGTGCATTTACCTCAACTCAGAGCTGGAGGTGAATGCTCCGAATCACAGGATTGGGCGGAGTAGTAAATGCAGCGGTAATAGCGTTAAGGCCGTATGTTACCGCTCTGCCCAACTCGTGATGACCCCCATAGTATATTTAGGACTTTACGCAACAATCATTTTTAGGAGTGATTTTGATAGTGTTTTGAGTTAGGAAATTTAAGCAATTCTTCTGTATTTTGTATTTTTGTATCTTGTATTTGTGCAGTCACTTGATGATGTGTATGTTTTTATGGATCTTTTTTAACATTATTTTATTTTAGTATTAATTGTATTGTTTGTGCAAGGTTTTTGTGTAAACTAAACACATAATAAATAAATAGTATGCCTTTTATTGTGCTATCCATCATATTTATTTATTTATATTTTTTTATTTCTAGAGCGCACTACAGCCCACAGGCATCGAGGCGCTGTTACAGGAGAGAGTAGTTAGGCTTAATTCAGGGTTACAGGAATGCCGTCCAACAGCAAGATTACATGGTACATGTTACGTGGTTACATTTACACAGATACATACAGGTAGTTATGAGGGTAACGACAGCATGTTTGCTCCAGAGCAGATGATGCAAAGGGAGGGTACAGGTGCAGTGTCATACAAATAGACTGGTTTTGATGTCATCCTACGTTTAAGGACTACAGTTTCCCGAGAACCTTTGGTAACAGCCATCCTGAACTAATTACATACGGCAGTTGTATGTTTTACTTTTGTTTAACAAAACACTTTTAGCTTATTCTGGTGTCAGCAGTTGTGGGTTCCTTCGCCCATGTGACAATAGATAACCCAGACTTTTCCCACCTTCCCTTACTTGGCTGCAGTTACCCTGACGTGACATAGTAAGCTAGCAGCAGAGGGACCTTCGGTCCTACAGTGCTGTAGTCTCAGCTTACTAAAATACTTTTTCAGGTCTGTTTTCGTATTAAGGCCTTTCCTGTGGACTGGATGACTCTACGTATATGTGCGCGCGTATTTAATAACCCAAATAATAGAACTGTGCCCTGCGTGAGGAGCAAGCCTGTTTCCTCTACTACTTTTTTCTTTGCATTATGGTACTTGTAGTTCTGCCATACCATTTTAAAAGCAAGGCTGGGACGGGATGAAATAAAAGGCAGGGCTTTGTGGTCTACATGCAAGTGAAATAAGACAGCTTGAGATATGTGTAAACTAACTTGAGTTTGCATTAGCAAGGAAACATCTTCTGATTTTACAAGTATTTGAAACTGTGGTGCAGCTGGTTAGGGGCTGTGTGATTAAAATGGACAGTGCTGCAAAGCAAATTTGGTTTTCAGCTGAAAGTGCCGAATTTATCCTGGCCGAGCAGGAGATTTGGCTTTAAACTTGAGATGGCCCCTCACTGTCGAAACAGAAGGGTCGGTGACAGTTTTCATCCATATGCACACACACAAAACTAACAGCTTGCTGCCGTTGTTTCTCTAAAGCCCGTGGGAACAACGCTGGAGAGGGTGGAGGTTACACACGCAGGTGCGTACTGCAAGACACGCCTCACTGTTTCTTCGCGCCTCTGGTGTCTTGTCTCCATTCATCATCACCCACGTGCCACCATTCCGTCTCCACTCCACTGCTTTCCTGTTCTCACACCTTCACGTGACGTCCTTCGCGTCTCTCACGTTCATCGCCATTTTATGTTAGCTCTCACCCCCTTGTCTTGTGCGACGTGGAATGAAACTATTATGTAGCCAAAAAAGATGTTTCTTGCCTCTGCCATTCGAACTTCGAAGTAGCCCCAAATGGCCTAACTTTGCCTATCCCGCACGCCCCCAGCCCCTCCGTTTTTTAAGTAGCCCAATTGTGCGGAAAGTAGCCCAATATGCCACGCCTGCTCTCAGAGTGAGGAGAGCGATGTATGCTGAAGCAAAGTGATGACGTTGATTCCTCCCCGCCGAGGGCCGATTTGTGGGCTCTTGGGCCTAAATTGTTGGCTCCCTTTGTTTTAACCACATCAAGGTCCCATTCGGGACACAGCTGTGAATGCACCTCTCAATGGCCGGGGTGCAACCCCTTTCGAGAAGGACCGGCTCCCAGATGCTGATGCCGGGACTTCCTTCTGCGTCATCCTGCCCCAAGGCCTCGAGGCACGAGCCAGCAACTTTCACAAACCAGAGGGAGGAAAGGAAAGAAACAATTGAGACCGGCAGCTAATACCGTTTCATCCCTGGTAGTTAATTGATCTTGTAATAATATCAGGTTTTTATATAGGGCCAATGCCAAATTCCTTCTGCTTCTACACACTGTAATAATATAGCCTTATAGACCAAGGGAGGATCATTATCGCAGGATAATGAACCACCCCTTCACCTCCGGCATAAGTTGGGGAATCATTATCCCAAGCGATAATGACCCCTCTGTAGGTATAAAAGCTATTAGCACATAGTGGTAGCAGCAATGCCTGTTTTGGAGCTAAAGGATAAAACGTTAGCTTACTAATGAGAGAGTTAATTGACAAACTGGGTTCTTAAATTATATGCAGTTTTATTTTGATTGAAATAAGGATCCTGTCTTCATACATTACCCCATTCTATGACAAGACTGGAGGCAAGCATTATGCTTCATCTTCATTTATTACTACTCTTCAGCAGTTCAACAAAATATATATAAAACCTTTGAAAAGTGTCCCAAAACTTTCTCCTTTTCAAAACTACAAAATCCATGAGTCTCTGTAGTCCAATCCCTTTCAGCCAGTCACAACCCACTTCCTGTGCTTGGACTCCTCCTCTTCTTTTACTGCTCTTCAAGCAGATAAGTACCATTTCTTCCCTCTCCGTGTGTTAGTGAGCAATTGACTACGTTTGAGTGGAAGATTAGTATAAAGAGTATGTTTATCATGCACAGACTAGGCGCAGTGCATGTATGAGAGAGAGATTGGGCTAAGGTGTTTTAATTGGAAAAAAAAAGTATATATATATATATATATATATATATATATATATACACACATATAATATGACGTTCTTTTAGCCTTGACACAGACGCGCATCCGCGTACAGTATTAGGCGTTTTTGTTTATAAGTACCGCGAGTGACAGGCAGGCAAACCCTCAAGGTTCCCTGTTCATTCAGGAGCCGGTCCGCGAGGCTGACGGCCCCGTGTCGTAAGCCCAGCACCTCAGGGGCTTTGTCAGCCTCGCAGACTACGCTGCACGGTTCGAGCTGCACTCGCGAGGCCCCCAACTTCGTGTGGGAGGAGCCAGCGCCCGCGAGAGGAGCAGCGTGCCGGAGCAGCATTCGCGGTTACAGCCCCACCCGCGAGTGGGCGTGCCTACGCGAGACAACGGCAGAGATCTACACTCCAGAGCGTTAGCCCCCATCCGCGGGTGGGTGGAGTTAGCACGCCTACACGCGCGCGTCGAAATTCGTCACATTACGTGACATTTGTTCTGAAGCAGCATTGCTGAATAAACGCTCATACGAGCTGAAAGTTTTATGGTTCCCTACCCACGAAACAAGTTCCAGGGAATACAGCGATCATAAAGGCCGCAGCGCCGTGAGTGCAGAAGGGCACACAGATTTACAGCACCACACATGCTCGGTAGAGCAGAACTCAGGGATACAAGTCCCCTACACTGCTGAGCAGCTGAAGATTGACGCTGCAGAGAAGGACATTGCCCCTTGAACAAAAGAGAGTACATATAAGGGTGCAGCCACTGAAAAAAAAAAAAAGAATACACAGCCAGCAAAAGGAGCAGTGGGCGGCTAAGACACCTGATTCTGGTATTTTAAGGCACACAGCACAGTAGAAAATGTCAGAATTCGAGTGGAGCAAGGAGGACCAGTCTCAGGACCTCACTGCCAGCTTTAAGCAAGTGCTGGGAAGCTTGCTGGTTGACGCAGTGGCAGAGGGCGTCAGGCCCCTCCAGGAGAGGCTGGAGACATTGGAAGCTATGCTTTCGCAGCCTAGTGATAGCACCAAAGACGGGAAGCGCATGCCCACAGATCCCTTGAAGCAGGGACACAAGGGGAGTAAGATAGCCCTCAAGAGGAAAGCCTCTGACGACCACAGGGGCTCTTTGGAGGAGGCAGAGGACAAGGCCTCGGAGGTGCCTGATGCTTTCTCTAAGCTGAAAGAAGCTTATCTACAAAGGCAGGCAGTTCCGAACCTCACGACCCCCACTCCTGGGGATGACAACATTGGAGAAGACCCAGGCTCGGAAGAGGAGCTGATAGAGGACCAGGCCTCGCAGGAGGAGGCCGAGGAAGAGGACTGAGCGTGTCCCAGTGGAGGCAAGAGAGCGGGATAGGAGAAACACCTCCTGGAAGCGCAAGACGATATGTTCGACCCGGACAGCATCCGCAATCCGAGGTCCACTGAGTGGCAACCATCCCCTGGAGTAGAGCAATATATGGCAGCAATGCTGCGCAAACCTCTAGACAAAGAGGTGAGACAACGTCTGCGAGCAGAGTGTCCACGACCGGACCTGCCAGGGAAGGTCGCGGAAGCACCCGAGCTCGACCCGAAGATGCTGACTTTCGTGTCAAAAACGAGCAAAGACCCCCGCAAAGGAATCGATAGGTCTTGGAAAAGCTGCCAGGAAAAGGTATTAGACCTAGCAGGACCCCTTGCCAAGATTATGGACCTCGCAGAGAGGGCAAGGGACACAGGAGAAGAAGTGGACCCTGAAGCTCTCGCAGGGTGGGCTCAGAGAGCAGTTTGTCTTCTCGGGAATGCAAATTGCACCATAGCATCAGAAAGAAGAAAGGGCCTTTTGCTCAAGATAGATTCGAAGCTGAGCGATCTATCATCGTCTGAAGCGGGGGAAGGAGCCCAAGGCCTCCTGTTTGGAGAGCGTTTCGGGAAAGAAATGGGATGATTTGTCGGAACATACGCCTCTTGGAAAAGGCACAAGCATCGATTCGCAAGATATTCCCAAGTAGAGTTTTTGGAGGGACCGGCCACTTCAGGGGTCGTGCAGCCGGTCGTTATCAAGGAGGGAGAAGACCCCAGAACCCCAGAGCACAATACTGGGAAAACAGGGGCCAAGACACATTCTTCCCCTCCAGAGGGAGATTCCAAAGGGGCCGCAGATCCAGAGGACAAGGACGAGGCCAAGGCTTTACACCAGGTGAGAGCGATGCAGTATCCCCCGGTAGGGGGGAGGACGCGCATGTTTTTAGAAAATTGGCACAAGCTTTCAAGCGATTCCTGGATATTGCAGACCGTACGAGGTCTTCAGCTAGATTTCATAGAGACACCAGTGCAGGTGAGCAGGCCGCAGAATCAGAAGTTAGCGCAGGCAGAACAGGCGTCCCTAGACAGCGAGATAGCACATTTAGCTCACAAGCAGGCAATAGAGAGATGCGAGACGACCCCGAGGTTTGTCAGCAATATGTTCCTGGTGCACAGGAAGGAGAAGGTGCGTCCAGTTATAAATCTCAAAGAGCTGAATGGTTGGATCGTATATCGGCACTTCAAGATGGAAGGCATACATCAGCTCACAGACTCTCTGAGAGAGGGAGACTGGCTGACGCGTTTGGATCTGAAGGACGCTTACCTTACAGTGCCGGTACTCAAGGAGTACAGACCATTCCTAGCTTTTCGATGGCACAGACAGTTCTGGCAATTCAGGACAATGCCATTCAGACTTGCATCAGCTCCCTGGGCATTCACGAAGCTGATGAAGCCAGTGGCAGCCTCGATCAGGGAGAAAGGCGTCAGGCTGATAATTTACCTAGACAATCTCTTACTCCTAGCGGAAGATCGGGAAGTATTAGTATACCAGACAAGATGGGTGCAAGAGCTGCTAGAATCACTAGGATTTCTGGTGAATACGGAGAAGTCTGATACCACGCCAGCACAGAGATTAGACTTCCTAGGATTCGTGTTAGATACCAAGAAGGCGACATTAGAGCTTCCGAATCGCAAGATAAAGGACATCAAGAGAGAAATAAGGAAGTGTTTAGAGAAACAGCAAGTATCTCTCAGAACATTAGCGAGAATAGTAGGGCTGTTGGCGGCATCGATTCAGGCCATATTCCCTGGCCCTCTGCACTACCGTGCGCTGCAGAGGTTGAAGATAAAGCATCTACAACAAGGCCTGAAGTACCATCAGCACGTACCCCTAGATCAAGACTCCATTACAGAGCTAGAGTGGTGGTTAAAGAATATGGACGCCTGGAATGGGCGAGCCATATTCGGAGACAGACCAGATTTGGTGATAGAATCAGCAGGAAGGGCTGGGGTGCCAGATGCAGAACTGTACAGACCGGAGGCAAATGGAGCAAAGAGGAGCTTCCCCTTCACATAAACTTTCTAGAACTCCTAGCAGGATCGTTCGCGATCAAGGCTTTCACGAGAGAAAGGGTGAAATCTTGTGTGCTGCTGAAGATGGACAACATATCAGCAGTGCGCTATATCAACCACCTAGGTGGTACAAGATCCAAGATGCTAGCAGAGCTAGCGAAGGACCTATGGCACTTCTGCCTAAGTTCAGAGACATCAGTGACAGCGGAGTATCTGCCAGGTACCTGAACGTAGTAGCAGACTGGAATTCCCAGTACCTGACAGATTCCAGCGATTGGAGACTGAATCCAGCAGTGTTTCAGAAGCTGAACACGAGATGGGGACCATTACAGATGGACCTATTCGCTTCTCGACTCAACGCACAGTTGAGCCGATACTACAGCTGGAGGCTGGACCCGAGAGTGCAAGCAACCGATGCTTTCCTGCAAGAGTGGACAGGAGGCCCGCACTACGCCTTCCCCCCTTTGTGATGTTGAGCAGAGTGCTAGCGAAATCTCGGAGGGAGAAGGCGGAGTTGGTATTGGTTGTACCCTTATGTAAGTCACAGGTGTGGTTTCCAACGTTAATGGAACTGGTGACAGACATACCCAGAGTCCTTCCCGAAGGAGAGCGTCTGCTCACGGACCCAGCTGCGTCGTGTCATCCTCTGAGAGTGAGAGGGACACTCCCGCTAGCCGTGTGCAGGATATCAGGAGACGTTGGGCACTGCCAGGAATTTTGGCGCAGGCTGCACAACTCATCGCTGAATCCTGGGCTCCATCCACTAGGAGGAGCTATGATGCAGCTTCGGCGAAATGGACAAGCTGGTGCAAGAACAGAAGTGTTCATTCCGTTTCAGCACCTGTAGTGGAGATACTGAATTTTCTAGCAAACTTACTACAGTACAGGAGAGCTTTCCGTACAATAGGTGTGTACAGGTCAGCGATATCAGCTGGACACTTGCTGATAGAAGGGGTTCCGGCAGGAGAACCCCCCGCAGTGGTGAGGCTCATCAGAGGGGTGAGATTCAGAGCTCCTCCAGAGCCCAGATATAATACAACATGGGACGTGTCAGCAGTGCTAAAATTGTTGGCGGATTGGCCGTCGGATAAGTATCTTTCCCTGAAACAGTTATCAGGGAAGCTGGCCGTGTTGCTGTGTTTAATCTCGTGTAAACGAGTGTCCGACGTTAGAGCCCTCGAAATTAACAGTAGATCCTTTGGGCCGGACGGAGTGACTTTCGCTATAGTCAAGAGGACCAAGACAAGGACTACTACAGTCCATTATCCCTATTTTCCGACCAATACAAAATGGTGCCTAGCACGATATATTAAGGAATACGAGAGCAGGATGGCAGAGAGTAGAGCAGTAAGTACCACACAGTTATTAATAGCGCGCAGGAGGCCCTACCATGCGGTTACTACAGCTACCATCGCAAGATGGGTCAAAGAAATTATGCAAGGCAGCAGGTGTGAACGTAGACATATATGGAGCGCATTCAGTGAGAGGAGCAATGGCTTCGAATGCCACGAGAGCAGGTGTATCCTTAAGTGAGATTATGCTAGCAGCAGACTGGTCAAGTGATCAGACATTTAAAGAGTTTTATTTTAAGCCAGCTGAGAGTCTAGCTGGAACAGTGCTGGGGAAGCTTTGAACAAGCATAATGCTCGCCTCCAGTCTTGTCATAGAATGAAGATTACCCCTGCTAACTGCGCAGAGAGTATTAATTCTATTAAAGACTAGGAGGCGAGCATTAAATTCCCACCAGAGTATTGTACTGACTATAATTGCATTGTATTATGTTAGTAAGTACACTACATAGACGCCACCCTAATATTCTTCTATTGTATTGACTCTTAGGGGAAGATCAGAAGAATAACTGAAGAGAGTGATTCAGGAAGTCAGAGATTTGCCGGCAGTTAAGTTTTCAAGTTAAAGAAATCTGTGCATCGTTGGCAGAGATCAGTTATGAGAGTTATGCAAGTTATGGAAGTATGAAGTTTTCAGAGCAAGTAAAAGCAGAGTCGTCGTCTAAGCACAGGAAGTGGGTTGTGACTGGCTGAGAGGTATTGGACTACAGAGACTCATGGATTTTGTAGTTTTGAAAAGGAGAAAGTTTTGGGACACTTTTCAAAGGTTTTATATATGTTTTGTTGAACTGCTGAAGAGTAGTAATAAATGAAGATGAAGCATAATGCTCGCCTCCTAGTCTTTAATAGAATTAATACTCCCTGCGCAGTTAGCAGGGGTAATCTTCATTATCCTTCATCCTTGCATGTATGTGGTGTCGCCTTCCCAGACAGACCTTACAAACCACCCTTTCGTGCAACATGGAGGATCTAGTCATTCCTCTATGTTTATGCGTGTTTGGTACTTTCTTTTAACCCTCCTACAAATGCACTCCCACCCCTACCCTTGACCTGGTCCCCATCACGGCAAAGACCCTGTGAAACCAGCTTTACTGTGACAAGTCCACACACACCATGAAGAAATCCAACCCACGACCACACACTCCACCTGAGAGGATGGAGTAATGAGGCTCAAGCCTCCGTATCCAATAATCACAGCTGCTTCTTCAGGCTGTGGAATTAATTCTTCTACCAGATCCTCAAGCTTCAGAATCAACTCGGCTTTACCTCCAGTGGGGCCTGGAAACAGCATGAAACATTGACATTTGTACAGCACCGTAATCATGGCAAATCTCGTCATAATGCACGGCACCTGCTAACCTCACATAGATTCCGTCCCTGGATCCATCAGGCTGGACTGGCACAGAGCTTTTCTATCATGTGCCTAGCATTGTTGAAGACACGCAATAGAAACGCAGCTCCACAATCGGCGCAGCATCTCTGGCAATCACACACGACACGCAACAGGGGTCCACATAGGACACACTCCAGCCACGCATTCTTCCATCCACGCACCAATGCTCTGGCAAAGAGGTTCTGGAAAACCCAACGGAACTCCAGGGCTACACCGGTGGCCGATATGCATTTCACAAATGCCTCTGAACGTTAACTCCAGTGGCGGCGGGTGACGTTTTTAACTGAAGGGGCGTAAGTATTTGTCCCGATATGCCGACCGACCGTAGCGAGGAAGCCCACACCACCCAAGGGAGGTTTGGTGGGTTCTCCCCCGAGAACTTTTTTAAAAATAATGGGTGAAAATGGTGCATTTTGGACCACACTTTTTACAAAAATCGGGTAAAAAGCGAAACAGTTTGCAATTGGGTTTTGTAGGGTAACTCGTGAAAAAAATCCAATAGATGCAAATCACCAACGTGCACAGGGTTTTAATGATGCCTTTGCCCACAATATGCGCAAGTATAACAAAGATGTTCACGCTGGCTGTACCCATACATTTCCATACTGGCTGCACCAATATATGTCAGTATTCGCATATAAGAACATACTCAGGTTTGCTTTGCGCATAATGTCAATAATGATACTATAAGACAATATGTCCACTGGTTCTACCAATTTATGCCAGTACCCTCACAACATCCTCCTGTTGGCTTTACCAAAATGCATGCCGCAGTGCAAGAGTATATCCAAAATGCCAGTCTAGTTGAGTTTCACCATTCTTGTTTGTCAAACCAATCAACATTAAACCCATATTGCATCTACGAAAAAAAAATGTATGCTTGCAATGTAGCATAGCATATTTCATTAAGAAAATATGCTCAATCAAAACGCTAGACAACATTTTAGCCCAGGTGAAACCGTAGCACATTAATTTACTTCGGACACCTACCAGCAGTCTCTCATTTTAAGAAGTACAAAGGGACTGATCTGACTTGGTAAATACATTTTTCCTTGCGCTCCCACCCAGGCATAACCATTAGAGGCACACACAATTTTGAAGGGAACATTTTTTCTGTAAGGAAAGAATATATTATGCATTAGTTGTCTGTAGTCTCCACGGTGTTCACATTTACCGGACAAAATAGGACACACATGATAAACGGCGCAGGCAATTACTAACGTGAGCATTTCATTGTTAGCACCTGCATTCATATGCATACATTTTTAGGCAATCGAAATCATGAAAGTTGGGTTAGTGTTTTAATGTCAGGGGAGTGAGTAGAAGGGTAGATAGGGGGCAGGAGAGCTCATTCTCACCGCAGTCCTTAAGTGGGTGTTTTCAAACTCGATGGAGAGAGTAAGCTGCTAAGCTGCACTAGAATAGTCTCAACAGAATGCATAAAGAAGTTAGATGCACCCCACAGACAAGTTTGCCACTCCCCCACCGTCTCTGAAGTTATCGCCTCTCCCAACATTTGAAAGGTTAGGCCGCCCCCCCCCCGAAATTTAGGTTTTGTTGTGCCCCTGTTTACACATACCAAAGCAGCACGCATATCCCTCTAGTGTGCCTGTGCCCATGTGATTTTATTAAAATGTGCACGGCTACACATGAACACTGGCCTGGGCACTGCACTTAAATGCACAGACTGTGCTCAGCACAGACTGTGTATACTTAGAGTGGAAAGCAGTCTGAGGCACCCATGGGGGTGGCAGACATTAATGATTTACCTGCCCCCCACCAGTGCCTCAGACTGCGTTCCACTCTCACTTCTGCAGCTGTCTGCGCTGCAGTGCACACACGCTCCTCACTGTTACGTTTGGACACTGGCCTGGGCACTGCACTTTAAATGCAGTGCAGTGCCCCAGGCCAGTGTTCAAACTTCACAGCGAGTGAACCATGGGCCCCTGGCCGTCCGTCCCGACTCCCGCACCGGTAGACCCCCTACGGGACTGCAAACGCTTTTGCTCCAGGCTGTGTGATAGGGGTAGAGCCCCTCTCACACAGCCTGGAGCAAAAGCGGGACTTTTGGAATCCAGAAGAGGGGGTCTGGGCGTGGGACCCTCTGGGTGGCTATCACTTGGTTCCGAGTTTTGCGGGGCAGAGTCTGTACTGCAGAACTTTGGACATTTAAAAAAAAATGTCTAGACTACAAAAGCCCTGCTTTTGCTTCAGGCTGTGTGAGAGTGGCTCTACCCCTCTCACACAGCCTGAAGCAAAAGCAGGACTTTTGCAGTCCTGGGGAGGGGTGTCTATGACCGTGTCCCGAGTTCTGCAGGGCAGAGACTGCACTGCAGAACTCGGGACTTAAAAGACAATACATTCACTTAACTGTGCTGGGTCTGGTACAGCTAGCTCATCTGCCTCTCGTCTCCGGTCATTAATGTGGACTGTGGAGCCAGACCCACGTGCAGGAAGTTAAGAATCGAAACCAAATATGGCCTATGAAGTTTGTATGGTTTCGTTTCAGTTCCTGCACATAAGTGGATCCCCACTTTGACATCACTTTGAGCCTCCCTCAGCACACCGCCCCCTGTCCTATCTCTTGCAAAGACTGGGTTGGGGTCTGCAAAGTCTTCTTTCTTAACGCTCCCAGGCATTCTTTCCAGCCTATTTTATCGGCTTTCATTGCTGGCCCGGGAGGGCCTGCAGTGCGCATGTGCAGCAGGGCTGACAGATTTTAGTGCTCCCCGCTGCACATGCAGTGCAACTCCCACCATGCCCATGAGTAGCAGGATTTTGCTGTTACTTGTGGACATGGTGGGGGGTGTCATTGATGGTTGGCTCTGCCCCACCCACCCCCATGGTCCAGCCGCGCTTGACAACACTCAGCGCCTATTATTCCTTAATTGAAGGATTTCACTTGAAAATCAAGACACAGGCCCTTTCATACAGAAATATCGGAGCACAACTTTGGAAAACTCTGAAATAGTGCCATGCTTCATATTTGGCACTGTGCCCTCTCTGCCAAGCTGTATGCTGGAAAAGATTGCATCTTTGTCTATAGGTTTCTGGAATAGTGCTTAGTACTTCAGGCAATTTAAAACCTTGAACATCCTCTATGATGCCCATCCTTGCCTCCTGGCTCTTCTTAACCTCTCTGCATCATTTGATACAGTAGACCACAAGACAGTCACCGACATTCTACGTCACCGCATGGGGATCTGCGAGATCGTCCTCAGCTGGTTCAAACCCTACCTCGCGAACCGTCACCATGTCATCCAAATGGATTCCTCCAGATTGCCAACACTACCCATCACCTGTATAGTCTTGCAAGGATTCATCCTCTCTCTTGTGATCTTCAACCTTTACGTTGAACTGTTATGAACCCTCTTTGTAGCATTGATCCAGTCCTGGATGTCCAGTGCTTACCTGTCGCTCAACCCTTACAAGACTGAATTCCTACTGCTGACCAACACCACCAAACACTCTGGCATCTAGACCTGGCTCTCCACTACGAACCGCAGGGGCCTCAGACGCCAGCTGACCACCTGTGCCAAGTCCCTTGAGTTAGACATCGAGAGACACCTGTCCTTCAAGCAGCACATAGCAAGGAAGATACAAACGGCTTGGTAGCAACTTTCCCTCCTGTGGAAAGTCATGCCCTTAATCCCTGAAAAAGACTTTACATCTGCTGCCCAAACATTGTTCCTCTCACACCTGGATGGTAGAATTGCCCTTTGGAAGACCTTCCGACAACTGCCATGGCACCCCAGAGATGTATCCCACATGATGAAGTGAAGCACCACTCATCAAGGGACTCTGGAAATTCTACCACATCCCCCCGATCCTCCTTGAACTCCACTGGTTCCCACTACAAGCCTGTATCATTTTCAAATCCTGCTGCAATATCTACAAGGCTGTCACCCTGAAGTTCCCAAGCTACTTCACTGAGAAACTCTGAATCTGTGGAGGCCTGCGATCCATCAGCAGTAAGGACATGTGCAGACATGAACTCGGCCAGTGCAGGAAGGGAAGAAACAGAAGACAGGCCTTCTCTGTCTATAACCCCAACCATACCCCCTCGCTTTGCTTCAACACTAAAGGAGGGAGCTCAAGACCCTCCTCTTCAAAGAATTGCTCCTTCCTAACAAGGTCCACATACCCTCCACTTCCTTCCTAACCTGAGACTGGGTCCCTTACCCACCCCCCCGTTTCTGTCTTCTAGTTGTTTTTAGATCCCATGCTGCCAAAATGCCCACTCTCCCGTTGTTCGCTCTCCACTCCCTTGCACTCAATATATACCCAAATAATAATAATAACCACATTGCGGGATAGACGTTGGACTTTGACAGTGGGCCTGGGTGGGCACCCTCGGTTAGTCAGGGACACAACCACATTTCCAGGTGAGGGAGTTGAAGGTCAGCTTTGCTCTTCAATTTACATTGTGCCTCCTCAGCTGTGGCAAGAAGCACATGTTGGCTCGTAGCATTTATGGGACTTGCGTGGAATTTGTAGCAACACACTCTGCTAAGGCACAAAAAAACCGCAGAGTTGAGGTAAAGCTGCGTACTGAGACTGAGTGGAAGTGCTGGGTACTGTAATAGAAAGGAACCTGACCAACAGGAGCAGCCTCTTGCTGTGTATTTGCCTGCATGGGCCATGACGTGAATACAAATGGCTTGATTTCTCTGCCTTGACTTGTTGACATTGAATATTGGTTGGAGGTACTGGTTTAAAAAGGAGGCACATGCTCTGAATACCCAAGTGAGGCAACAGCATTCACTGTTTCACAAAATCCACTGGATTACATTGTGCAACTCCCTCTCAGGGGTATGCAGTAATACAATTGCGGCAAAAATATCACCTTTACAAATAATTGCAGCAGAAATGCCGTGGTTTGACCCGTAAAGGTTACACCATTATACCATTTAAGGGGAGCGGGAGTTGCGGGGGTGTCCCTCCCCCGCTCCCCTTAAATGGTATAATGGGTCTGAGGGTTGCAGGGGTGTCCCCTGCATCCTTTACATGGATTGCGGCGGCAAAACCACAGCCTTTTTGCCGCACTTTTTGTGTAAATGGCCATTTTTGCAGCAATTTTAACACATGGAACCCTCTCAGGTGACCCTTGAAATAACCCCCTGAAATGCCATCACATTCTTGTAGAAGACGCTTCACTGTGTCTACTAGTCCTAAAAATTATACATACATCTGTAAGTGCTGTACCTCTCTGATACCCAGCGAGGCAGGTATGCACTGTGCACATCCTGTACCTTAAAAATGGAATAGAGTTGCACCAGAAATTAGGCTTCAGAATTGTCTACTTAAGGGAAATAGGGGGCAAACAGGAAAACAAAATAATATAAAACAGAAGCATCAATCACTCTGCCAGCACAAAAGCAAAAACTGCCACATCACCATGAAAGGAAATATACAGGAAAACACCTGGAAAAAAGGACACATTTCTGAAGAAAGGTTTCTTTGTATTCTAAGTTCATGTCCTTGAAGGACCTCTATATTCACTGCTATACAGCACAAAAACACTTTGGCGTTATGAATGAGTTAACCGTATAACGGGCCTCATTCTGAGTCGGGTGGTCCGGGAATAGGATACCAGCATTTTACCGGACAGCCCGACTACAGGAGTGTCGGTGGGGAGCCTGTGTTACCTCCAGCTAAATGCAGGAGGTAAGCCAGGCTCCCTACTAGCCAAAAAAGCCCTCGTTACGGCCACTGGCATTGCCAGTGGCAGTAATGACAGCAAATCCCCTCATGGAATCCTATGGGACTCTATGAATGGAGATCTATACTGCTACGCCGGTACCCGTAATCTGGCGCCAATGCTAGATGCTGCTACCGCCATTGTCGGAATGAGGCCTAATGTATGCAACAGGCACTAGGGAGTACTGAAGAAACTGAGCTAGAGTTTGCTTTCCATTGTCACAACAGCATGGGAATAGGCAACAGAGCTCGGCATTAGGGCTCTCCTCTGTAGCAAGTGCCCCTGAAGAGGGGGGTTCATCGCATCTTAAACACTAGAAGCGTGATGCAAGGTGTACGCTCAGTGGCCTTGTTTGAACCACTATCTGGGATGGACTATGATCAAACAAATGGCAATTTATTGGGGTCGTTTTTTGCTTCGAGAGGCCAAGCAGGAAGATGGCACCCCTCCTTTTTGATGAGTGATGTTTCATGTATTCTCTTGCTTTAGCAAAACCTATAGTGGTTTGTGAAATAGAAAGAAGTCTGTACTGTTGTGATGAAGTCCTCTGCCTGACTCTGTAGTCTGTCAAGGGGGTGACTCAGGTGGTGGGGTGCCCCTGCAAGCTAGTTAATGATGGGCCCGGGGGTGATGGGGAAGGACCCTCTGGTCACCCTTCCTTGATCCTAGTCATTTGGGCAGGATGCAGAGATTATGTGCCCATCAGGGCCTCTCCATACATGGGGGAACTTCAGACTCCCTCCTTGGTGACATTGGGCTCTAAGGTGGGGCCCAAAATAAGTAAAAGCACCAGTGAGCAGGTGTGCAGACCCCACGTGGATCTACGGGCCGGCATGCCCATTGCCTGTGAAGCCCATGGACTCGTTAGCAAGGCCACAAACCCATGAATTTGCCCATTGTACATCCATGAACACCATGGGAGATCCCAAAATGGATCAAGTAACACCCACATCCCTACAATGCTGGACTTATCAGCCCTCGATGGTGAGTTAGGGATGTCTTCTTCCCGCACAGCCTTCACAAGCCATCTAGGCACAGAAATCCAAGACAGCTGATGGACTTGATTATAGGTTTGGTCTGGACTGTCCAGCCTCAATTTAGCCCACGTGAGGCTGGGAACAATAATCGATAGCCCACCAGCAATTTAGAGCTACAGCTGCAGACCATTGCTTGATGTCCAGCCCAAGGGAGTGGGGGAGGAGGGGTATACAGCACTTTAAAGAGACTGCCACACGCCAGTGTGGATTATTGGTGCTGATTGTGACTTTCTGTTGGCCAAGTTTGCGTAAGACACAAGGAAAGAAGTGGGGGTGAGGAGGCCGGTGGGCTATAGAGGGGAAGTAGGAGCCAGGAGAAGGTGGTGAGAATCTAGAGCAAGTGCTTGTAATAGGAGGAGGAAGCAATAGTTTGGTGGCGGTGGTTGTACAGGAGGCAGTGTTGCGTGTCAGGATGAGGTTGTTATATTTGGAGGAGGTGGCGAATTTAAGGAAGAGGTGGTAATGAAGACAGTAAGAAATTGAAGGAACAAGGGCTCTGGGTTGGCCCAAGGCAAATGGAAGTGTTTGTAGAAGGTGTGATATGCCGGCAGGGAGAGCAGTAGAATAGTAGTGTGGACCTGTTTTCTTGCAGGGTTACATGAAACAATGGCAGTGGTGCACTATACAACACTTCACATTTCAGAGAGCCTGGCAACCTTGTGAATGGGCTCTGCCAACTTTAGGGGAAATAAAGGCATTTGAAACGGGCATTGGGGGTATTCCTTGAAGAGTATGAAATAGATCTATGATTTACAGTTAGTAGCTCATTCCTACAGTTGACTCTAGAGCTAAAGTAGGTCAACCGGACAGCAAAACCGACAAAGTTATTAGGCAGTCTTGAGATTATAGTTCTGATTTAGCTGTTTCTCTGTCGTCGGTTTGGCTACTAGGCTAGATCTCCTGCCTTACACGGAAGACATGTGTAAATGATAATCTCACAGGATGATCAGCTAGAACATTGTAGTGTGGTCCAGTGCCTTGTAGGTAGGAGTCTGGGTTCCTTACTAACTACTCAGAACTTGAAGATTCTGGACTCCATTTGTGATGCAGATTTCTATTCTAACTTCGATGGCTTGCAATATCAATATCAAACTCCTACTGCTTGACTGAGCATTAGTTGCAAAGAAATGCACTCAACACCAATCGCAACGCTCCTTTATTGGAATTGCAACATATTTGTCAAGTAAAATGTCCACATACAACTTGGAGCACCATCATCAGTCTTTAACCCCTATCGGTTTTCCTTCTACTGATTTGATTTGTCCTACTAACACCCTTTTGCTGATTAAGCGTTGTTATCTGGCTCAATCTTAATTCTTGCTTGCTCTTTACTTTCAGGTTGGAGAAGGCTGGAGTGAAGTGCCCTCGGACCAGCATTGGCTCTACACCTTCCTGCAGTCACCCTGTCCCAGACATGGGCAAACTCACAGAGGTGCACCCTGGAAATTATATATTCTATGGTAAGTGCCAATCCTCCTGGGAGCAGGAGATTTACTGGTGACGCTGCTGAAACCGGGCCTCTCACCAAAGAAACGAGATTTGGTTTCTTTTTTGGGGGGATCATTTTGGAGTCAGTGTGGATACCAGATTACAAACAGTTGTATCTATTTGGTTAGTAATGGGAAAATGCTATGCAGAGAATGAGTGAGCACATGATTCTCAAGGCACAAGGCACAAAAATATTGGCGACAGGTTGAATATAAATATCAAACCGTAAATGAGTGAAGGATGGGCCCTAAAAGGATACTCAAAGTGAGGTTAGTGATGGGGACAGTGCCCAGTTTAATTGAACATAGTGAGCCATGATCTCAGGGATAGGAGGCAAACCAGGACAATGTCTCAGAAGATATGTGCGTGATGGTATATCATTGCTTTACACAATACCTGCACATTCTGTAAGGGTGCAGATGAAGGCACCTGGCCAGGAGATGTCCTATTTGGGCTACAAAGCTTTATTGAGCTTTGAAAAAACCTACCTATCCCTATCTCTGTGAGAGGTTTCCCTGCCCCCAAACGAAAAGGAAAGGAAAACAGTCAGAACATCCGTCAACTGAAAGTTCACCATCCCGTGTCTCTAATTAAGAGTTCTAATAAACGTAAAGTTCTCACACCAGGGGAATGACTCCCTTCCCCTTGTCAATGTTGAAAGTTCTGTTGACGAAAAGAGGATATGAAAGTTCCTTTAAAAAGATTGTACCAAAGCTTCCTTGGAAAAAAGTCTCTTAAGCAAAAGGCATGGGCCAGGGGGAATAACTCCCTTGCCCTGGCATCCTTGTGGAATACACTCAGCAATTCAACTGGTAGGAGAATGACTCTGTTCTCCTGGCCTGTATGTACTATTCAAAATGTTCATCAATTGTAACCCACAGGGAATGACTCCCTTCCCCTGGTTTCTGGGACTCTTGTGAATTCTGTGTTTTATTTTAGAGAGAGTCTCAGACCCTCCTCTTGGAACCTCTAGAACAGAGGCAATGGTTACCTTCCACTGGCTCTCCTTCTGCATTCATTTCACACTGCACATAGTCCCAGACCCTTCTTTGTCTTTCAGTGGTCCCCTAGAGACCACTGGGACAAGGATACACCCCATGTATGAACTTTTCATATACTGTAAGGTTTCATACCCTTTTTCTGTATGTCCGTGGCCTTATGTATGCCACTGGGATGAGAATGTCCTCTTCGGACACACTCTTCATATGCTGTAGGGTCCCAGACCCTTCTTAGGCCCTTACTAAGCCTCAAATAATATTGCGAGCTTCCCGGAGATCATCTCACGCTACCCACTTCCGTGTCCGGGCCGCCAGCTTTGCCAAATGGAGGTGTCTCTTGCAGGGAATGGAGCTTGTCTTTGCTTCGCCTTCCGTAACCGTCTGCTTCTTCTCCCCACGTCTTGTGGCTCCTTGCAGTGTTGGTACAGTTTGTGGACCGCCCGGTTCTCCTCCTCCTGGAGGTCATACCAATGCCTCGCCAATTTCCACCTGGAACCATCGACATCAGGTCCCAGATAGGTACGTTCTGCTTTCTGCCAGGGTCTTCGGCTTCCTGGTCATTGCCGTTTCTTTGTTCTCGCGCTCCAAATCTCTTCTCCTTCTCACCCCCCCTTGCTGCTCCGGGGTTGGCTATGCTTTCCCATAAGTCCTTCTTCCCTTTTTATGTTGCTTTGTTGACTACTCCTGCATGGAAGACTAGAATGTTTCTTCCAGTTCCATTGGCCAGTCTTCATAAATCTGCACATCCTTTTCTTGCCAGTATTTTAGTGAAGCGTACTCGGCATGTTTTCTGTAATCTTCTACTTCTCAGTAGGTATTTTACTTGATATAGTTAATGGATGACAATAGCACATGTAGATTATATCCAGGGTGTCAGAGGAAGGGGGCATTGGCCTAAGGGAATGGTGGGCATGTGTGTTGTGGATGTTGTGACCCAGGTAGTCATCCTTAACCCGATGAGAGGAGTCCCTTTCTGTGAGGTCCTCACGCATGTTACCACCCCTAGGGGAACAATTGGGTAGCGGCTTCACCCCCGTAGCCTTGTGCAAAGGGGCCCCTCCCTGGTGAGAAGTGACAAGAGTAGGTGAATGCCACAATTCTCAGTTTGCACAATGGCAATATATTTTGGGTTTGCTTATCCCAAGAAAATCCTACCTTTTACAACCTTAGTATATTCCTGTTTTAACAGTCCTGGTATATCCTAAATTTGCACTGTGCCACTATATCCCAATTCTTTGAATCCTCCTATTTTTTTCAGTTCAGTTCATAATGCTTTATTTCGACAATCAAAATGCCATAAAAGCAACAATATCATCACATTGCAATTCATGAAATCAATTCATGGTCTCCTCCTGATAAGATAATTTGCAACAGATAAAAACAAATTCGCTGCAAGCATTACAATACAATAATAACATTACCAATGTGCCTGTACCTTCTTCTGTTTTACCCTCCAGGCCCACCAAGATATGTGCAAGTCGTATAAACTGCTAGAGCATCACTGGAATTAGTGGAAACAGCCAGTGCCTCGGCGGTCGTGCGACAACCTCGGGCCCTAAGCAGTGGCCTTAGGCAGCGTTTTCCTGGTGGCAAGTTTACAGGACAAATCCTTAAAAAATGGAACATGCTTTCATTCGAGCATCCACATACTGGGCATGTTGAGGATGCATCGTAATTCCATTTGTTGTGAAGAGAAGCAATCCGGAGTATCCCTAAGCGCAATGTATATAAGCAATGCTCTTTCGTATTTGGGATTGACATAATTCAAGTAATCCTCTTAACCCTGGTTCAATTTTACACTCCAATACCATATCAGGAATGATGATCCTGCTGCCTGGATGCAATTATCACGATCAACCTTTAGCACAGACGCAGCCTTAATCGCTTCCTCAGCTGAACTAGTTATAGCGCTGTGCTTCAACCAATACTCTCCCAGGCCCACTGTAAATAACACTTCCTTAACATGAACGAACCAGGGTAGAGAAGGACCCCCGGATTGATAAAAGGACATTCATCATAGCTTCTTTGAACGTAAGCAAGGAATAATGTAACCACAGGCAGGCCCAATAGTATACCCGCCGCAAGCGGAAGATATATACAATACATTGCATCCCTATTTCTAGGAGTACAGGTAAATTGGGCGCAGTGTAGGGTAAAACCAGGCTATTCATTAGGTACTTATTTTCTACTATAGACAAGGAAATGGTACTTGCCTGCCCCAACAGCTCTGCCCCATAGATTGCAGCCTGTCTTGCTTGAGCTTTGTAATCCTCTAGGGCAGTGGTCTTCAAACCTTTTTGGCCTTGGCCCCCCTTGAGCAAAATGTAGGCAGGCCGGGACCTCCCAGAAATACCAAATGGATAGTACGTCCAAATGGCTATGAACTATCATGCACCGTTGCCGCACCCTGCTCCCAGTATTTTTTTATTTTTTTTAAATAATGGGTTAAAATGCTGCATTTTAGAGCATCCTTTTTAAAATGAAGCATGTTTACCACTCTTACCTCCCATCCCTAAACTTCACAGCTTATTAACAAGTCTTTCTAGAACAAGGGTCATCACGTGAGACCGTAGACGGAAAGAAGAAGCAACTTGTGTACAAATCTCTTTGTAGGTGTCAGGGTGGATGTTTCCTTGTTGAGGTTCACATGTTTTGGACCTGCAATGACAGTACACTTGTCTCAGACCCCAAGTGGAGGTGTCCTCTCTGGTGTGAGTTGAAATCATGTGTCTTCAGCAACAGCCACCTGATGAATAGTGGTGTGCCGGAGCAGGTTTCCCCTTTGAAAGCTCTGTTTGAAAAATTAAAGTTGCACCTAATTGTGATCAACAGTGCTCCCTGATTTCCAATGGAAAATGCCCCACTAAACCTAGTGTGCACGTATGACACCTACAGAGCAAGTACCCTGTGCTATGAAATGAATGCTTGGCACCAAATGGCTCCTTATATATCACTTCTATATAAAACAACATTCTGCTAATGGAGCAGTATGGGTCCTTCTCTGGCTTTAAAGTGAACCGCCACAAATCAGTCTTATTTCCGTTTGCTAGAGACGGAATGAGGGAGGTGGAAGCATTGAGAGGTCTGGGGATGGAAATTCAGGGGCAATACCTATACCTGGCTGTCAACATCACAAGGGCTCTGGGGCACCTTAGTGGGGCTAATGTTCCCCCTCTGCTGAACAAATTATATGGTGAAATGGGGCAAGCACAGCATTTCATGGATGGGGCGGCTAAACACTATGGCCCTCATTAGGACCCAGGCGGTAAGGGGTTTACGCCGGCGTAAACCATGGCGCCCCTTACCGCCTGAGTACGAGTTCCCTTAGCGCCATGGTGATTTTAACGCCTGCTTTTAGCAGGCGTTAAAATCCATGGTGCTAAGGGACCTTGTTGTTAATTACGCCACCGTAATTTACGGTGGCGTAATTAACGCCTTCCCCACTCCCATTATACCCTATGGGGCAAAAATGGGAATGGGGAAGGGTAAATGGGGATTGGGGACTTACCGCCCCGCCAAGGTCGGAATGGGGCGGTAAGTCCGCTAACCCCCATGGCGGAGTTGGCAGCTTAGCGCCATGGACCATGGTGCTAATAGCGCCATGGTCCTCCGCCAAGGTCCTAATGAGGGCCTATGAAAATTAATTTCCTTCCAAGGATACTATACCTGTTCCAAATGTTGCCGGTGTGGGTCCCGGAGAAGATTCTGGGGGAGGCGAAGGGGCACATTCCTCTGGCAAGGGCAAAAACCCAGAATGTCCTATGATGCCTTGGTGCTACCGTAGGACCGGGGGGGGGGGGGGGATTCCCGGACTTGACCCTTTACTATGAGGGTTCCCAACTGAGGGCAATGGTGCTGCACCTCTAGGAGGATTCGGATAAGCAGTGGGTCTTTTTAGAGAACCCACACCTTGCGATGGCGGAATTGTGGCTCTGGGCCCCACGGGAAAGGATCCCTAGAAGAATCAGAGAGCACCCAAACCTGGGGGTCCAATGGGAGGTGTGGAGGCGGGGCATGGGTATGAGAGGGGTCACTTCCTGGCCCTCGCCGATGAGTCACATCTGGGCCCCACCAATTAGGGATGATATTCCCGAACTTGAGAGAGACCAGGGGCGGTTCAAGGCGGGGCTGACTAGGGTGGACCAATTATGACAGAATGGGCTTTTTATTGGGCTACAGTATCTGGATACAGCTCTGAATCTGGGAAGGCTGCCGGTTTTTCTTTACTTGAGGCTAAGGGGGTTCTCATGGCAGAGAAATGGAGGGACCTGCTACAGAGGGATCTCACCCCGATGGAGAAGATTCTGGACACACATGCGGACATGAAGGCCCTCATCTCCTTAATATATGGGGCATTGCTGGGCGTGAGGAAGGATGTAATGGTGGAACTCCGACGGAAATGGGAGAGGGACTTGGGGTGAGAGATGGAGGACAATTTATGGGGATTGATGTGGAGGGTCTTCAAGACCTCAGTGGCCTGTCAATTTAATCTCCACGGCGTTAAACTGTTGCACAGATGGCAATACGATCTGGTGAGGTTGTCAAAAATGTTCCCGGATGTGAGCCCTTTATGCTGGCACGGTTGCGGGGAAAGGGCAGACTTTTGGCACATGTGGTGGGGGTGTCGAAGGGTTCAGGTCTTTTGGCCCAAAATCCTGGGCTGGATCAAAGAGTGGAGGGATGGACCGGTGATTGAACCCGATGTTGATGCTATTTGGCTTGGAGAGAGAAAATTACCACTGGAAAACCCATATGGTAAACGATCTGTTGCTAGCTGCCAGGGCATGCGTAGCTAGGCATTGGAAAAGGACAAGCCTCCCACGCCTGGAGGAATGGGTTGCTAAAGCTAAGGACATATACCTCATGGAAAAGATCACAGCCGCAATACATGGGGGGAGTGCAGCGATAGAGTGTGAATGGCTCAATTTTCATGAAATCTACAGAGGCTCTGGCATGGGACGAGATGCCCGAACCCCACAAGGGTAAATGTCTTTGCTAATTGTGCACCATGTTGGAATTTCTTAATGTTATGAAGCCAGTTGGTACAAAAAGGCCCCAAGGAATCTTGCCGGGGTGGGTGGAGGGTTGGGAGGGACCCGGAAGGGATGTTCTCAGAAATATAAGATTGTATCCATGGATAATGGTTGTTATCAAATGCATTTTTCCTGTGGTTTCTGTTCCGTTTCAAACAATAAAAACCTTATTTGCAAAAAAAAAAACATTCTGAAGTGGCTGCTGGCGACATCAAGGTACAATATTTGAACTGAATGAATAATTTAATAAATGTCTCTCCTTTTCCTTTACAATGCACTAACATGCAGTCTTTACGAACCTAAGCTGACATGATTAAACACGTAGTGATTAAGCCCACAGATGGGGTTTTTGTGTGGGAAGGAGATAGGCCTTTGCAGGCACTACCTTAACAGTGGTATCTGTCCATAAGATGGAGATAGCGGGCGAATCGTGTGAGTACCTGAGCATATGCATGGCAGTAGTTGGCAAACTATCTCATAGCTATGAAAGAGCTGACAGTGGTTTTGCCAAAGCTTGTTTTGTTTGCCATGTTTTGTTTGTGACGAAAATAAATCGAAGCAGATTTCACATTCATTTAAAGCTTTGAAAAAACGTCAGCCCGAGAATAAAAAAAAAAACACAAAAATAGGAAGCCCTAAATATGTTTGATCAAGCTTATAAAGGTGGGTATCCTGTAGAAAGACCTTTGACGGGTGCTAATCCCTTAGCTTGCGCAGCAATTGCCCTCAGTGCTCCTTAAATGTCTGCATTTTAAATAACACACTTAACTAATGGTATGGTTTATCAGAACATGCAGGATCCAATGCCCAATAGTGTAGAGAGCTACAATACATTATGTTGTGGCCATTATACTATATGCTAAATCTGGTATTCAGCATGCAATAAATATCATGTGCAATGATAGCCGTATGCAAATAAATGGTACCATTACACAGAATATTTATTGCATGCTGAAGACCAGATTGTTTTGGTCTATAATATAGACTAAAAAAATGGTATTAAAAAAAATTTAAAAAGATTTATAAAAAAAATAAAAGTAACACTATGGGTGTGCGACCCCCTGGACATGAGGCTGTGGCCCACAGTTTGATAACACTGCCTTAGGGAGACACAGACAGCACCATTTCCCTGCTCATTAGTGAATCTCGAAAGAGCCCTGCTGTACCATGCCAAGGTGACTCTTGCTTTGTCCAAATGCATGTTGCAGCTACAGGATGACAGTACCCTTACCCCCAGGTAGTCATAAAAAACAACCTTCTCAATAGGCCCTCTTCCAACTCCAACCTTAGTCCTCTTGGTTTCCTCCTTTTTCTTGCACTGAAGATCAGCGATTTGCTCTTTGAGATGTTAAGAGCCAGGCCATTACTCTTACAGAAGTCCACAAATATCCTCAGTTGCTTGCCCACGCCTGCCAGTGTTAGTGACAGTACAACGGCATCATCAGCAAACATCAGGACTGGGATCTTGTCTCTTGCTAGCGTGGGGGCATCTGAATAGGTGGACAGCAGCTCAATGATTACTCCATTGATAAAGATGCAAAATAGCTAGGGAGCGAGTACACACCCCTGACAAACCCCCTTCGCAATCTTAAAGGACCGTGAGGTACTTCCATCTGTGCCGCAACGGATGATGGCCAAGTTGTCAGAGTACACATTCTGGATGGCTTCTAACAGCTGTAATGGAATTTTTAATCCACCAAGAACCTCCCACAGCCGACTCCTGGGTACTGTGTCGAATGATGTCTGAAGGTCGTCAAAAATAGCATAGACACTCATCTTTCTAAGGACATCATACTTGTCGCATATTGATCTCAGCTGCAGGTTTTGATCAACCGTGCTCAGGCCACCCCAGAACACTACTTGACAATTGTTGATGATGTGATTGTCACTGATCCAGGATTCCAGATGGGTGAGGATCGCTCGGGCAGAGATTTTGCCCCGGCATCCCGTAGCAAAATTGGACTATAGTTGGCTGGCAATTCTTATATTTTTATTTTGACACCTGAGCATTTTCCTTTTGTGCACAATAACGTGGCATACACAATTACTGTATGCTTTCGGAACATGTAAGAGCAGTATATCCCAGTTGCCACAATTCCAGCATACTACTACTGTTCTGTTCAACAGTCTAATTTTACTCAGAGTTTAATGGTAAAATAATTCCAACATCTACCCAGTTTGCACAATTCCAGTATAGTCAGTCTGCCCAAATCCCACTATATACCCAGATTGACAATCCCAGCATACCTCACCTATCAAATTTCAGTTTTTAAATTCCCAGTATATTCCTACTTTTGGAATTACTTTATATTCGCAGTCTGATAACCTCGATACACTCCCATTATGACAACCCAGTTTGAACAATCCCAGTACATTACCAGTTTACGCAATTCCAGTAGATTCCCAGTTTGACAATTCTCTAATACTCTAGTTTCACTTAATCTTTATATTTCCATATTGGCTCCCCCAGTACAATCCCAGTATATCCCATATAATTCCAGTGCAATAACCTCTGTATACTACCGCTTCATATTACCAATATAACTCCTATTTGCACACTGTAACGTGAAGCGGTCTTGTATAGAGCACCTCTGCCATTTTGGGGGCCTTGCTGTGCACGTTACTGCAAGAAAGGAGGTAGAGGGGTTGTTAATGGGATAGAAGGAGAGGATGCTGTGAATTCAGTGATATTGATGGCCGCAAGCCGGAAGTACCCGAGTTGTGAGTGCCGGTATGGTTCTAGGTAGCGTGGTGGATCGGAAGAAGGAGGCGGACATTTAACGGATATTTTGAATGGTATTTATTTTCATAAAAAGGGTAAGGCCCATCTTTCCCTATTGCTAGAGGGACATCCTTGCCTATGTCAATGGCTAAAGGTGCTTGTCAGTGATCAGGAAGTCCTAAAGGAATATTTCCACCGTTCAAATCTAGTTCTAAGTGAACCTACCATTATTTTAACTAACTTAAATTAGCCTAGGAGAATGTCTCCCCTCTCCTAGTTTGACTGTTGGAAAACGTCTCTTCTTTATTCCAAAATTCTCTATGAAATCTTTAAATACTCTCTTGCCACCTTCTGGATTAGTTCTTCTAACCCTTTCATAGTAGCTTTTCAGCAGTCCTTTATACCACTCTTTTCTATAATTTGACCCAGGCTTGTATGTCTTCCTGTTTCTTGTAAGCCAGGCTTCCTCAGATGGGATAAACATGTGGTTTTGCCAATGGATTGCTTTATAGGTGATGCATAATAACTTAAAGGTAATCCTCACTTCCAGTGTAAGCCAGTCCAGAGAAACGAGGATCGGCATCATGTGCTCAAAGTTCCACGCTCCCACCAGCTATCGGGCTGCTGCATTGCTTTAACGGCAGCCTTTACAGGAGCAAGTCAAGAATGTGGAATACCAGAGAGAATTGAATTTCCACACTCAACGCGTGCTAAAACTAGAGATTACAATAAGAAAATGACATGTTGAAATAAAAAGGTTTCACTGCCTACAGTGCATAAAGATGAATATTAGCGGATTTCACAGCTGCATTGATATGTGGAATCAAAGTGAATCGAGAATCTAGCATAAAACCCACCGTCTTGACCAACTGGGGAAATCCTGATTGTGAGCCTGAAATGTTCGTATTTAAAAACCAATTTGGAAAAAGAGGTTCATTACCAGACTGAGACACTAAAAGAAATTCTTAGACGTATTTCATTTTAAAAAGTGATCCGACATCCAGGCTTCAATCTCAGCAAGGCATTCACCTATAGACGATGTATCTTTCTCAGGAGAAATTCTAATATATAATTGTGTATCATTTGCATATTGGTGCATATCAATGCCGAACCTTGAAATCAAATTGCCCAGAGGCTCCGTAGAAAGATGAAAAAGTTATGGCAAAAAAATGGAGCCCTAAGGAACGCCTTACGGAGTACAGAATGGTTCAGAGCGATTCTGACCTATCACCACCATCTGCTTTCTGACATTCAAAAAAGAGTAAAACCATTGGAATACGTGACCTCTATTTCCCATCCTGTACAATGGTGCCTCAAGCAAAACACTATGATCAATGGTATCATATGCTGCCAATAAACCTAATTAAATGAGTAAATAGGAACGGCCATCATCCAGTATCCTTTACATATCATCAAGAATGTGCAGGGTGGCTGTTCCCGTTCTACACCCTGTACAAAAACCAGATTGAAAGGGTGCGAACAGGTTCTGATCGGACATCCACCTGTTCAATTTGTCTGATACTGTTCTCTCGATGAACTACCCTAACACTGGTAAAGAACAGACAGGTCTGTAATTGGCCATGTACTTCATATCTAGATTGATTTTTTTTTTTTTAACAATGGTGACACATGAGCAATTTTGAAATGTTCGGAAAAGCAACCGTTCTCAATCGAAAAAGTGAACCCATTGCTGAAAGTAAGGAAGAAATATCGAGAAGTTATTGTTTATCTTAGTTGCTAGAAAAAAGTGTCTTTATTCTTTATCATGAATGCATTTATTTAATTATCCAATTGGAACTGTCCTGCGGAAATCTTAGATCCGGTGATTGCACTGCACCCGGATACAAAACTCAGAGTCCGTCTAAATAGGCAAGGAATGCTATCGGACCAGTTCTCATCGGAACGCGGTGTGAAGCAGGGATGTCCGCTCGCCCTGGCTCTCTTTATTGCATTTATGGGAGATTTCCAACATACTCAACCAGCGGTAAGAGCCTTCCCACCCAAAGTGGGCAATACCCCAATATCAAGATAGTTCTATGCAGACAACCCGATCCTCATGGACCAGACCCAAATAGGCCTTCAGCGCCAATTAACCAACTTGGCCAAATACATATATGAAAACGATCTGGAGATAAACATCGCCAAATCCAAAATCTTGATCATGGGGAAAAGTCGATCAACAACTACAGACAACGGACGCTGTTATTTGAATAATACGAAAGTAGAGACCGTCGCTAGTATAAAATACCTGGGAATAATGATTGACTCAACAAGATCGGAAAAAGCAATCCATTTAGCGCTGTGGGCTAAAATCAAAACATTGACAACCCAAACTAGACTAGTAGACCGGAAATATGGGAAATTTTCCCTATTACCTGCAATTCAATTCTATAAACAAAAGGTGATTCCATCGGTAACCTACGGTATGGACGTGGCCTTGAATATTCATGATACTATATGGCCGAAATTGGAAGCTTTCCTGTGGAAAGCCGTATTGGGCCTTCCTAAATCATCATCAATATCAGCTATCAGACGTGAATTGGGCCTGTTATCATTGAAAGCATCAGTCGAACAAAGTCAGATGAGACTCCTTTGGAAAATCATTTCACCAGACACTCTTCCGATATACAAATTGATTCAGGTAGAACTTAACCAAGGACGCTGTAACGCACTGAACAAGTGGGAGCACAAACTCACAAAAAAGCTGTCAGACTTGGCCTGCACGTCTGAGGATCTCATGCAAAATCCTGATAAGATAAAGACAAAAATAGCCCAAGAAGACTGGATCCAAACGTGTGAGACAACAGCAGCAAATAATTTACTTGCTCACATACCCCTAACAACAAACACGTTGAGTTTACCTCTGAATTACTGTATAAAATTCCCTAACAAAAGACTGCAGAAAATAGTTATGAAAATGAGATTCAACCAAATGCCAACTCAAGAAATCATAGCTATCCGGACTAAATCAGTGTCAAGAAATTGCAGACTATGTTCAGAGACGGAAACGGTGGAAACCATAAGACATCTACTTTTGAACTGTGCTAAAACCGCGCATTTGCGAGACCTGCTACCCTTGATGTATGACGCATCGCTCCGAGAGGAAGACACATGGTGGTGCCGCCTGGTTTCAGGTGAAAAAACAAAATGGTCTACGGCGGCAGTTAAGATGCTGGAAGCTGCACTTAGACTACCAACAGACTGCCAATTAAGCCAGTATCACTTACCGCAGTTTTACTCTTGCCTTTCTTGGCAAAGAACGGCTTATCTGCTTTCAACTACGATTCTTTTTCCATCTTATCTGTATTCTATACTCCTATGCCTGTTTCTTTTATGTGAAACGACTTCTTGTAAAAATCAAATTGTGCTTTGATTATAAACAAGTAAATAAAAAAAAAATTAAAAATTATCATCCGGAGAGGGAAGACTGAGGAATTTCTTTCTGAATTGCTAATATTTTCTACAAGAAAAAATGAGGACATTTTTGACATTTCTCGTGTGAAGTGTTGACTTGTTTACTTGTGAGAGGGTTAGACAACCCCTATTTTATTGTGAGGTGAACAACCCCAATATTGTCCCAGTTTGCACAATTCCAGTGCACTGCCAGTTTGAAAATAACTATCTAGTCAAAAACTTTACAGCCACAGTGAATTCCCCATTTGACACGCCCAGCATATTTCAGACTTTGCAACCCCACTATATTCCACCTGTGCCCACTTCCAATATGTTCCAAGTTTGACAATGGCACTATACTCCCAGTTTGCATATCCCAAGTCTGGTAATGCCAGTATTCTCATTTTTGGCCAAACCCAGTCTACTCCCAGGTTACGCAATTCCAGTATTCACCCAGTACCAAACTAGTATCAAAGTGCTTGGTAATGGAACACAAATTCTGTTTCCTGACAAAGGACGTGTGTCATCGGGGCATGAAACCAGGGTCGTCAAACGACAGAGAAAAAACGCTTTGTTGAGGAGCCGGCATTTGCAATAGTAGCAAGCAATTGCATAGTGATTTAAAGCATACTGATAATAGAGCCACAAGGCACGGAGTGACCAGAGAAGTCATTCGCAATACTATTAGCCCTGACACCAGAGACATCTTACATCTGTGTAAGCAATTGGACAATTATTTAAAGCACACCGACAATAGAGCCACAATGCGCTGAGTGACCTAGAAGCCATTTGAAATACTATTAGCTTTAAACATCAGAGATATCTTACATCTGTGTAAGGAGTTTCATCACCAAGTTGATGATCATTCTAAAAACCCATGAGATGATGATTGGATGACTAGAAAAAGCGCCCAAGATTTAATAAGAACACAAACAAATTAACGCAAATCCGGACAGAGGCTATATGGGATCTATTCCCAGAAAATGTATACTCCCTTCCAACAGCTGTGCAGTTGGGATCACGTTGCTCACCCAATACACCTGCGAGGCAATACATAGTGTGTAGTTGTCCTCAGTCCTGACAAAGGTTGAAGAATTGAAGGGCGAGAAATGTTATGCTTTGTCCAATATCAACCGAAACGCATGTCGACTGTTAGATTCCTTGTAATAGACACAGAGGGACACACCTGTCAATGAGAAAGGGTGCAATCACAGTATATGTACTTAATTGTGTGATATGGTGACATTGTTTATGATACTGTTTTGAAACAATGTTGTGAGTTTGCTTGTATGAAAGTGTATGAATGATGGGATAAAAGTTATGAGCTCTGTTTTAGATATTGATTTTGCTATATCATGTTATGTGAGGAAATAAAATTATTTTTTGTGAATTTATGAAAAAGTAGTTGGAGCACATTGTCTTTATTCATCTATTGGTCCATATGTATACACAGGGGTGACTGCTGCAGTCAGCCACCCTTTTATCAGTACCTTAAAGGGCTGTCTCTGGTGGCTGGATAGGGGCCTATCCCCTGATGAATCTGGGGGCTGGCCCCACTGCTACTTTCTTCTGGATGTCCCCATCCACCACATGGGGCCACCCACACTCACCGTGCAGTCTGCGCTCCTTTTTCTGTCCTTGCATGGCCTACTGCCTGAGTAGGGACTCACCTGCTCTCACCATCGCACCCGCAGTCTTCTTCTAATCTTCAGAGGTGTCCACCATAGGCTGGGGCGGGTTACCCACACTCGAAGCTGCTCTGCAGCCACTTCAACTGTTCTGGACAGTCCTTTTGCCGTGGGGCCAGCCCACATCACTGCCACATCCACACGCCACCATCTTAAGTTCAGGTGACGTCCCCATGGTAATGGGGATGCAGTGATATTCACTGCTGTGCCTGCGGCTGGCTTTGGCTTCCCAGTAGGTGGGCTGCTGAAGCTTCACCTGGTCTGCTTCTGCATGGCAGCAGCCGATGGCTTCGCTTCACCCGGGCTGCCATGATGAGGGAGCCTGAGACTCGACCATCACCCAGGCTGCAGAAATATCCAGGGAAGAACAGGAAGTTGCCAGAAAGAGCACCCAATGTTTCTTCCTGAAGTCAGGAGCTAGCACCTCGTAGTGAAATGAAAGATCATTTGCCAGGGTGGAATGAAGGAAAGGCATGAAAGGGGGAGACCGCTTGTCTTTGATTTCTGGGCCTCCCTCCCACCCCCCACTGCAGATCTCTATTCCCATTTCGACAGTCAAGCTCCAGAGAAACAGACCTAAAATCTAGAAGTTTGCTTGCAGGACTCGCACTGATATCTTATTTGGGACATGCTAGCTATGTGGTGGGCTAGTGGGTTTATTCAGGATTATAATCATATTTGTTTATTATGCTAAACTATGACGTGTTTTTCTATGTGAGTGTGCTATGCTACCTCTCTGCACTACTTTCTGCCCTGCTTATCCATGTTAAGCTGTCAGAGGTTTGGTATGCTGCACTGTTACGTTGTGCTACGCCATGTCATAATTATGCTGTGGAAACATATTGCGCAATATGGGTCTGTGTCTTTTGTTCTCAAATGCAAGGGTTAGCTTAAATTTGTGCTTTTGATGTACACCTTTCCTTTGAATTTGTGTCGCTGCCACACCCGCTCTCCCCAGACACATATCCTGATTGGACTTCCACTTCTCCAGCATGGGGTCTGGCATGGATTCACATGCTCATGAATATTCCCCGTCGTCAGGCTGGGAATCCTCGGTATAGAAAAAAATCTGTATCAGTTTCGTTTCTGATCTGTCTTTCTTAGTAGTAACCAATCACTGGTTTCTGGGTCATACTGCCCCAGCTAATGACTGCCCTCTCCCTAAGCCCCACCTCCGGCAGCCATCCTCAGATTTTTACCGCACGTTCAAGTGTTGGGAGTCCTCATGCTGTAGCTCTCGAGCTTTTGCTGCGTTTTCGTGCTTTTTCAGGAGATTTTTCTCATTTTTTCGGTTAAATAGAGCCTCAAGCTCCACCGTTTCTACATCCGATCAACGGGGATCCGTTTCAGAGTTTTCTACACCCCTCAAGGGTGAAGATTTCGTCGAGTTACGCTTTTGGAGGATTCCAGAAGTTCTGAGGCCTACCCCGGACATGGCCCAGGAGAAAGGAAGCTCGACGCCCGGGAAGCTGTTCAGGACCTGCCCTGGATGCCAGCTTCAGAATGTTTTCAAGGAGGACGAGCATTTGTTATGCCTCTACTGTCTCCATGAGGACAAGACGCACAAGGAGAAGGACTGTGCATTTTGTGGGAACATGTCGGAGCGGACCATGAAGGAACGCCACCTCCGTCTCGCCAACTGGCTGGAAGGGAAGAGCCCGTCAGGTGAGAAGAAGAAAAAGAAGTCCGAGCGGTCTTCTAAGTCCTATGAGGGTGCCCCGGCGACGGGGGCCCAACAAAAGGCTAAGCACCGCGGGCACCGGGGGCGCCGAACGGTCGGGCTCCTTGGCTGCCAGGCAGGGCGCATCCTCCCCGGCACCATCAACCACGAGCCAACACTCTGGCTCGGGTAAGAGGAAGTCCGAGAACCCGGCGAAGCTTCTGGAGAGGCCCTGGTCGATCTCGAAGATTCAGGCAGAGGGGGAGCGAGGCTCGGACCCTCCCCCCAAAGTGAAGGCCCCAGGCGTCCAGAAGGTGGCGATGGCCTTAATTCACCCTGCTAAGACCTCGATTGAGGATGTCGCCGCAGCCCTGGCTCAGCCTGTGGAAGCTACACCAGTGGAGGCGCCCTCAGGACCCAGAGTCTCCCTGCCACAGCGGAGGGAGTCGTCTTTCAGGCCCATTGAGAAGACCCCCACAAAGTCCTCGTTGGAGAAGGTGGGGGAGGGGCTGATGGCCATCGTGGATACGGACACGACCTCTGAAGAAGAGCTCATCGAAGTCGTGGAAGAGGCCCAGCCCATCGGGAGGGATCCCGACGAGGGTGACGACGAGAGCGACGGTGTCGCCGACAAGGCTCCTCAAGAGCCCTCGCGCCCGTCGTTTCCGGTGCCGCAGGACACCTCAGCGGCCATTTTGTCAGCGATTCAGTCCTTATGCTCGGAGATGAGGACAAGGTTGCCCCTTCCCCCAACGGAGGTACCTGAGCCAGACCCGACGGGGGAGCCGGAGCCAGGACCTTCGGAGAGTCCACCGCATAAGAGGAGGACGACGCATCCTACGCCACCTCTCCCACCTCTGCGGCCTGCTCTGCCTTCCCCCCGGTCTACTACCCACGGGGATGATACAGGCACGGACACGGCAACGACAGGTACAGATGATGACGGAGGCAACGACGGGACGTGTCCCCCGTCGCCCCCTGCTTGGGCGTCCCCGCCCGACGAGATTGGATCCTTTAATGCCATGATTTCCAGGGCATCCGAGCTTTTTCAGCTCTGCCCAGAAGAAAAGAACAAAGAAGGGTTCCTTTACCAACAGCGCGAGGCTAAAAGGAAGACGGTCCTCGCCGTACCGCTTCTTGATGACATCTGGGATGAGGGGCTCGCCCTCCTCAAGAACCCTGCCACGGCACTGGCAAAGAGGGACCAGTACGAGAAGAAGTACAGGGTCCCCGACGCTGCCCCTTTGTGCCTTCGGGCACAACCTACCCTGGATTCGGTCGTCTCGGAGCAGCAAAGAAGAAAGCTGGGGGGGCATCAGCCTCGACATCAACTTCCCCGCCGGACGGCGAGGGCAGGAAGTTGGACACGATGGGGCGACAGATCATCTCATCCGCAGCGATGACTATCAAGGCGGCCAACGCCCTGGCTATCGTAGCCCGCTACGACAGGGAGTTGTGGTTCAAAATCGCCCCTCTGTTAGACTTCCTTCCGGACGTCAAAAGGGCTGAGGCCCTTGAAATCCTACAGGAGGGGGAGATCGCTTCGGACCACGCCATCATGGTGGCAACGGACATCGCCGACACCGGTTTCCGTCAGTTGGGCAATGGCGTTTGCTTGAGACGACGAGGATGGCTCAAGGCCACAGATTTCCGCCAGGACGTACAAACTAAGGTCTTGGACATGCCCTTCGACGGGAACAACCTGTTTGGGAAGGCGGTTGATGAGTCCCTTCAGGCCATCAAGACAGACACAGAGACTGCCCGGGCACTGGGAGTGCTCCAACAACGACAGCCGTCCTTTCGGAGCTCCGGAGGCAGACGAGGTGCCTCCAAGGGATCCGGCAGTGGCTCCTCCACTTACCGCCAAGCGGCAAGATCTTCGTCCCAGGAAGCCTACAGGGGACACGGCAAGTCAGGTGGTGCCCGTCGTCGTCGACAAGGAGGTCAAAGGGGCAAGGATGGCCTCCAAACAAGATTGAACTGACCGTGGGGTCGGGCCCCCGCCGAAGCACCCCGGTGGGAGGCCGGCTGGCGAGGTTCGTCAGCGTGTGGGAGTCCATCTCCACTGACCGTTGGGTGCTGGACGCCCTGGCCCAAGGGCACGCCCTCGAGTTTCAGAAGAAGTGCCCTTGCGTTTCACCCGTGGCCAGGAAGGAAAATCACGTCCCTCAACTACTGTTGGAAGTAAGGGCGATGCTCAAGAAGGGTGCCATCGAGCTCATCCCAAAGAGGCTTCGGGGCTCCGGAGTTTACTCAAGGTACTTCCTCGTAAAAAAGAAGGCAGGAGGATGGCGACCCATCCTGGACCTACGACGACTGCACAAGTACATCAAGGCACAGAAGTTCAGTATGGTCACCCTCCAGCATGTGCTGGGACAGCTGGAGGAGAGCGATTTCCTGCGTCGTTGGCTTTGGAGGATGCGTACTTCCACATCCCCATTCTAAAAAGACACCGAAAGTTCCTCAGGTTCGTGGTCCAAGGGCGGCACTACCAGGTCAAGGCCCTCCCGTTCGGATTGATTTCGGCACCCAGGGTGTTCACCAAGTGCCTCGCACCGGTGGCGCCGCGGCTGCGCCTACAGGGGATCCACGTCTACCCCTACCTGGACGACTGGCTCATCCGGGCAAGGACAAGAGAGCTCACCGTGGAACACACTGCAAAGACCGTCCAGCTGCTCACGGACCTGGGATTCTCCATCAACTTTCCAAAATCCCACCTGGTTCCGTCGCAAGCCGCCCTGTTTCTGGGAGCCAAGCTCGACACAGTGGCGCGGCTAGCCTCGCCGTCGGAGGAAAGGACCAGGACCATTCTGGGCAAGGTGCAGCGTCTGCTGGCCACGGACATGGCCAGGGTAAGATCTATCAAGTCCCTCCTCGGGATGATGTCCTCCTGCATTTATCTGGTGCGCCTTTGCAGGCTTTGGATGAGACCCTTACAGGAGTTCCTCGACGCCCGCTGGATCCAGTCGGTGGGCAGCTTCGGGGACAGGATCCCTCTCAACGAGACGTTCCGTCAGGCGATCCGGTGGTGGGGTACCCGCTCTCATCTGTCGGCGGGCATGGACTTTCAGACCCCAGCTCACCAGGTGACGGTGACGACGGACGCCTCCCTGGAAGGTTGGGGAGCACACTCCGGAGATCTTCACACGAGAGGCCTTTGGCTCCCGGAGGAGAAGACTCTCCACATCAACATCTTGGAGCTCCGCGCAGTGTTCTGGGCCCTCAGGTCCTTTCTTCCGTCCCTCAAGGCAAGGTGGTGAGGATCTTCACCGACAACACCACCACGATGTTCTACATCCGGAAGCAGGGCGGAACCAGGTCCCCGGCCCTATCCAAGGAAGCCCAGGATCTGTGGCATTGGGCCGTCGCCCAAGGGAAGTTTCTGGTGCCTCTTCATCTGGCAGGAATAAACAACACGAATGCCGACTCACTCAGCAGGGAGCTGCGCTCGTGACACGAGTGGGAACTACGCCAGGATCAAGTGGATCGACTCTTCCAACGATGGGGCGAACCCCAAATCGATCTCTTCGCGACAGCGATGAATTCCAAGTGCCAGAGGTTCACCAGCAGGTTCCCCCAGCTGAGAAGCATGGGCGATGCTTTCTCGTTCCCCTGGGACGGCCTATTTCTTTATGCGTTCCCTCTGCTGCTGTTGCTGCTCCGGCTCATCAACCAGCTCAAGAGGTCCCGGTGCAGGATGATCC
This sequence comes from Ambystoma mexicanum, assembly GCF_040938575.1. Lineage (NCBI taxonomy): Eukaryota > Metazoa > Chordata > Amphibia > Caudata > Ambystomatidae > Ambystoma > Ambystoma mexicanum. The sequence goes on along the minus strand of NC_090923.1, from coordinate 1,385,761,976 downwards.
TCGTCGCACCGGCGTGGCCGAGACAGATCTGGTTCCCGGACCTTCTGGACTGGTCAACGTCCCCACCAGTCAAGCTGCTGACGGACACAGACCTTCTCTCCAGAGAAGGAGGCGCCATTCTTCACCACAACCCGGAGTCGCTGAACTTGCAGGCCTGGATCCTGCAGCACTAGAGTTTGGAGGGTACCACATCCCGGCCGACTGCAGAGAGGTTCTTGCAAAGGCCAGGGCGTCCTCAACTCTCAAGTGCTACGGACATAAATGGAAGAGGTTCTGTGTCTGGTGCCGTGCACAGAAGATTAACCCTCTACGGATTACAGCCCCTCAAGTACTGCCGTACCTACTGTCGCTGGCCAAAGCTGGACTGGCTCACGCCTCCATCAAAATACATCTGGCTGCAATCTCCCGATATACCAGGACGACGGGTCGGGCGTCCTTGTGGTCTCATCGCCTGGTGAAAGTATTCATGAAGGGACTATTCCGATCATTCCCGCCGGTGAAGGCTCCTCCCCGGCGTGGGAACTTAATGTGGTGCTGACCAAGCTCATGGGGGCCCCATTCGAGCCTATGCATTCGGCACCTTTGAAGTTCCTGTCATGGAAGACAGCTTTCCTCGTGGCCATCACCTCCGCACGACGAGTGGGAGAGATCCAGGCCCTATCTTGCAAGCCTCCATACTTGACTTTTCATGACACGAGGGTGGTGCTGAGGACACACCCATCCTTTATGCCCAAGGTGCCGTCGGATTTCCACCTCAACGAGCCCTTGGTGTTGCCAGTTTTCTTCCCGTCGCCTTTGTCGCCGGCCGAGAGGACTTTGCACTCGCTGGATGTAGCTAGAGCGCTGAAGTTCTACGTGGACCGCACGAAGAGTTTTCGGAAGACGTCACAGCTGTTTGTGAACTTTGGGACTGTGAATCAAGGGAAGGCTCTCTCGAAGACTTCCATTTCCAGATGGCTCTCCGGCTGCATCATGCACTGTCACCGGTTGGCAAACCGACAGCTGCCCGGCCGTCCGAGAGCCCATTCGACCAGAGCGATCGCTGCTACCACGGCGTTCCTGTCTGGTGTGCGCCTGCTGGACATCTGCAGGGCTGCGACGTGGAGGTCGACGCACACCTTCACAAGATTCTACTGCGTCGATCAGGACTCCAGGGAGGAGTCCAGGGTCGGCCAAGCAGTGCTGCGCAACCTGTTCGCCTAAGGTGAGCCTGGTGAGGAGGTAAGAGTTGCTTAATGTTGAGTTGTTGTATTGCTTAATGTTGAGCCTGTTGCTCAAGGTGTCCCGTGGTTGTGCATGTGTGTACTGCTATGTATTCTCTTATTCATGAGCATGTGAATCCATGCCAGACCCCATGCTGGAGAAGGAACAAGTTACTTACCTGTAACTGTTGTTCTCCAGCATGGGTCTGGCATGGATTCACATGCGAACCCTGCCGCCTACCCCTCTGCGGCTCTTCACTTGGTCATACTGCCACTTTACGTGCTACCAAATCTGAGGATGGCTGCCAGAGGCAGGGCTTAGGGAGAGGGCAGTCATTGGCTGGGGGCAGTATGACCCAGAAACCAGTGATTGGTTACTACTAAGAAAGACAGATCAGAAACAAAACTGATATTGATTTTTTTCTATACCGAGGATTCCCGGCCTGACGACGGGGAATATTCATGAGCATGTGAATCCATGCCAGACCCATGCTGGAGAACAACAGTTACAGGTAAGTAACTTGTTCCTTCTTTCATCACTGCATCTAAACCTAATCCTGTTTCATCCTTGTATATTTTTCTAATTTTTCATTCTCCCTTCCCAATTGCAATCTTGTAACTGAATTTCAATATTCTTGGTTTGCAAGGGCGTTTTGCTCATTTTTCGTACTCGTTTATTGTATTATTTTTTCTTTATTTACCTCTGCATTTTGTGGCAGTAGCTGTTTAGGAAGTGGTATGTGATGTTATATTGTGATGTTATCCTTTGTTACTTCGTTTCATGTTGAAGCCAAATGTCAACTGTTTTAAGCAGGCATTCGGTGGGAGGCAGTACTCCACAAAATGCCCAAATAAATACATAACACAGATGCGTGGCACTCAGTTCATGAAAAGGGGCATAACACCTGAGGTGCACCTGCAAATGGTCGCTGGTACGCAGGCTCTACACCCCCTTTGGACTGAAGAGACCTACACTGCTATCTATTAACAGGAAAAAGTAACTGCAGCCCCAGACTGAGGAGGTCATACAAGGCTGTATTATGCAGATGAACTCCCAGAAAAGCCCAGCCAACCTGAGCACAAGCAGAATCCTGCCTCTCGCACAACTATGACCATCCCCATGAATGTCCAGAAGTTCTCAAGATCTTGCAGGAACCCGGCCTGCGGATTTGCTGGCATAGGTCCAAAGTTCGATGCCCACCCACATTTAAAAGTGCTTGTAGTTCCTCCCAGCGTTGTTGTCTATACAGTCTGGCCATTCGGGGCATTGAGAGTAAGCAGAAGGGCATGTGCTCTTCTGTTCCTTTCTGCACGATTTCAACACACCCAGGCTCTCGGACACCCGGTCTTGTGGAAGGCTTAACAGCATGACATCCCTGGGCCAAAGACATATTGCTGTCATCATTTTACATAAAAGGGTGTCAAACTGTAACTGCATACAGGCAGGAGGACGGACAACTGACCCTTCTCTCCCTACCCACCCTGGTAATCATACTCCCACAGCTGCCTTTCACACAATCTCTTGAACACTGTGCTAGTTGGACCACTCTAGTCCCATATTTTCTGTTACCAAAACATTGACCTCTGTACACAGTCTGTTCTTATCTTTGACAAACTTATCTCATTGACCTGTGTTACAATGTATGGAGTTGCCTGGGCAAATAAGCCACCAAACATCCAGGATTGCCTGCGCACTCTCTCCTGAGCCACTAACTTCCAAATTCGAAAATCTGCCATGGAAACACAAACCAATTCTCACAATGCTCGAGGACATATCCTGCACTGCTCTTTTGCAAAACTATGGTCCACCATTCATGACCGACATGCACCCATGCTACCACAATACATTGTTCCCCACTGTATCCCTCCCTCTTTTATGTTTGTAGCATCTCTTTTCCACTTTCCCATCCTCTCATTTTCGCTTTGCTCATGCTCTTTCCTCCAGCAGACTGCGGTCTGGATACCCCTGGCCAGTGCTTCAGGTAAGATTTTGAAGTGGTAGTGTTTTACTCCCTATTTTTTTAAGTTGGGAGCAAAATTATTTTTTGGGGAGTAAACATGTAAGTCCATTTCCCAATGGGAGTATTGTATAAGCGAGTAAAAATGTTTTAACAGGATAACAAAAATGTTTTTGTAATAATTATTTCTCTGCACCTGCTTACTCATGTACATCAAAAGATGCATGTTTACTTCTTCTGATCAGGCAGTAATAGTAATTTCTTACTCTTGTGCTACATGCACTACTGGTCCAAAGATATCCATGGAATTGGGGGCTGCAGGGAAAGGCATTTGCCTATTTTTATGGAGTAAAAGTGGGCGATACACCCTTTATCTGTAGAGCTGCCCCTGGTGGGGAACATAGTGTGCCATTCAACAGACCAGCCTAGGTGCACTGAAACTACTATGGTAGTGATTTGGTGTAGTATAAAAGCCTTCTAGCATAACATCATATAAATAGACTTATTTGCTACAAGCGAAAACAAGACAATGCCCAGACTTCGCGTCCAGGTTCCCCCAGCCAGGCTCCAAGGGGAACACCCTATGGATGAACTGGTCAGGGAAATATGCTTACGCTTTTCCCCCCAACACCTCTCATGAGGAAGGTGGTGAACAGGATCCACAAGGAACCGATGACGCTTATCCTAGTTGCTCCTATGTGGGCAAGACAACCATGGTATCCACATCTGCGCAAACTGACGATGTGCGATTCTATCAAACTCCCATGCCCGTACAATCTACTCGCTCAGCAGGAGGGACTAACCGTGCACCCGCAGCCCCACTCAAAGAACTTGGCAGCATGGCTCCTGAAGTCATAGAGTTTGGCCATGTTAATCTGCCACAGTGATCCATGGATATCTTGAAGGAATCAAGAAAACCAAATACTAGACACTGTTACTTTGACAAATGGAGAAGATTTATAATTTGGTGCCAGTCTAAACAAATCAACCCCATTGAATGTATTCCTTCCCACATTCTAACTTATATGCTCCATTTACTAGATGCAGGGTTAGTATTCAACTCCCTAAAGGTCCACCTGGCAGCTTTATCAGCCTACACCACTTCCCATAATGAGGTGTCATGGTGGAAGGTACCTGTCATCAAGGCATTCAGGAGTAAAAAGACACCACCCTCCTATTTCTAACCCACCGCCAGGATGGGATCTCAACGTGGTACTCGCTAAGCTCATGGGGGACCCCCTTTCGAGCCAATGCACAAGTCTAGTCTAAAACACCTGACTTACAAAACCGCCTTCTTAGTGGCTATCACTTCCATAAGAAGAGTGAGTGAAATACAAGCATTGTCAGTGCAGGATCCTTTCTTTGTCGTACACAAAGACAAGCTGGTTTTACGTACTCACCCTAGGTTGTCCCCTAAATGAATCTCCAATTTTCACGTTAACCAGTCAATTGAGCTACTGGCTTTCCTCCAGGAACCCAACAGCTCAGCTGAGGTGAAATTCCACACACTAGATGTGAGGAGGGTGGTCCTCTATTATGTAGACAAGACCAGACCGCTAAGAAAAACAGATCAACTGTTTGTCTCCATAGCGCCAGGCAGAGAAGGTGACCACATTTAAAAAAATGCCATCTCTAGGTGGATAGTCAGATGTATCCAACTGTGCTATTCCCTACCAGATAAAACACTGCCTTTTACGCCCATGGCTCACTCGACTAGAGGCACAGGAGCCACCCTGGCTTTCATTGCAAATGTCCCCTCAGACAGTATTTGCAAAGCAGCTACATGGAGCTCAATTCATACTTTCACTCAGCATTACTTCATTGACACTCATTCCAAGACAGATGCACAAGTGGGACAAGCAGTTCTAAGACACTTATTTGCTGATGAACCTTCTCACATCCCACCTCTTTCTTCTAACACTGCTTGCTGATCTATGTACGGCATGTGATCTAAGAAGATTCCACAAGCCTCAGAAGGGATACATTACTCACCGTAATTGTATTTCTGATGCTTGTATCTGCTTAGATTCACATGCAACACACCCTTCCTCCCCTGGGAGAGAAGGCGCATGGATGCTTATGAGCTTGTCTGATACGTATCTGCTTGGATACAACTGTACTCGCGCTACACCTCATGCTACCTCATGTCAGAAAAATAATCTGAGGGACCACGACGCGTGAGGGATCATAGGTACAGTGGACGTCACACTAGGGATAGTATTACTGGCATGCCCTGTCGACGTCCCTTTCCGAGTTTCGAAAACAACAACTGTAATACTCTGCAGCTTCCACTAGATGTCGGCCTATGCACAGCATGTGATTCTAAGCAGATACAAGCATCAGAAATACGATAACAGTGAGTAATGTATCCCATACCCACCTCACCTAGTGCCAGCTGGGATGCTGTACTGTGCTGGGACACATTATTGCTTAAGATGTTAGCAGAAGAGGAGTGAATGGAAGATTAATCTCTCCTCCACCCCTTGTCATCTGCTTACATGGCATATAAGCCTTTTAATACTTTCTGTTTTCTCTCTCTCTCTCTCTCTCTCTCTCTTGTCCTCAGATGCTCAGCAGATGATGATAGGCTCCTGCAAGATGGAGGATATCGCCGTCCGGGTGCTGACCAGGGTGATTGGTCACTATCCACATCGCAACGAGCTGCTGGTAGACTGTGGTTGGACGGGGATAAGCTTACACAGCCTGGGGAAGCTTCCGTCTGGCTATGCCATCATTGAGGGACACCCTGACTTGAAGTAAATATGGCTGTTGCTATTTCATCTATATGATTAATCGTGGTCATAGAATAAATAGACTACTAACAGTGCTTTTAAATAACAAGTCTGTGGGCCTTATTAGGGGGTCGGCAGTAGAACCTGCTGGTAGGCGGCGGGCTACCGCCGACCCCGTAACACCATTTCCGCTGCCTGACATCCCATTGCCACGCGATATTATGGCAGGCGGTGGAACAGTAAATCCCCATTCCTGTGGAGTCCCATAGGACTCCATCGGCCTGGGGTCACTGGTGCTTCAGTGAAAACACTGCCCGTAGGGGCCTGAATTCCCAGCTGGGAGTTCCAGGCCCCTACCGGCAGACTCTTAATTTGGTGGTCTGGAAAGGGGGCCGGTACATTGCTACCGGCACCCTTATTTCCGGACCACCAAACTTGTATTGAGGCCCTGTGTCTTGAATTCATTAAGTGTAATGCGAATACACCTATCGTAAAAACCAAACAGAATCCTAGGTTCCTTGGGCACACTACCCAAATTGAGTAAACATTGTGCTGGGTTTTGAATACATGAATATCAACAATTACTATATCTACACTTAGTTTTATTGTTATTTAAATAAATGTAGAACAATTCTTGTTTCACTTGGACCAAAGTTCTTATTCTTATTGAGAATTCCTATTTAGGGTTTTGGTTAACTTAATTCTGTTAGGCAACAAACTGCTTGCCGACCAATACGAGAAGACATTTACTACGCGCTTTTATATGTGTGCTTGATAGCGCGAGTACAGTGACTGCTACTTAATAACGAAGAAGCTGGTACCTGCCGCGGGCTAGCGTACTGTTGAGCCACCGTCTAGGTTCAAGTTCTAGGGTCAGCATAGCAGCACACTGAGTATTCTTGCACACATCCTTCCCACAGTTAAAGCTGTGGTTCACAGCTATTCCTTAGTCCATAGACTGTCCCTGTGTATTGTATATCGTAGACCAGTGGCATGACTGAAAACCAGTACGTTTTGCACTTGGCTCTCCCTGTGGTTGGCAATTGGGTCTTTGTTTTCTTATTGAATTATGGCACTGGATACGGAATCTCTGAGAATTGGCCTTATTTTTCAGCTGTTACTTCTTCATGGAGACTGTGCTTTCTCTAGACAAATTGTAATGTGTTCGTCACACTGTTGGGTCTCACAGAGCAGAAGCTTGTTCTTTAAGTGGCGTAGTTTGTCCCTATTCATATCCTGGTGTGCAGAGGAAAGAAAAGAAAAAAAGGATGGAGGTGCAGGGAAAAGTGAGAGCCGGGAAAACTGGACATCCGATGTCAGGAAGGTTTGGGAGAGGGTAGTGTTTGTTACGTAGTAGATGCTTTTAGACTTGGTGCAGCTCAAAGAGATGAGAGTGCAGAAAAAAGGAGGGCAATTGTCGAAGGCCTATAACCAAAGGCAACATTGCCATGAGGGCACATACTTTGTACTCAGTGGATTGTACATTTGTGGCTGAGTGATGGCCTGGACATGTGCTCAAGCATTCCCTTGAAGCGTGGACGATTGTTTGCATAGTTTCCACCCCAACACACAACCAAGTGTCTTAATCCTGGGACTTCCAAGCCCAGCTGTGGTAGGGAAAGACACATTGTGCGCCTTTATGGAACTGAGGGGTGCAAGGCTGGCTTGGTAAGGTGAACGAGCTGCAGAAATGTTCGCCAACTGCCTAGCCTGGGCTCACATGTAATTCCAGGTGTCAGGTGGTGGGGCAGGCTGTCGCGCCCGAGGAATCCACACACAACTGGAGTACCAAGAGCCTCGGGTGGACTCGGTGTAGGAATGTGGCAAAACAATTGAAACCAAAAATGGTCAGTTCCACTTGCCTAATCCATCCCTCTCTTCCCTTTGGTTCTGCCTCCTGGCCGTTAAATGACTGTGTGGTTTCAGGTGTCTTGATGCACTTCTTTCTTGTCCTGGCAGGTGGCTGCCATGTCATGGAATCGTCAGGATGTGTGACTCTTAGTTGTTCCCTTCCACCTATTGGGCTTGAATGGTCCTGGGTGGCTGACCATGCTTCCACTCCTCGGTTAGGCGGCACCAGACATCATCTTGTGTTGCAGGTCATGGGGTGCTGGTGGCAGACTCTGCACACTCTCGGCTAGTACTGGATTGCCAGGTGCCCCACTGCCAGGTACCTCTGGGTATGCCCTTTGTCTCCTGGCTTCATCTCCCTCTTACTCTTGTGCCTTACCTGCTTTCTCCTCAGTGCTTCATAACAATTGGACCCTTTCCACCCTCCCTCGCATCTTCCAGCTCATTTCTTCTCGTTCTCTTCACTTTACGTCCCCTCCTTTCACTTCCCTCCTCCTTCACCTCATCAATACGAACATGCTCTTCCATGTGGTCCTCATCGCCTCTGTTCCTCTTCCTGTTGTTCCCCTCTTCACTACACTGAAACTTTCGCCCTTCAAACACGCTTTCTCAGCATAAAACGCTTATGGCCTTTACAGAAACGTGGTCAGGGCGGAGCGTTTACAAACACCCCCAAACCACACTCAGATGCGTAGAACAGTAACCTGATTGCAGGAATTGGCTGTCCTGGCTGGCCTGCATGTCTCGGCATGGACCGTACCGAGCCCTTAATAGACCCATCTGCCATTTTACGTGCCGCATCATCGCTGTGTTTGTTACTGCTGGTCCTCCTCCCAAAGGCTGATAGTTCCCTGCTCCAATTACCTCAAGACCCACGGGCATCCCTTTCTCCTCCTCGTTAAGCTGTACAGGGAAGTTGATGTCTGTCTTTTGTGCTTGTTCGGAATCAAACCATTGTTGTATGCCTGACTGTTTGCGGCTGAGGACCAAATGCTCCAACATTCCCTTGTATGTGACATTCAGAGAAGCAAGGGTCACAGGAGCCTCAGGAGTAATCTCCCTTGTTGCAGTAGTGGTATCCAGAGAACCAAGAGTCAAAAAAGCCTTGGGAGTAATCTCCCTCATCATAGTAGTGACATCCAGAGAATTGAGAGTAAAGAGTGTATCGTGTGGAATCTCCCTTGTCACAGTGGTAATCTAGTTACGTTTAAAGAGGACATTAGACAACAAGAGCTATCTGGATATAATCTTCATAACGTCATAGGACAGGGAAGAATTACTGGAATTGTAAAGCAAGCTTTTAGAAGCCCCCGTGGAAGAAGTGAAGAGACTTTTGAGGACAATTGCTAAAGAATATCCCAGGACAGCCCTCAAGGTGGTATGAGGTGGGTCAGGAAAAGGGAGTCATTCTCCTGGCCACACTTTCTCTGTTGAATCAGAAGTTAGTGCAAAAGAGATGAAGACATAGCCAGTTCACCAGGAGAAGGAAGTCATTCTCAAGGTATTACTTTCATTTGGATGCTTAACTTTATTATAAACTAGTGGTAGGGTTAGGGTAGGTTCTTGCACAGAGGACGGACACTTTTCATTTAGACCAGGGGTCTCCAACCTTTATGTTAGCTAGAGCTACTTGTAGTGGAGGCCAACAGTGGAGAGCTACTAGCGGGCAATATCAGAGTGGGGATGTATACAAACCTCCGAATTTTAACCAATATTTTTTGGGCCCAATTATCTACCCTCTATAAACAGATGGAATAACATATGCCTTCACGATTATATTAAGAACTTCAAAAACCTCTTTGTTGCATTATTATTTATTAGTAGCTGTCTCAAAAAGACAGATATTTGTTGGACTACCACACAAATATCCTGTAATTTTTGCGCCTCTTGCTTTGCGTTTTAAGCAGGCTTTCTACATGCTAGGCACACTATTATTTTCCAAATGTGCATTTCACACTTCCATAAAAATACAGTAATTTCCAAATTGAAAAATGCTGCTTGCGTTCACTAGTTTTCTTTGAAATGTTTTTTTTTGTCAGACACCACACATACTCTGTTATTTGTGTGCCCCTCTGTGTTTTAGCACAGGTTATATTTATAAAGATGTTATATGCTTGTCAAACTGGTTAATCACAAATAAATGCTTCTGTTGTGCTGACAGCAGTTTTTAGGAAATTAAACTGTGGGTCAATGGGTGCCAACTTTTGATTTTCACTACAGGGGCAGAAAAATCCCCCTCCTCCCTGAATATAAGCAAGCACCCAGCCCAACCCATGCTCCGGCCAAGCACATTTTATAACACTTTATTTTAATAAGGCACTGCAAAAAGGCATACGATTAACATGTAGTTTTGAATATATAACATCTCAGCATCAGTCTGTCAACCTGCTGAGCTTCCCTGGTAGGCTTTTACTGTACAGCGTGTCTATGGATCGCTTAATGTACTAAAAGTGGGTGTACCTGTGTCATGGAAGTGATTTAAACTGGAAATGTACAGTGTGGAGTTTGGAAAGAAGCCACATGAAATACATTGCAGCATTTTTTAAATATTACTTTGAACATTTCCAGGCGAGAGGCAGTGCTACTGTGATATTTTTATTACATGGTCACAATGATCCTGATCCTGCCCCAGCCCCTCCGACATCTCTGGCAAACAAGAGCAGCTTGCTTAAGCAAGACAGTTGTCGTGAGGGCGCACAAGGCCAAATGTGTTACTACAGGCAGCCTGCAAAAGCAGAACGTAATACTGACATCTGCCAGTGAATCTACAAGCAGCTTCACGTGGCACAACAGCCAAGCTCCCTGCCTGCAATTAGGACGACCAGGGTTTGGATTCTAAGCTCAGAAAATAGCTGCAAAACAGACCATTAAAAAATGTAACTAAAAAAAGTTTTTATTTTTCGGTATCCCCAGTGCGGGAGACTGAAGAGGCTCAGGCGAACTACTAGTCGCCGGCGATCGACCATTTGGCGACCTCTGATTTAGACAAACATCCTGACGATAAGTACCCGAGTGGATATTGGTTAAGGTAGGGATAACCCTGTAGAAATAGGGAGAGGTAGGATTTTTTTCTTTATCTTTACAAATAAAACTTGTTGAAACATACCACCCATTTGTCAGACTCCTTACTCCACCTCACCACAGGGGAAAGATATCCTTACGGGACAAGGGGCTCTTTCTGCGGTAATGCTTGTGCGAATATTTCATGGGCCCAAGAAGGGTTCTGCTACATATGCGATTATCCCAGATTGACAAATTCCTACTTAATATATCTTAACTAGCTGCTAATCAAACCCATGTACTAATTAATTTTTAATTACCATGCTGTGTGTGTGTGATTGCTTGTGTTTTCCCACACGCGCAAAGCCAAAATGTTAACAGTCTCAGATAATTACATTTGAGACAAAGCCCATACCACATACCATGTGCAGAGGGAGCACAGGTGCACAATGAGACAGGCCAAGAAAATCTCACAAAAACTGATTTTCCTCTACATTAGTTATTTTAGTACCTCCGTGCCCCCAACATTTGCACCATAAGTGGCCACTGAAATTGATTTTGCATGGGACGGTTCTGAGGGAGGGATACAGCCAGAGCTTGAGTCTTAAAAGCGGGAGGGGGGGACCCTGACAAGCATTGGGAAGTGACGTCATGGGACATCAAAGTGAAATATGCTAATTTAATTTTGGCTTGCATTTCAGAATTGAACAAAATCACACAAGACAAAAAAACTTTTGTCAAGAGAACATATTTTCATATTACCTTCCTGGTTAAATATAAAATGAAATAAACGTTTAAATCCGAGAACATGTAACAAAATATGTCCTGTATATTAACATGTCAATAGAAGACCTTTTCAGTTCAGCAACCAACTATTGCCATGGGCTTGTCAGTAAGTCTCGGTCTAAGAGGCGCGAGGCCAGGGTTTGATTCAATTCCCAGCCACTTATTAATGTTTATTTATTTAAAACGTTTTATACACTCAGGGGGACGGTGTCCGCCCTCTCAAAATAGTGGGCGGATGCCATCCACTGCGTGGTCCCTCATCCTACACCCTGGATACAGCGAGGGTAGAGTCTGTACAATGTTCTTGCAGTTCTGATCAAGACTCCATCTTCCTTGGCCAGTGTTGATGATGGCCAATAAGCAACATTTACAGACCGCTTTAAACTTGTGGAGATTGTCCCACCCAGCTAGGGGAACTGCTTGCCCCACCCTCTGAGGATGATAGAGGGCTGAGCCAGGGGGATCCTCTGTGTCACACCTGAACAAAGTGGTGTGACCCTCCTGTTCTTCCCCACTGCTTCCCTCTCTTGACTTTGCAGGATGCCACCTCACTTTCATACATTCACTGGATGGCAGCTTTAGAAAGAGTTGCCTAATATTTTTTTAAGAACTTTGTAAGATGCATTTGTGTGTTCAACAGTAGGACGTGGCACATATTTCTGGTGTGAACTCCTTTATCAATTGTAGACACTCCTACCCCGGGCCACTCCCTGCATGCTCTGCTGCTTAGCTGGGAGCTCCATCAAAATTTGACGTGAACATCACAAAATTGTGAGTGAAGTGTTGACGCGTCTTAATAACTAAGATAAATTCCCCTTTGGCAACAACTTGCATTTACCTTAAAATTAACATACTGCGCAAGGGGGTGTGATATGGCGCCCTAAGTGGCGGAAAACGTACCACAATGCTTTCTGACTGAGGGTGAGCTTCATTGCTCGTGAATTGGCTTCCTTCACTATACACCCAGGTCACTGTGGCAGTATTGTGAAGCTAGAGCGGGGTCAGCTCTACTGAGGCCGGTGTCCGGGACGTGGCGAACGGGTCTGAAGGAAGGACGCGTCCTTTCGGAGCCCTTGTTTTTGTTTTCTCTTTTTCTTCATTCTCAAGTATGCCATCACAAGGACAAAATGAAATATACAAAAGGAAAGACATATTTCACGTCCTACTTGTTCCTCTCCTTTATATAATTAGTTTGTGTGGTTACTGCTCTATAATATAAGTTAAAAAATCTGATGAAAAGAGTCTTTTAAGGCCTAAAGATTAGAGAGAGAGAGAAAGAGAGTTAGAGAGAGAGAGAGAGAGAGAGAGAGTGTGTGTGTGTGTGTATTGAAAGTGCACAACCTACTACACACTGTCTACGTGCATAATCAAAATGTAATTCACAATAGTTAGAATGGCATCATTGAGAGGGGGGTTAAAAAAACTTTGTGGTAAAAGATGTTCCTGGCCCAACCCCCTATGCCACGCTTAAAGGGCTAAAAGTGACCCCCATCCGCCTTTATCCTTGTCAGACCCTGGTATTAATTTATTTAATTGGTTATTTATTACGCCCTTAGTACCCAGAGGTTTCTAAGCACGGACCCGGGGATCGAACCTGTGTTGCTCTGCTTTGTCTTGCTTCCAAGGCGAGCACGTTGCAGCTGAGCTATCCTCCCCGCGCTGTGTGGAGGCAATTTTGCAGGAATTAAGATCACTCAAACCCTTTATGGAAGTCATGAACTGCAAACTTCAACAATTGGTTGACAGGCGGGCCACGTTTGAAGCAGAGATGAGGGAAATGCAGCACAGGATAAGTGAAGTAGATGATGTGTCGCCCACAGTGGCACGCTTAGAATTAGCTGTAAAAGAACTTCAAAAACATAATGCAGAGTTGGAAAACAGGCGCAGGCATAATTATCTAGACATAATAATCTAGACATTTCAGGCTTACCGGAGGGATGTGAGGGGGAACAACGCTATTCTTCCGCGATCCTCACCTTGCACAATGATCTTCCTGCCGCTGCAATATACTAACAGTTCCTGGATGCTCGCTGGGTACAGGTGTCCGGAAGCTTCGCAGACAAGGTCCTGCTCGACGTAGAGTTCCGTCAGGCTATAACGTGTTGGGGCGTTCACTCCAACATCGCCCCGGGGCACAGGGTTTCAAAACCCTCCCTACCAGGAAACTGTCACCATGGATGCTTCCCTGGAAGCCTGGAGATCACACACCGGACGTCTGCATGCCAGAGGCCTGTGGCCGCCGGAGGAGAAGGATCTCCACATCAACATTCTGGAGCTATGGGCAGTGTTCTGGGCCTTCAAGTAATTTCTTCCACCTCTGCAGGGCAAAGCGGTGAGGATTTTACTAGACAACACCACCATGATGTTCTACATTAGGAAGCAGGGGGGCACTCGATTCCCAGTGCCCTCCAAAGAGGTGCAGGACTTGTGGCAATGGGCCGTCGGACACAAGATGTTCCTCGGCCCCTTTCACATGCAGGGAGTCATGAACACCATTGCTGACTCCCTCAGCAGGGAGTTGCACACCTGTCACAAGTGGGAACTTCGGCAGGACCTGGTGGACCGCATCTTCATTAAGTTGGGCAGGCCCCAGATCGATCTGTTTGTGATGGCAGCAAACTCCAAATGCCATAGGTTTGCCAGCAGGTTTCACCATCCGAGGAGCATGGGGGACGCATTCCCCTTCCCGTGGGAAGACCTGTTTCTGTACGCGTTCCCTTTGTTGCCTCCCCTGCTACGAGTCATCAACACACTCAAACAGTGCCGATGCAGGATGGTACTCATCTCCCCGGCGTGGCCGAGGCAGATTTGGAACCCAGACCTTCTCAGCCTGTCAGCATCGCCTTTGGTCAAACTGCTGGTAGTCCTGTATCTTCTTACCAGAGAAGGAGGCACAATCCTGCATCATGACCAAGGATCGCTGAACCTGAGGGCTTGGCTCCTGCAGCCCTAGAGTTTGGAGGATGTGAGTTGCCAGCGGACTGCAGGGAGGCCCTTGCCAACGCCAGTGCATCGTCGACTTTGAAGTGCTACAGTCACAAGTGGAAGCGTTTCACTACGTTGTGCAGGTCGCAGAAGAACACCCATTTGAAAATCATGGCCCACAGATTCTTCCGTACTTGTTATCCTTGTCCAAGGCCGGTCTGGTGCACGCCTCTATCAAGGTGCCTCTGGTGGCTATCTGCCACGTCCCTAGGAGTTCCCGTTGATCCCGATGTCACCCCCCAAAACCCCAGACCCAATACCTCCTCTATGCCCCATCCGCAGGCTAGGATCCGGGACCCACCGCTGCCTTCCTCCCGTGTTCCAGGGCGGCAGCGCCAACGGCCAGCCCATCAACGCGGACGCCCACTCCATTGGCGTATTCCGTGGTGGCTGCGGGATCAACAGCGTTTCCTGCTTCCGCGTCACGTGACCAACATCTCCCGCTCACGTGTAACAACAACACGATCACGTGATGCGGGTTCGGACCACGTGACCAGAAAAGAAACGTAGCGCCATTATTTAAACGTTCGAATACAAGTGTTCAGTGCTTCACAGCTG
Source organism: Ambystoma mexicanum (assembly GCF_040938575.1). NCBI lineage: Eukaryota > Metazoa > Chordata > Amphibia > Caudata > Ambystomatidae > Ambystoma > Ambystoma mexicanum. Next base: position 1,385,746,904 of record NC_090923.1, on the reverse strand, counting down.
TTCTAGTGACTACTGTTTGGCGCTACGTTCATCTTTGGCTCGCTTGGAATTCGATCTTGGATTGTTTCACGCACTGTTTTTTGAATTGCCCTGTGTTCTGGATCTTGGATATTGGAACTCTGGTTACGAATCATGGACTGCCTTTGGTCTTCCATTCTGATACTCGTCTTGGTTTTGTTTTTCTGGACTTCTTGCTGGATTCCATCAACAGTTGGGCCCGGTGCCTTCAAAGGACTCCACCTACCTTCTGGGGAGGAACAACCTGCATCGAAGGCAAGACACTGGTGGGTCCCGGAACCCCTCACTAGGTTCAACTGAATTACGTCTATCAGCCATTGGTAAAACCGTTCCTTTCTTGTTGTTTGGTTTGTGATTATTGTTGTGGCTAGTTACTTAACCAGTGTTTATTTGCAGTGGCCCAGGGGTTCCCAGAAGTCTGTGGCTCCGGAAGACCATCTCCCACCTGTGGCCCCAAGGGCTGTACAGAGAGTGACATTTGTAGTCTCTCTGTGCGGCACTTGTGGACGGAGGTATTCTCGTTCTACACGACAGTCAAGACACAACACTATCTCCCGCTACACCAGGTCTCCAGGACGATCTTTCCTTTGGTCTCACTGTCTCATCATGGAGTTTCTCAAAGGACTGTTTCAATCTTTCCCGCCAGTGAAGGCTCCTGCCACAGTGTGGGAACTCAACCTGGTGCTGACGAGGCTCATGGGTGCCCCCTGAAGCCTATGCATCAGGCCCCTCTCAAGTTCCTCTCGTGGAAAACGGCTTTCCTTGTGGCCATCACCTCTGTCAGGAGGGTGGGTGAGATCCAGGCCCTACCCTGCAAACAGCCATATCAGACTTTCCACAAGTCAAGGGTGGTGCTGCGGACACCCCCTCTTTTATGCCAAAGGTTCCGTTGAAATTCCACCTCAACGAGCCCCTTGGTGTTACCTATGGTTTTACCCGAAGTCTGAAAGGGCCGTGCATTCGCTGGACATTGCTTGTGCCCTGAAGTTCTACGCGATACGCACAAGGAGTTTTCGGGAGACTTCTCAACTGTTCGTGAACTTTGGTCCTGCGAACCATGTGAAGGCCTTGTCCAAGGCTTCCATCTCAAGGTGTTTCTCCGGCTGCATCATGCACTGTCATCGGTTGGCGAACCGACCGTTGACCGGCCGTCCGAGAGCCCACTCCAAAAGAGCAATGGCGGCATTCCTGTCTGTTGTGCCCCTGCTGGACATCTGCAGGGCTGCTATTTGGAGGTCCATGCATACCTTCACAAAGTTCTACTGCATCGACCGGGATTCCTGGGAGGAGTCCAGAGTCGGCCAAGCAGTGCTACCCAAGATGTGTTTGCTTGAGGTGATTCTGTTTCAGAGGTAAGAGTTGATTTCTTCTGTTGATCCTTGCCACCTCCCGTGGTTGTAAAAATGTTGGACTGCTGTGTATTCGTTATTGATGGGCATGTGAATCCATGCCAGACCCCATGCTGGTGAAGGAACAAGTTACTTACCTGTAACTGTTATTCTCAAGCATGGGTCTGGCATGGATTCACATGTGAATCCTCCCTCCTACCCCTCTGCGGCTCTTCTTGGTCAGACTGCCCCTTTACGTGCTTAACCAAAACTGAAGATGGCTGCCAGGGGAGGGGCTTAGGGAGAGGACTGTCATTGGCTGGGGGCAGTATGACCCAGAGGACAGCGATTGGTTTAGAGGAGAAATACAGTTCGTAAGTGAAAGTGAAACAGTTTTCTTTTACCAAGGATTCCCGGCCTGACGACAGCCAATATTCATGAGCATGTGAATCCATGCCAGACCCATGCTGGAGAACAATAGTTACAGGTAAGTAACTTGTTCCATAGGAATCATTAGGGGATATATGTAAAGTGCAGGTAAGAATTTGAGAAATTGTATCCCAAGTTGACAGTTGAAAATTAAGTAGCTCCAGGGAGGACCTTGCAATAATGGTAACTCCTCCCCTCGTCGACTTTCTATTTGCCCATTTAATTTGGACCTTTTCTGTGGCCAATAAATGGAAATCTGCTGCAGAGTTAACATTGAACCAAGATTCTGTTATAAAAAGAATATCTAACTTAGACGATATAATAAGGTCATTAAGTGTGAGAGCATTCTTAGCTGCAGATCTGGCATTAATCATAGCCACCTGCATGGCCAATGCAGGGTGTAAAGATAACACATAGATATTGTAGCAGATGCTAAATTGCCTAATTTTATCTAAAGCCCTTAAACTAGTAGTACCATGCTTATTTTTCTTAAGTGCCTGCAGAATATCTGTTGTATACTGCATCATCATGTTCTCCCCCAAAACCGACATAGATATTCCCAAGATAATATGAAATCAGTTAAATCGCATAACTTTTGAGATGAGCCGACGTGGTGCCAGTTTGACGATTGCCGTGATTTACAAGTGAACACTTTGAAAAAGTTAAGTTCAATACATACCGCTGCTTATAAACGTGCAGCGCCCCTCGCCGACCATCGAATTGGCCTGAATAGGCCCAAACAGGCTTCTTTTGACCCTGCGGCCTGGGAAAATGGCACGACTGCCTGGCGTCTGCTGGAATTGAAGTCAGTGACTTCAAACTTTTGTGCAAAATGGGCAAAGCACACAATCACACAGCACACACAACATTAAAATGTATAGCAGTTGAAATGACTCCTAAGATATTAAAATGCATTTCCAATTTAAATGCAGTAGAAAACATAAAAGTCAGATCTTAAAAATCGAATTGTATTAGGTGACTTTAAAAATGTAATGAACCCTTTATGGACAAAAAATCGAAATGTATCTTTAAGAGTTCTAGAAAACATAGTGTTTTATAGTGCCTCTCAGAAACAGGATTGTTGGACGCATGACGCTTGACTCAGCCCACAGACTGATTTTACCTTCAAATCCTTACCCCATAATATGCTTTCCCACTTAGATTGTGTGTTACTAAAACTTTATCAGGGCTATAATTGATTCTGAAATTGGCAGCATAATTATATTTGACCATGCCCCAGTGATCACATCATTTGTGCTTATGGATATTAAAAAAACTCAAATAAATAGAGATTTAACAATCTCCTACTACAAGATAGAGAATTTGTGTGATCTTTCCTCTCTTTCCATCACAAATTTTTGGGTAACAATCATGATTAAGATACCTTCACGGTAAATAATTGGGATGCATATAAAGCAGCATTGAGGGGTCATATTATCACACATGTAAACCAAAAAAAAGAGCAGAAGAGATAGCTAGATTCACTTTATCAATAACCCAATAATTGCAAGAAAATATATTATCAAAATCCTATAGAACAGTGCCTACTTCCTGCCTTGTCCCTTTGTACTCAAATTAATTAAAAATGAACAGAACAAGCTTCAGGGATAATTCTGAAATCTGAAATTGCTTCTTATCTAAAAGTTAAAATGGACAAAGCTACTATCTCGCACATTAAAAATGATGCGGGTTGTACGGTATCTAATGGTAAGGCTATAATGGATACCTTTAGAAGATGTTATCAAAAGTTATATTCCTCTGAACAAACGTACTTCCCTAATAATCTTAATTCTTTCTTTAACAAAATTGGTAGAGACTCCTACTCCCATTTGGACTTGAGTGTATTAGATAAGCCCTCAATGACCTGTGAAAAGGCAAAGCCCCTGGCCCTGACATCCTTTCCATATAATTTTTGTATCACTTTTCTGCAATCTTGTCCCCTAAATTAGAAGCAGTTTATTCATATTTCTCTAATGTAGGTAGGTCATCTGGCACGTTTGCTGAGGCACTATTCATTCTTTTTCCCAAGATGAACTTCCCAAGCATTATAGACCTAGATCACTGATTAATATTGAGTGTAAAATGTTTGCGAATAGACTTGAATCGTTCCTTTCCAAAATGATCAGACCTGACCAAGTAGGATCTGTTAAGGGAAGAAACATCACATCTAATACTAGATTACTATTTAATGTTAAGCACTTTAATAAAAGTGAATTAAAAGGATAGGGATGGTTATGCTGCAGTTGCTCGTGATGCTGACAAATCATTTGACAGTGTAGAGTGGGCATACCTGTTCCAATCATTATGCTGGCATGCCTTTCATATCCCTAGTTAAATTGTTATATTCTGATCCTAGACCATCTATATTTATCAATGGTCAAACAATGTTGTTTTTTACTACAAAGAGGGATTAGACAGGGATGCCCTTTATCGCCTATCTTATATGTTTTATCCCTCAAGTACATATTAGAGTTTATTAGAAATGATGCACTCATTCCAGGGATTAAATGCAAGGGATTCTAGGCCAAGATGGCTGCCTATGCTAATGATATACTTATACTATTAAAAACCCCTAGTAGCACCTCTTCCAAACCTATTGCATACATTAGACCCTTTCTCCTCAGTATCAGGTTATAAGTTAACCAGAGATAAATCGGAGGTTTTACCTGTTAATACATATTGCCTTAGGCATGAATTAGATGCTTATAGACTTAAATGGTATCAGCTCAATTAAATATCTTGGTTTGAAAATTGCTCCCTCTGTCTCTAGTACAATTAAAATAAACTCAGGTAGACTTAGAGACTTAGTATCAGCTTGGTCTACATTATATTTATCTTGGGAGGGACATATAGAAACCATCAAAATGATGGTGTCACCAATAATTTTATATTTCTTGTAAATGCTGTCTGTCCCGCAACCCACCTCATTTTTTAAGTCCATACATTCTGTTTTGTTAAACTTTTTATGGGGTACAGGGAAAAGTTGAAGAATTGTGTTAATTAAACTGAAAACCCCCTATGATAATGGGGGAGTTTGCTTTCCAGACTTCAATTATCATAGTGCAATCTTATTAAAACAAGCACAAATGTGGTTCTCTTTAAAGGATTTGATGGATCAGTCCACATGGCTCTTGGTGGAAAAGGAGCTGGAATCACCAATAAGTACATGTGATATATTGTATGTGTTTGGTCATATTACTTCCAGACTCTCTAACTCTATGAAAACAACCTCTACAAAGCTGTGACGAATCCCGGGGCATTGTCACTGCTTCCACAGGGGAAGCCTCTTCCCCTCATGCCAGAAAAGTGAGTCTGCTACCAGATATTTCCCCTGGGTGTAACACTCAACAGGCAGATCACATGGGCCGGGAGTTTCCCTCTGAGAGACAGTGCAGACATCTGGGAATAACGCAGTATCCCTTTAACCCTCTGTTCTGCTCTCCCAAGAAGTGCACAGATGTCTATATACATATTACTTATTATTCCTGTCCCCAATACACTAAATAGAAAAGCATTGTACACTTGAAACGCTAAAATTCACTCAGACTCTCAGCTAGATTGTAACACTGGCTCTTTATGGCTGTTTATTAACCCAAAACAAAAGCATACGTAAGTGAATAAAATGCAATAAAAAAGAAGATTACATAAAATACATCACCGTTGGCAAAGCTGTGAGCCATTTCATCTCACCAAGTACTTCACTGGACAGCTTCCAGACCAGGTTGGCAGAGAGAATCTTCACAACTGGACAGACCGGAAAAGATGCGTCCACCTTTTCTCCAGCCCTGAAGCCTTTTCTCAGACCACCTAATCCGGTGCGCTCCAATTTAAACATTACACAAATGCGTAATAGCATTTTCCAGAAAATTCACCTGGTGCTGGCATTCACGGACATTCAGCCAAAATGTGGAACACCACAAGGGGTAAACACATTCTTTTTCTCATGGAAGCGTGAAAGAGCTTGCTTTCGGCTCCTGCAACGTTATCAGGCAGTAACTCAAAACAGCCCTTGAACACAGCAAAGTAGCATAGGGACTTCTAGCGATTCAAATAATGCAGACAGTATTTAGGGGTCACATTAAAATGAAGCCTTTACTGAGGCGTGAGGAAAATGTCCACTACACCCAGATTGCATTCCACATAGACTCCATGTTTCTTAGTCAAAGATATTACATTTTTTTAAAGGATTACACCCTCCCACCTTTCCTGTAACCCCTTCTCTCACCCTTTCACTAAATACATCAATGTACTTTTGTGACATGTCTGCAGCAGAGGTCAAAGACACTCACAAGATGTCCGAGAACCCTGTTGAACCCGGGCTGAATAAAGGTACTGAGACGAGGAAGAGCGACCGAGTAGTGTAGAATACTTGCGAGAACCTAAGTGCTCTGCTTAGTCTTTTCGTTCACCCAATTGGTGCAAGTTCATTCGAAACCCAAGCGAGAATGGGAGATGGCAATGTTCTTGCTTTCAGCAGAGACTGGGAGTGCAGCTACCGGCGAATGCGCAGGAGACGGAAAAGGCAGAACGGAGCAAGACGGTAGCCCGGTGACAGCTGTGCCCAGGAGAGCTCCAAAGAGGCTGCACCGAGACAGGGACAAGCCAAGGGCACTTCCTGATGGCCGAGGGAGGTGGGACGCCAAACGAGAACCATCTGCCTGCTGGAGAAGCCTGAGTAGAGCCGAAGGAGGCGAGAAAGCATCAACGCAGAGTCGGGGAAGCCAGAACATCAGAAGAAGTACTGGTGAGCCGACAGGAGAGGGTTGGGATGACAAAGCACTGTCGGGTGAGTTACGAAAAGCCCTGAACATTGGAACTTGGGTCTGGGACTCAAACAAGAGGCAGAGAGAACTTCTCCTGGTAAGCAGCTTGTATCGGAAGTGGACCCATGTTTACCGAGTCCAGGGAACACAGGGAACTGTAAAAAGGGGGTCTGGGACCTACATTGGGAAGGCACACCCCAAACTTGGAAAAGGAGAGATATGAACTTAGCAAACATAAGCTAACCGCATAGACTTTGGCAAGAGAGTAAGCGAAGGCTGTGGAAGGGGGTAAAAGCAGATACAGAGAATTGCGGAACTGACCAATTGAAGGCATCTAGAGCACTAACACAGAGGAATACTAGATTGAGCTGCACAACAAACATTCATGGACCTTGGCAGGGAGAGTATACAAAGGCTCTAGGTAAGACTGAGGTCAGACGGTGAGAAAGAGATCGTCAATTACTCTACTGGGAGTATTGAATAAAGGAGGTCAAGTACCTAAGCACGACTTGGGGGAAAGAATCCAGGCCATTTTTCCTTGTTGAGGTGCACCTGGGAAAGCAGGCTGCCAGCTACAGACAAGGATTAATTTGTAACCAGTGAAGACACAGGATTCATTTTGTGTAAAGCTGTAAAGACTTTGGAAGAACTGGGGATCAACCCCTAAATCGTGTGGAACTATTTCATTTGCTTTTGTCTACACCTTTTTTTAGAACTTTTATTTGAAAGCTGGAAAGCTGGGCTGTAGGACGAGAGCCAAGAGACATTCCCCTATCGCCTTATATTCAGTTTATCTTGTGAGGGAGAGGTTAGGATTTGAACACAGGATGGCAAACGTTATTATGGACATCCCGACATTGACAGTTTCATTAGCTAGTTCTGTTGAGGCTGGGAAACTCCTCTTAGAGTTAGGTATAGCTAGGATTTCCTCCAGCCTCCGTCCCCCTATTTCATTTGTGAATAAAAGTGTTTGCCATTCAACATGCCACCCGTATGTCCGTTGCTTACTCCTAGACACTCACAAAGCTTGAAGAATTTCTATTTCCTTTGACAAAAGATCATTCACAATTGTTTTCCCCTTTTTTAGAGTGTAATAAAAATATAGCTTTTAATGGAAGACCGGTTTTGTGGAAGCATTGGCTAAAGAAAAGGATTACATTTGTGTATCACTTGTTTGCGGGGTCTAATCAAATGTCTTTCCATGAATTTAAAGATACCTTCTCACTATTAAATTCAGGTTACAAGTCGTATAATGAACTAGTGAACTACGGATTAGACAAATGTAACCTCTTCAATTTGAATAGATTAGTTCTAGATGCTTCCAGATTACAAGGCCTTTGCTCAAACACACTGCTTAGTGCAAAATATACAAGTTGATAATGCATAGAAGAGTTCCTGGCAACAAATGCACATCTGAATCTCAATGGGAACAAGACTGTAATGTAGTATTTGATGAATGTACATAGTCGTAAATATGAAAGAATATTAAAATGGTTTCTTCATCTGCTAATATCATACAGAACAACTTGTTCTTTATGCACAGAGCATATTTAACTCCTATGAAATTACGTAGAGCCAAATGTGTGGATGATGGGAACTGTTGGTCTTGTGAAGACATTCTGGGCTCTTTCATACGTATGTTGGAGTGTATATATGTTCAAAGGTTTTGGAAAGATGTATGGAAATGTATGAACATTATTTTTTAAAGTAAATATTCCATTGTCAAGGGCTAATGCCTGGCTTGGAAATATGGCATTTAATGGTCTTGAATTCAGCTACTCATGCATTTTGTATGATCTTTTTATTGCTATTGCCATCAGAATGATCACGTCTAATTTGAAACAGTTCCAAAATATGACCACTGTTGGTTTGTGGAATAATATTTTCCATATACCTATATTAGAATATTCTATTGCCAGTTAGTCCAATCTTCGTGCTAAATATGAATGAAAATGGCTTATGTTTAATGATTTTCTAGCATATTGAAAATATGTCCTCACATAACTCGTGAATGCATAAGGCTATTATCTTTTTGGAGGTGTTATTAATATGATATAAAATGTGGTTTGTTGCTTTGCACGATTATCTATTACATCTCCGTGTGTTTTGGCCCATCCCCTCCCCTTGTGGTGTTAAGTATTGTATGTTATGCCTTCCCATGGGCTATTTTATTTATATCATATTTTTTAGACAACACATTTCACTTTATAAATTGCATGCAAAGTTGATTTTATTTTTATCTTCTTTTTATTAATTTCTTCATAGTAAACAAAGAAAAGAACCCAACCCAACCAAGAACAAACAAACCACCCCCCACCTCCCAAAAAAAAAAAAAACCTTGCCAGTGCGCCAATGGTCCTTCCCATCTCGACGTTCTCCTTCCCACCTTTAACGGTAGATGTCCAACAGTTTGAGTCTCTGGGGGCACCACTGTTCCCTAAACTCCCCTTTAAGATAGTCCAGTGTCTCTCCTCAGTCTGCAGAGAAGTTCTCCAACGTATTATTGGCTGCATAGGTTGCCCATTCCATCGTGACTATATCCCACATTTTCCTAGCCAGTCTTGCTCTGTCGGAGTCGTAGGGGACTTCCACCTCTGTGCAAGAAGGGCCATCGCAGCCAGTATGAACACCACTTTCGCCTTAGAGCTACCCTGCCTCTCCCTGACACCCCCTTGCCCTCTTTTACCCAGTAATATCTCCCGGGGTCCTGGCTGACTCCCTCACCCAGTGCCTGGGTAAGAGCGTGTGCGATATCACCCCAAAAGGTCCGGATAATGGGGCATTCCCACCATATGTGGGGAGCAGTGCCTTCATCCCCACAGCCCCTCCAGCACTTCCCTGAAGTTGCCAGGTACATCGCATGTAGGCGGGCTGCAGTGTAATACCAGCCAAATATATACTTGTACCAGGCCCCTGCAATTGGACCACCTTTGCCACCTTTGGAATCTGCTTCCATAACCTTTCCCAGTCCTCTTGTTCCATTCTAACTCCCGGGAGCCTTTCCCACCTCCTCATGTAGGCCCAGCCGGTTTTCGAGCCGGCACACTCTAGCTGCCTATATAAGTCCGAGATTAGCCCTCTGGACCCCTCATGCATTGTAAGAAACCGTTGAAATGGAGTTAGTTCTCGGGTCGCAGCTTTACGTACCTCTGCCGACATTACCCAGTGTCTGATCTGAAAGTATCGGTGCCTCTCCTGCTCCTCTACCCCGAATCTTTGCTTACATTCCTCAAACGCAATCACCTTTGCACCGCTAAACATATCCCTCAGGTTTCTACAGCCCCCATCCTCCCATTTCGCAAAAGCCCCCTTCTCCAACCCCAGTGTAAAGTCCCCATTATTGAAGATCAGAGTAAACGGCGAGGGGAAGGTCATAATCGGACGCTTCACCAACGCCCTATCCCAACAGTCCACCACTGCCTTCGTAATCGCACTTAAGTATAAATGGGACGGTCTCAGCCTGCGTGGGAGCCAAAAGTACTTCCCCCAGATGGTGCCAAGCGACAGCTCGATCCATTTTGACCCAGTGCTTAAGATAGTCTGCCGAAAACCATTCCCTGATCACCCAAATCTGTGCCGCTTCATAGTATCGGTGAAAATCGGGGAAAGCCAGCCCCCCCTGCCCCCTTGACGCCATTAGTAGTCGGTTGGACAGGCGGGGTCTCTTACCCTCCCAAACAAATTCCTTGGCCGCCCGGTCTAATGTCTTAAAAAAACTTTCTGGAACCGCCAGAGGAATAATAATAATAATAATAATAATAATCATTTGGCATTTATATAGCGCTACGAACCCTCAGGTATCTGAGCGCTGCTTTTTATTACCCACGGTGTGTGGTGCTCATTTATCGACCTCGGAAGGATGAAAGGCTGAGTTTGGCCACGCCGAGATTCTAACCTGTGTTGGCAGGCTCTGCACGGATGTCAAAGCGAGCGCTCTACTCGCTGTGCCACTTCACCGGCGAATGGCCTGAAACAAATAGAGTACCCGGGGGAGAACCGCCATTTTGAGAACTGCCCCCTCCCCAACCAGGATATCTTTAAAGCACCCCATTTTCTTAGGTCTTTTTTGATCGCGACCAGCATGGGCTGATAGTTTGCCCCATACCAGCCCGTCAGCGAGGGAGTTATCCTGACCCCCAAAAATCGCAACCCATTTGGACTCCATTTAAACGGGGAGATTGTCCTTGTCTCCCTTGCTTCCTGCTCCCCTAAGGACATATTCATTAACTCTGACTTTTGGAAGTTGATTTGCAAACCTGAGAGTTCCCCAAATTTGGGCAGTAGTACTTTGCATACCTTTAATAGATTCCTTCGGGTTTGTTAGCGTAAGCAACATGTCATCGGCGAAAGCCGCAACCTTATGCTGGACCCCTCCGAATGGTATTCCCCGAATGTCTTCTGCCTCTCGTATTGCCAGGAGAAGTGGTTCCAGGTAAATTGCATAGAGCAAAAGGGAGAGGGGACACCCCTGTTTCGTCCCCCGCGTCAGTCTGAATGGCTGAGACATTTCCCCGTTTACCAAGATGCGCGACACAGAGTTTTTATAGTTAGCGGTAACCATGTTTAAGAAACCCGCCCCCAGTCACATTCTCTCCATCACCTGGAATAAGAACGACCACTCCACCCTATCAAACGCTTTCTCTGCGTCGAGTGCCAAAAGGATTGCCGGAGTAGTTGTCTTACGGGACTTCACCAAATGGGCCACCCTCCTGATATTATCGGCGGTTTGCCTTCCCAGGACAAAACCCGACTGATCTTCATGGATCAGCGAGGGTAGATGCTGTTCAAGGCGCTTTGCCAGTATTTTGGTTAAGATTTTTGCCTCTGTATTAATAAGAGCAATAGGTCGATAGGAGGTACATTCTTCCGGATCCTTCCCCACTTTATGAATGAGGGTGATTTTGGCCTCTTCCATCGAAGGGGCAATTCCGCTCTGCGCGCCGAACATATTAAATAAATTTGTTAGATGGGGTACTAAAAGGTGTGAATATACTTTATAAAAAGGAGGCTGGGTAGCCGTCTGGCTCTGGAGCCTTATTGTGGGGGAGTGACACTATGGTGGCCCTCACTTCATCCTCCGTAATTGGTCAGCCCAGCTCCTCGCCTTCCTCCCTGGATAATCGCGGGAGAGGCAATTTCCCCAGGAACTCTGACTGAGGCCGCAGATGTGGGGACTGTGAAGAGAACAGCGCTTCGTAAAAATTCCACTAGTCTCCCCTTTACCTCTTCTGCCCGAGTGATACTCTTACCCCCCTCGTCCCTGATGGCCGTTATAACCTTCTGGTCCCTTTGTCCCCTCAGGAGGCGCACCAGGAGCGAATCTGCCTTGTTGGCCTTTGCATAGAATTTTTGCCTCACCCTCAGCATTGCTTCTTCAGCCTTTTTGGTCCTCAGGATCCCCAACTGACCTTCCTAGTAGGGGTCTCCCGTACCCTCGCCCTGGCGGCCTCGACCTCCTCCTCCAGCTGGGTTACTAAACCTTTCAGCAGCCTGTTTCTCTCCGCCTTTATAGCAATGAGTTCCCCCCTCAAAGTCGCCTTGAAGGCGTCCAACCTTATGCTCTGACTTGTGTCCAGGCCATTATTCCTCTCGAAGAAGTCCCGGATCTTGCCTCCTATCTCCACCCATACCACTTGATCCCTCAGGATTTCTCCCGGGAATTTCCAGCCCCACACCCCCGGCCTTCGCCTCCTGAGCCGCATTTTCATCTAAACTACCTTGTGGTCGGCTATCCCCAGGGGGCCCGCCTCGACCGCCTATACTGCCCCTAGGAGGCTGGCGGATACCCAGATATATTCAATGCGGGATTGGGTTCGGTGGTCATCGGAGAGGAATGTAAACCCCTCCTCATCTCCCCCTAAAACACGCCATACATCTCGTAGCCCGGCATCCTCCCATCTCTCTCTCAATCAGGGAGAGGCCACTGCGCCCCCTCCACTACGCTCATACTGAGACCGGTCCTTCCTCCCATCCAAAGCAAGATTGAAGTCCCCCATTATAATCACTTGCCCCCTCGCAAAGTTTTCAAGAGTGCCCAGGGTATCCCGCAGAAACTGATCTTGACCCACATTAGGACCGTAGCCCGAGACAATGGTGTAACACGAGCCCATTATCTCCCCCCTCAGCATGATGTATCTCAACTGTCTGTCTCTAAGACAATCTTGATCCTCCTCCCAAAGGCCAGGGCTACCCCACCTTTCTTTGTTTGTCCCGATGCGAACAGTATCTGCGTAAAGCCCTTCAGGCGCAAGCGGCCCTTGTTCCTCCATAGTAAATGCGTCTTTTGCAACGCTAGTACATCCGTCTTATGGGATCTGATAAAGTGCTCCATTTTTGTTTATTTAAGGGGGGAGTTTAGCCCCCGCACATTACGTGGTAACCACTTAAAGGCTGCGCGCAGGCACAGGGCCCCTCCTGCTACCTGTTCGCCTGGCCCACCCAGGGTTCACCCTTAGTAGATCTTCCCCTCTCCTCATGCAAGGGCACTGACAATCTCCCCCTCCTAAGGTCCCCCTCCTCTCCATCCTGCCACCCCCCCCCGAGACCGACTTACTCCACTGACTACCGTAGCTTCCCCCTACTCCCTTTCCCCTCTCCCCCCTCCCCAGCCCCACCCTGAAATCCCAATTTAGGGTGCCTTCGCCCCCACCCCCCTTGCCTGCCCCCCGTCCCCTCAGACACTCCTGCCCTTTCTCGATCCAGGATGTTTACCGCTCCTTCCACCCAGGCCCCCATGTAAAGCCCCTGTTCCCACCACCCGCAGCACAAAGCCCTTAACTGTGAAGCCATTCTCCCTTCTAGCCCACGTCGGCTCCCCCGTTGCCCACTTTAGCTCCGCGGGACCCCTCCACAGCTGGCCCTTGTAAAGTCTCCCTCCTTCCCCCCCTGGGGGCCCTCTCCAACCGTGGACCACTCCCATGGTCTACTTCTCCCCCTTTGTTTGCCACTCCCCTGACCTTCCTCGCCCTCCCCCATCTCTAGCCGGATTATACCCGCTGCCTCCTGGAGGGAAGTGCCACGCCTCTGGGTCCCCTCCCACTCAAACACCAATCCAAAGGGGAAAGACCATTTATACCTTATCCCCTTTTTCGCCAGTTCCCTTACAACAGGCCCATTTGCCTTCTCACCTCTGCAAACGCTTGACCCCTCCCCTTAAGAATGGCCAACCACCCCGGTCCACTCAGCCCCCCACGCTTTCTCTCCAGCGCAGGGGCCCACTCGCTTAGTTTAGTTGGTGGTCTCAGTTCGCCAGGGGCACCAGTCAACCAAAATGTTGTTCTTTTATCTACTTGTCCCCGCCAGAGGGCCAAACTGTTGATATATCGTGTCCGACCAGGGGCCCCCTTGCTATTGTGGGGCTCCCGGCGGGATCCAGCAGCCGCTCACCCAATTGATTTTCGAGGGGGGAGGGGGAGGAGTGCCCGAGGCCGCTCTACAGGTTCCCAGTCCCAGTCCCCTCCAGGCGGTTCTGTCTACTGCCATTTCAGGGCCTCCCCAAATCACCAATTTCTCAATGAGACCCCCGAGGGGTCGTCGCTGCCACTGATATGGGTGCCTCCTCTCTTCCTCTCCGGTGTGTGCGCCTCTCTGTGGGGGTAGCCCCCCCCAAGCTCAGCTCACGTATCTTCCAAGTGAGCCGGCGTGCTCCAACAGATAATGCGGTCCTGCTCAGCGTTCATAGGGCCGGGTTCCCCCAAGTGCCGTGGACCTCCCAAGCACTTCCTTCAGGGCGAAGAGACAGAGCTCCCCACCCCTCACCGTACAGCTCCAATGCGGCGCCGGGGTCTGCTAATCCTCCCGCAAGTCGGGCTGCGGCAGGTGTCCTGTCCGCCGGGGAAGGGGGGCCCCGCGGAGGCCGCACTATCCCAGACCCGCAGCCCCGCGGCACCCCACTCGCCCTCCGTTCCCCCCACTCTCTCCTCCGCACCACTCCGGTTCAGTCACCGGGCACCAGCTCTTCTTCGAAGGCCCGCACACTGGTCCTCGGTCGCCGCACGTGGACAAGGGGCTACTTCTCTCTCATGCCACTACGGGAGCCCCTGATCGCCGCCGGGGGTGCTGCACCACGATCCTGGCGCCCCCCCTGTCTCCAGCAGCTATACATCGGCGCGGGGGGGGGGGGGGGTGGTGGGACAGCCCGGACCAGGACTCTCAATGTTGATTTGTTTTATATAAGTGTTCATTTATAACGTGTTTAATACCAACGAGTGGTTTCTAAGCGTGGGATCGGGATTCGAACCTGTTATGTCACGTTGTCTTGTTTCCAAGACAAACGCGTTGCTCCTGAGCTATCCTGCCTCCCAAATAGCCCCGTTGATATTGGCAAATTTATTTAAGCGTATTGCGCATTTTATGTCTGATATGTGTACCGCCGCTCTACCATGCATAATATGATAACAGTTGTTCTATGTGTTGCATTGGTTTATATGATTCTGCATCAAAATAATAAAACAAACTAAAAAAAGCTAAAGCGCAATACGGAAACGTCTTGCTTGCTGCTCTTTTTTTTTTTTTTTTTTACTCCTAAGCATACATAAATGTACGATTTCATGTTATCACAGCATCAAGGGCACAGTGATGGAAGGAGTTGGCCCCGAATAATGGAGGGAATCTTGGTGACATTGCACAGAACGAACAGTGGCGTTACTTTCTGTACATTTAGGAAGACGCTCTTTTGTGTACTACAGGGTTTGCAACATGACCCAAGACACGCCCATATGTAGGCACTCGAGTTGTTCAACATTATCATAGTTGAGAAGGAGGCTGTAGGCCCACTTGTCTTAGGGGACACCCGCATGAAAGCTAAAGGAAGGGGTCTATCGAAAAGGACAATTTCATTTTAACATGTCAGCAAGGGTGCATTGCGGACCAAAACACACAGATCCTGACAGATCAATATTTCATGACCTGCCAAAACAGCGTAATATGACATGACCCTGCATAACGCATCACAGCATACCAGACTCCAGAAAGCATAGCACTTAAAGCAGGGCAGAGCATCGCAAAATTAGCATAGGGAAGTATAGCACAACTGCATGTCAAAACATGGCATAGTGTTGCATATAAGCCGGAGAATAATTTAACACAGCATAAAAGCACTGCAAAGGGAGCATGTCCCAAATATGATATCAGAGTGAGTGCTGTGAGGCGGAGGTGTTGTGGATCGGGGATGAACCCAACATGATGGAGGGGACATGCGACATGACTAGAAACACCCAATAACCTGGAACATTTTGTGACACGCACATCTTCATGCCCCCTTCTCCAATCACAGCACCAATCCTTTAATCCCCCCTCATGCACATAAAACCCCGACTACGGTCTCACCTCTTTCAGTTTTGAGGTACGCTCTGCTGCGGTTTGGCTGGCAAAATGAGAATGGTGGAGAACAGGCCCAGATATGACATCTCCGCTTCATTCCGTTCTGATGCCGATCGATCTTCCCTTTCTTCTAGGGGTCTTATTGTCTGCCCACAGGAAAGACTTGAAGGCCATTTCCTGCACTCAGATGAGATCAACCTGGCAATTGATGCATGCCTGATTATTTCAAAGAAATTAGCGGGAATGGCTGCGAACAGACGCGATTGGACTAATCTCTACAATTTGCACTGACACTTTGCTTTCTCTGACAGGCTAGTGGGCATGACCCAAGAACATGGACGCATCCAACCAATCTCCGGGGAGCTGGATTTTTCCAAGTTTCCACTGGGAAGCCTCCTGAGTCTCATTCCTTACCACGTAAGTGTTGAACCTAGATAATGGTAAGAAGGCCCTTCACCAGCTTGCTATAGGGCGTGTCTCAATTGGTGTTAACGGCACACAAACCTAGCGAAAAAAAATCTGCACACAAAAATAAGGAAGGCTTTTTCATAACTAGTCAATGTCAGCTGTGTGTATCACAGCCGCAGCAACCAGTCATGTCTGTAAGAGGAGGAGGATGCATACACTGCCAAGACCCTGGCCTTGAATTTACAGTTCTTGTTATGGGTTGTGATGACATTTGCTTGGTATGCCAGATCAGAAGGGTCAAGGATGGGATTTATAATGGCACACTGTTGAGGGAGTTGTGCTTCAACTCCAGAATTTGAAGTCAAATGATTTGATAAAATAAGGGAAATACTTTAAAAGGATAAGAAAATAGGAAGAGCCTTGAGTAAGTGGTGGAAAGCGATTGGCAAGTTGATACCTCACTTGTAGAAAGTATGATGTCTAGTTTACTGTAGATCAACTCCACACATACTTACATCGATCTGAAATACCTCTATGGTCCAGGCCTTAAGTGAAGGGCTTGAAATGAGTGTTGCCTGCCTCAGAGACTTGTTAGATTATGGGGTTGGAGCCACACCTACTAAGAGACCCCTTTTTATTTAGGGTGGAGTAATGCTCGTTAAGTAAGCAGCTCCCATAATCTCATGGGAGGAGGCTATCATCATGTTAGTCCAGGCTAGCAGGCACTGTACCCACTCCCGATCTGCCGTCATTGTTTCGGAAAGCCAGAGCCGGTCACCGTGGATCTGACTTCTGACAGAACATGGAACCGGACTCGCCGTACAAAGGCCGGTCTGTGCATGCATACACCTGCGCACTTTCCACTGCCAGACCTAGTCCGTCTGTTTAGATCTGAGCTGCAACATGTTGAGGACATCCTCTCAACTATCACCATTGATATGGGTGGGGCAAATTAGCCGTTGAAGGCAGAATTGGTACACTTTGCAACTTAATCACTGCCCGTTTAGCTTAGTTGTTCATGTTTTGATGGGATGTAAAAGTTAAAAATTGAGAAGCATTATTACTGTTGAACTCGCACGTGGGAACATCTGAATTTTGTAGCATCAGAAGATCTATCGGGCTGTGGCAATTTGCCCCAGCCAGGCCAGATCCACTCTCCTTCTCAATCCGTCCCACAGCACCTTCATGCTCCTAAACATGACAAAAGAGTATAAATATTGTGAATGAGTGTAGCTATTCATGTTCAATTCCTCCAGCTTTCATGTGCTATGATAATATAGCCTTATAGACTGAGGGAGGGGTAATTCGCCTCGGGTCATAACTTGGTGGCGGGTCATTATCTATCTCAAGCGATAATTACCCCTCCTGGGGTCTGTAAAGCTATTAGCACATAGTAGTAGTCGCAATATATGTGTTGTAGTTTTCTTGGTGAAGTAAAAAGTGGTGATTTAGCAGTGAGTAAAGTAAACGGACAAACGGAGTTGGTAAATGAAATGTTCTATTATTTTGTAATATTTAAATAACATGGTTGTCTTAGTAAGTTTAGCATTTTAATTGCAACTTGGTTGAACTGGAGCAGGGGAAATGCACTGGTTTTGGAATCAAGACCACAACGAGCAACAGAGGTTCGAATCTCGGATCCGCGCTTAGAAACCGAACTTAGGTATGGTATTAGGCGCGTTATAAACAACAATTAAATAAATAAATTAGGTGTCATGTAAAAGTAAATGGTTTCTCTGTAAGAAAGTGAAAGCATTTTCCAATGTTGGATCTTTCTATTTCGTGTGTTAAATAGCATCTTGTAGCAAAGGAAGAAAATAAAAGGTCCTGCTAGAGTGGAAGTGTCTTGTTGAAGCAAAGTATTGAGTGGGAATTGCATTGTTGTTTCCCCGTCTGCTTCTGAAGACATATGTTCTCAATGCAGTCATTATCTGGAGGTATTGACTGCACTTTAAACATTTTGATAGGCTCACAGGAGGTCAATAACGACTTCCATGTGCTAATAGATGTTAGAATTACACAATGCAATGATACTCAGTTTAACAACCGCATAAGAATGCAGGGAGGAAGTCCCCCTGCCCAATTTGAACCTACCTCTGAAGGTGGCATGCATACTACCTACATAAGTATAACATTATGTTCATGACCATTGTTAAATATGTGTAACTTAAGATCAATGTCCACAGTGGAGCTATGGGATGGGGTGAAGGGGAATGAGGGGCAGGGAACACAGATCGGGTGGCAGCTTCAAGGAGTGAGAGGATCGGCAAAGATCCTCTCACTCCTTGAAGCTGCCACCCGATCTGTGTTCCCTGCCGCTCATTCCCCTTCACCCCATGCCAGGATGGGTGCAGACTAGTGAATCCCAGGAGCAGTGCTCCAGAACACCCCAGGGAATAGAACTAGCTATTTGCTCACACTTTTTGTAATTGCATGTTCTATTGCAGCTGCATTTCAATAAGGCAACCCCACCTATGAGGAAATAGCATTGGGATCCCCCAAATATAGGCACACATACACCCTTACGCATGGTGACCTGGTGATCGCCCCCACATTAATAAACTATTAGACTCCTGCTCTGAAGCAAGAAAGACTTGAATTATCCCTGGTTCCTGTGTATTTGTAGTGCCACTCAGTTTACAGCCCCAGGACTCACCCAGTCTGCGCTTAACACAGCAGGCCACACATCAAGCCTGGAGAAGCACCTATCAAATGGCAGACGAGGATGGCCAGTGATGAGCAAAATAATTGCCAATTGAACCACGTCTACACGGGCAAGCCCATCAGTCTACATAATTTGCAGTTTCCTCTACTGCTGTCCAAGAATTCAATGTACATGTTGTACCATCTGTGCTTGGTCCCTGATGGACCCTAGGTCGTGTGTGTGAACATGTATTTTACAGCCATCAAGGAGACTGACAACACTGCCATGATATCTCTCTACTATCTCAATGAAGGTACTGCGGTGCACAACATATTCACAACTCTGAATCCTGCTGCCCAGTCCAATGTCGCTACAATGACTGCACTATCAGAATATTTTAATCTGAAAGCAAACGCAGCCCATGAGCGATTTCAACTGTGGCAAGCTAAATAGTTTGCACACAAATCCATTGAAACCTACCATGCATATTTCCAACACCTGGTCTCTACATGCCCCCCGACTGGTGAATCGGACCAAGTTAGCGCAGAGCTCATCCAAGGATATTGCTCGGCAAGGTTGCATCAGCAGGTTCTCGGGGAATCTGGGCGGTCGCTGCTGCACGAGGGGAACATGTGGAAGCAGTGCTCCACAATCTCAAAGTTGCAGAATTGTTGTCCATGCAGTGAAAAGCCTACTGCAGCACTGGTCCTCCTCATACATGTGACGTTTGTGGACGCATTCTACCACACAAAGGTAGATACCCTACCAGATGAGTGGAATACTCCAAGTGCGGCTGCCTAGATTATTTTGATAAGGTTTATCAGACCTACCCAGATCATGACCACCCTCACAACACACCCAAGCGAAAGGCTCAGAGGGTGAGGAAAGGGATACCACTCGGACACTAATACCTTAAATGACTCGTTTGACAATCAAGAGGTATTTCTGATATAGGCATTCATCCAAGACACTATGGATTGTCGCTGTTAACCCAAATGCCACATTCAGATCGCAGAAACGTGCATTCTAGCCATTCTGGACATTGGGGCATCAGTGAACATAATGGGACAATCACAGTTCACACAACTCATATGGCCCGAGCCCTGTTACAACACAAAAGTGTTAGTCTACACAAATGGCAGTGATACACCGATTCCCCTACAAGGCATGCTCCGCTCCAAACCTGCCCATAAAGACATAAGCATACACTGCAAGTTTTATGAGCCAGCTTATCCGTTCTAGTTAGTGGAGACTAGTCAGAGGATCTAGAACTCATTCACTTTGCATGTATAGTGTATGAGGACAAGCTGGAAGACATCCTGCCTCAACACAGACCTTTTTCAGGGCATCAGCAGTGCAATTGACCAGGAAGTGAGACTGCGTGTCAAGGAAACCATGGACCTCAAACACGAGTATACCATTTCATTTGAGAACCAAAGTGGAGCAAACTACAGAGGTTTGAGAAAGTGAAAAAGTCATTATCGAATATTTCACCCTGTAGGTATCGCCCATTGTGGTGGCACGGAAGTGGAGCTCGCCAGACAACGTGTGCCTATGTGTAGATATGTGCTGTGCAACAAAACTGACAAAAGAAATGGTTACCCAAAACCCACCACCAATGACATTGTGCCTCTCTCCAAAGAGCAGAACACAACACAATAGAACTCGATGCTGATTACCATCAAATCCCCCCTGCACACAAAGGCAACATTTAAAACATTGCCAGTAGTACACATGCCAGCTGTGTGTTCCCTTTTTATGTTAGTTCATTTTTTACAGGGGAACACACTGACCTTCATTATTAGTATAGCAGTGGCGGTAACAGATTTACACTCACTTTTATCGCTGTGACGAATCAACTTCCGGGGCACCAGTGGTTCAGGGACTAATGTCAGTTTCTGAAGCATCAATCAGCCACATGCCTCAAGTACACCAGACGGGATTCGAACAGATTGGAAACACAAGCAAATTATAAATCTCCTTGTCCAATTTTGGTAACGTGGATGGAACAACAGGCTTATCTCTGAAAGGTCATGGATCGTTGGTTAGATACAACACAGCGAAAATACAGTTATTACCCAATGATGAAAGGGACTGTCCAGTCCAGGTTGTATGAAAATATCTACTTTATTATCACAACACACAGTTTTAGCAACACTACGAAATACAACCCACCCTGTAAAGGAATGCAGAGGACATACAGTTTCAATGAAGAAAAAGGAATGCACTCTGGATACTGACAGTAGGGCGGTCGGTATAGCAAATAATCACAAGAGTTCAAGGTTACTTGGCTTCAGCGCTAAGGGAGCAATGAGTCTTAAAATGTCTCTAGGGGCCGTCTGGGAAGGACCAGGGGGACAGAACCACAATGTACCTTGTGCTGTAGATGTTCTTGATGTTCAACTGGGTCACGTCGGCTTCAGGGCGATTTGCAGCTTCTGTGACAGAGTTCAAGACAGGAGAAAGCTGCGGGTATCGGGCAGCAAACAGTTTGGCGAGTGAAGCTGGACAGACAACTGCAGGCTGGCCTACACAGCGGCTCAGGGTTGGGAATTGTTGTCTCAGTTCTAGTCGGCAGCTCTGAAGCACTGGTTGAGATGTCTCGGATGTCTTTGAGTGACTGTAACATAACAACCATCAACGTTGCAGTCGAATGCAGCTCGAGGAACTCGACTGGCTCAGAAATGTCCTCTAAGGCGGACGTCGTTAGATGCTCGTTGAGGCACTTACCCTAGCTTCTTCACTGTGCTTATTTCGTCCTTTAAGGCGGACGGGCCAAAGCTGAGAAGTGAGTTGCAGGCAGCTGCCTTGTCCTTGGTTTCGGGTTCAGAGACTCTCTGGCACTTTTCACCCAGGAAGCTTGCTATAGAGCCTAGCAGGGCACACTGTGTGCTGGCTGGGTACTGGTTCTGGAGCTGCTGGAGGGTCCTCTGGATTCAGCATCTCCCTCTGCTCCCTGGGAGATGTTTAGGGGAGTGATCTTGCTTCCCTCTTGGAGGTCCTGGCCTTCCTTCACTCAGAGAAGATGTAAGGCAGACTGTACCTTCACACAGGGTCCAATACCGACTCTCTGTCCTCACCAAGAAGAGAGTCCACAATCAAGCTCGTGTCTCTGTGGCATCTAACAACTCGGCTGAACTCTTTAAAATCTGCAAGGAGCTGGCCAACCCTGCTGCAGTCTCTACCCTTCCTGTTGCCTCACAGGCTCTTTGCAATGCCCTTGCCTCTCACTTCATTTCAAAAACCCAGGACATCCTGTCCACCCTCTCCACCCACACTCCTCCTCTTCCCTCTCCATCTGTGCTTGCTGACCCTCCTTTAGCCACCCTCCCACCATCCTTCTCGCCCTTTCCTCTTTTCACCCCTGACAAGGTTGCTAGACAAGTCCGATCTATGAAAGCCTCTTCAAAACAGGTTCATCCCTGTTCCTCTAAAACCATCAAGGACCACATTGACACCCTCGCTCCGGCCCTTACTGATTTTTGCAACCATTCCTTTGCCTCTGGATCCTTCCCCTCCCGTCTGAAGCACTCCTTTGTGCATCCTCTTCTCAAGAAACCCACAACTGATCCTTCTTGTCCAGCGAACTATCGCCCAATTTCCATTACTCCCTTTCTTGGCAAACTCCTGGAAAAGTTGGCCATCTCTCAGCTTAACCTTCCTTCCAATTCTGTTGGCTGTCTCCATGACCACCAGTCTGGCTTCAGAGCTGCTAGAAGCACGGAGACTGCTCTCCTAAACATCCGTGAAGATCTGCTCACCAACCATGACTCTAACATTCCCTGTCCTCATCCTCCTCGATCTCTCTTCTGCCTTCGACACAGTCAACCATACCATCCTGCTCAACCGTCTATGTGAAAACCTGGGTATCACTGATCAGGCTCTGGCCTGGCTGACCTCTTTCCTCTCAGATCGACCCTCCCAGGTCCAACTTGGGTCCTTCCTTTCATCTATCTTCCTCTCTACCTGTGGTGTTCCCCAGGGGTCTAACCTCTCGCCCTGGCTTTTCAACCAATACCTGGCAACTGTCGCCCACTGCATTGCCATTTTCTGCTCAAATTTCCAGTGCTACGCTGACGACACTCAACTCATTTTCAAGCTGCCCTCTGCCACCTCCTCTCCCTCTCTCATCTTTGATTGGCTAACTGCCATTCAAGATTGGTGTGCCGCCAATGATCTTTGTCTGAATGCCAGCAAGACGGAGATCCTCCTCATCGGCACACCTTCACCATCCTTTCCCCTCACTCTCTGGCCGGCCTCCCTGGGCCCTCCTCCTACCCCCACCTGCAAGGCTAAGAACCTTGGGGTCATCTTTGACTCCTCCCTTTCCTTCTCCACCCACATCTCTGAGGTCTCTAAAAAGTCAAATTTCCGACTTCACCCCCTCAGAGGTACTCTGCCTTTCCTCTCCTTCCCCCAGAAGCTCATGGTATCTCAAGCTCTGGTTCTCTCTAGCTTGGACTATTCTAACAGCCTCTTTCTAAATCTACCTGCCTCTACTCTCCGCCCTCTGCAACTAATCCAGAACAGGACTGCGAGACTTGTCCTTGGCCTCAAGCCCTGGGATCGTATCTCTCCAGCTCTGAAATCTCTCCATTGGCTCCCAGTGGATGCAAGGATTAAATTCATAACCCTCTGCATTGTCCACAAGGCTTTCTGGGGCCTGGGTCCGAAATACCTTCAGCTATCCCTCCGCAAATACCTCCCCTCTCGAGCTCTTCGCTCCTCTACCTCCAACTCACTCGGGGTCAGTCGTTTTTCTAAGAAACGAGCTGGGGGTAGATCTCTGTCTTTGGCTGGGGCCTCCCTCTGGAACAGCCTCCCTACCACTCTAAAACTTGAGGAGAACCATCTCCCGTTCCGGAAGCACCTCAAGACCTACCTCTTCTGCCTTCGCTCCCCCTCTCCCCTGCTGATCTGTTCTCTCTTGGCACCGTGCACCTGGCCATCCTCTGTCTTTTGGGCCCAGGTACCTGCTCATCCTTCCACCCTCCCGCACTGCTTCCGGGCCACCCCTTGCACTGGGGTCTTTATCTGTACCCATACAGCCCCCCCTTTTTCTTCCTGCACTTATCGGACCTACCCTGTCTGCTGCCTTAAACCTAGCACTTGCAAATTGCTGGCTGCATTACCACTGTTTGTTGCCTTTATTATTTATTTATTGTTATTTATCTGTTTCTCCTCTGCTTCGCACTTTCCACCTCTCCCCCCTTCCATGCACTTTTCCCCTCCCCCCTCTCCCATGCACTTGCGCGTTCTCAATGTCACTGGGCATAGTAAGATCGCTGTTTCGCTCTCCCCTGTTCCCCTCCCTTGCCTTGTCACGCTCTGAAACACGTGTACGAGCGCGATAGAAATACAATATCAATCAATCAATCAATCAATTATAAGTTCTTCCTTCTGCTTCTGGTGAAGCCTTCATATAATCTTCCAAAAGAGAGGCTCCGCCCCCTTTTAACGCCAAATGGACCACAGCGATTGGTGTAGGCTAAGCCTACCTTAATGAACCAATCCTTAGTCCCCACCAAGAATCTCCTGTATACGTGAGGTCATAACCAGAGTGCTTTGCAACAGAAAAGGTAAAGGGTTGAAAACATATAATACTAAGTCCCACCCATCTTACTGTCTGTTGTGGTTTGAAGGGGCTCTCGGTGGTTCCTGATTAAAGCGGCAGGTCTCCCTTGAAGCTGGGACGAGACCAAACTCTCTGGCTCTGGCAAACCACATCCTCATACCTTATGAATGGGGTCCGCCTGCAGGGTGAACTACCGTAAACACGCAGTCCCAGACATGAGAGCTCACTGTCAATTGATACTGCGGACGGGAGCTGGCTTCAGGTTGACAAAGTTGCAAATGAAAGGTTGTTGTGGTTTCCTGTCTCATTTGTTATCCTCTGCAGCCAGGCCCCATGTGGGCCTGTTTGAATTACTCTGATTAGTATGCAAATCACTGCCACCAGCTGCATGGCCCAACAAAAGGACAGAGCCGATCCATGGAGCCTTTATTAGTTAATTAGGCTGGCCATGGCATTGGGGGTGTTTCGCCCTCCCCCTTCTGGAGATGCATCACATACTTCTCCATTCATATCCCAACTAGATATGACAGTAGGCTGTGTCCAGCCAGAGTATGCGAGTCTATGCGTGTGTTTTGCGGTGAGCATAGGAAAATGTGTGCGGAATAGCCCCACACATTTTTTGCAGGTTGATCTACCATCCTTCATTTCATTTAAAATGTCAAAAAAGCCCAGGCAAGCGCACACCCACCGCGCGGTTGGTCGAATTCCTCACATGCCCCCCAGCCTCAACACGTAAACCACCACCAGACAGAGGGTCTGGTTCATCATCAAGACGTAAGTACCGGCTGAGGCCATCTGAATTTCCATGCTGGGAGCCTGGCTTGTACTTGATGTCCATATCTAATTCCTATAGGGATATGGCCCAATGCAAAAGCTTAGGGTTCTCGCCTTGCATGGCCATGAACCATCTAAGAGGCCAGTGGTCTGTTTGGATAGTAAAGTGCGACCCAAAGATGTAGGGTTTCAGCTTCTTTACCACCCAGACGGCCATATAAGCCTCTTTTTCAACGACTGCCCAGTTCCTTTCCCTTTTTGTCAATCGCCTGCTAATGTAGGCAGCAGGTTGCTTTACCCCTTAAGAGTTCAACTGGGCTAACACTGCACCAATCCCAGAATCACATGCATCTGTCTGGATAAGGAACTCCTGACCATAGTCTGGCACTTTCAGAACTGGGGCCTTGCACAATCCATCCTTTAAATTCTGAAAGGAGGTTTGACAGGCGGGGGTCCAAATTACCTTCTTTGGCATCTTCTTGGAATTACATCATTGAGGGGCCTGGCAATGGTCCCATACCCCTTGATGAATGACCGTATAACGTGAGACCTAGAAAGGCTCTCACCTGTGTCTGCGTGGTGGGGATGTCCCAATCCTTCTCAGCTTGTACCTTTGCATCGAGTGGTTGTTTCTTATCTCCACCGACCAGGTGGCCTAGGGAAGTCATTGTGCCCTCCGCTATCTGGCACTTTGTGGCCTTGATAGTCAGACCTGCGTTCTGCAGCAGCTGACGCACTTGTTTCAGGTGGCATAAGTGATCCTCCTAGGTGCAGAGGTACTCCTCTCCTCATGTCCCAACTAAATATGACAGGGGAGAATGCGCCAGTAGGCTGTGTCCACCCAGAGTACCCTGGTCTATGCGTATGTTGTGCGGTGAGCATATGAAAATGTGTGCAGACTAGCCCCACCCATTTTCCAGAGGTTGATCTACCCTTTTTCAATTTCATTTAAAATTTCATAAAAGTCCAGGTGAGCGCACGCCCACTGTGCGGATGGTCGAATTCCTCACAATCGCAACACTATATTTAGAGGTTTTGGAGCATCGAGATATTTACCGGGAGTGAAATGATCACCCACTGTAAATTGATCAAACACCAATGGAGTCTTATGGGATTTCCAAATAAAGACCAACACTACCACCCTGCCACTCATAATTTTGGTAGATTTAACGGTAAACAAGTGTAATGGTACTCCTTCACTCCTCATAATGAGGCCCAGTGTATCCTGCATATACACCCCTTCTTTTCACCAGCTATTACATCTACCTTTTACACCACTTTATGGAGGATAAAACTGGAATGCCACAGTCAGAGCTTTTATCGGCAGCATTCTAATGCCTGCCGTAACGACTAAAATAAATGAATACTCATTGCAGTTTCCACAGAGTGCCCTTTTTTCAGTTTTGCCTGTAATCATCCTGTGGTTGCTCACATGAACCCTAGAAAGGGAATCAAAAAGAGACCTGGCACCAAGTGAATTCTGGGGAGGGAGCGGAAGTAGGAAACTGATAAAAAGTATCTTGTGTTTTATCTGAACTTTAATGTCCAGTTTTTTTATACTGCAGTTAAAGGTGGGATTTAAAAACTACAGATGCGGTCCACCGGGGGCGCGGCGCGCTGATGTTAGCATCCTGAGCGCTATGCTCCCCACATGCTGGGTCTAAAAGGGATCAGAGCCCCCGCTTAAACACCCCTCTATAAACATGGGAGTTGGAGCGACACCCGTGGGAGCACCCAGGGCACGCTCCAGAGAAACCTGGACAGAAATGACCCCCTGGGAGCCGAGCTATGGCCACTGATCGCGGACCGAAGAACTGAGGCGGCAGCCCTAGGCTAAGGGCAGAGCACCTGCAGCGGCACACAGGAAGCCGGCCGCGGTGCCACTGGACGCCAGGGGCATTAGGCCCACCAATAGCGGAGGAGCGCCAAGCGGCCCCCTCCTCAGAGCGTTCCGACGCTTGGAGAGAGGGCACCGGTGATCCGGGTGGTGTGGCCTGACGGGAGATGCTGAGCTGAGGGACACTGTGCCGGGGGAACACCACAGCCTACAGCAGGAGGCACTGAGGTGGGTGCCTGGTTCCCCCCAGCAGGCCCCCACGTGAAACAAACAGAGGGCCCAAGCGACCCCCAGGGAGCTGAGGGACCAGAGAGCCTTGGCCCGACCGCCACCGGGGACCGCACAATCACGCCCCCTCTTGAACAATGGGGGGAGGTGCAGGGAAGCGGAAGAGTGGAACAGGAGGTCCCCAGAGGAGGGGGACCACGTGGAGTCACCGTAGTAGGCTAGGGGGAGGTGTGGGCCCCCAGCACTGGGGCGTGGGCCCTCCACCCAGACGCCTCACTCCCAACCACAGCTGAAAGGACAGAGGAGTGCGGGACCCCTTCCCAGGAAGTCTGGGGACTGGGTGAATCTTGAGGGACTTGCCACTGAGGCAGTCAGTCCCCGCTCGTCCCAGGAAGCAGCGGGGAAGAACACAGGCGCCACTGGAGTGTAAAGGAGGAGACGCCGGGGGACCTGGGGGTTAAGTGCTGTTGCCAGAGGAGACCATCTGGAGGTGAGGGCCCCCAAGCCAGGGGGACACCACAATAACCACGCCCTGCCCACTAGGATCTGCACCTCGAGATCCTCCAGGAGGGGCCCAGGAGCTCTTGGGGGCTTGTCCCTGAGGCGGCCCAGTCTCACCCCACAGGAAGCAGCTGGAAAAGATTAGTGGGGCCGGTAAAGCACGAAGGAAGTGCTCCCAGTGGGGCCGTGGCCACATGGAGACACTGGAGAAGATAACATAGAGCTGAGGGCCCCCTACTTAGGGGCGTGCACCTCCTCATAAGCTAGGCTCATTAGAACCTGGGCCTCAGGGAGGGGAGAATATTCTGGTGGCGCAAGGAGGACAACCGACAACGTGCCAGAGTGTTCTCCCCTACCCCCATCAGTGGGTGTGCGTGGGGA
The DNA here is from genome assembly GCF_040938575.1 of Ambystoma mexicanum. NCBI lineage: Eukaryota > Metazoa > Chordata > Amphibia > Caudata > Ambystomatidae > Ambystoma > Ambystoma mexicanum. The sequence continues at coordinate 1,385,718,697 of NC_090923.1, read as the reverse complement.
CAAGTGAGGGCAGTTGGTGTTGACTGCCTGTGAGCATTGTAACCTGCGCTGAGTTACCCGAAAGAGTCACAGTTGCTTGGTGGCCAACTCATAGGACACGAGGCCCCCCGTCTAAACTCACTTGGGAGCAGGTCGACCCATTGCAGAGGTGCCCCCACACACAAGGGACAACACGCCCGGTGGAGAGGTGAATCACATGGAAGCGAGATCTAAACTATCTGGCTTTGGTTACACCCGAAGGGAGAACCAACGCGCCCCTCCACCATGGTGACCTGGGGGGGAGGAATCAACGGCTACATACGGAGCATGCGGGTTGACATCGGGGGAAGGGTCGACGGGATAACCCAGAGGATCGATAAAATGGAAGAAGTGGAGCACAACCAATCATCTCTGGATGCCACGGAGATGCAAATGGACGTAAGAATGTCAGAAATGGAAAGAAGAGAGGGGGAGATCATGCTGAAAATGGATGACATAGAAAACTGAGGGATGCAGAACAACCTTAGGCTCTTCATGATCCCGGACAAGGAGGGGGAGACGGATCTGAGGAGAATTCTCCATGAAGTGACCAAACTCATTTTTGAGGACGATACCATTGATGAGGCCAAAATTGAAAGGATCCACAGGGCAGGAGGATCCAGCAGGGGGGTCCCAGATCGGTTCTGGCCCATTTTCATAACTACCTGGACAAGCAAAAGATCCTGGAGAAGGTGAAAAAGAAGGGCATGGTGATGCATGGTAACTCCAGAGTTACTATTTTCCAAGACCTGTCCTCGCTAACTCTTGCAAGGAGATGCCTGTGCTCATCCCTAACGAAGTGGATGAATGAGAAGGGAATTCGATATAGATGGGGTTTCCCGTTCTCCATGTCTTTCGAAGTTGATGGAACTAAATACAAACTGTCCAATGAGGAGATACGGAGGGCCACAAATGAGTTACTAGGTGACACTGGAGGCCCACAGGGGGCCAAGGAGCAGGAGGCCCGGGCGATGGAGCATTTAGGGACCTAAAAGACAAAGAATGCTAGGATCTCGGAAATTTAGGATGTTGAACACGTCCCCAGCAGCAGACACAGGATGATGGAAGATGTATTTTTTTTCATTGAGCATGCCAAAATGTACACCCGGGTACTGGCGGCAAGACTTGAGGACTACATGGCACGCTTGATCCACCCGGATCAGGTGGGCTTTATTAAGGGCAGAGATGGCACAGACACACTGAGGAAGACCTTGCACCTGATGCATGAAGCCTGTGGTGGGGAAGGGGATTCAGCCCTTCTCTCGGTCAATGCTGAAAAAGCATGTGATCGGTTAGAATGTGAATTTCTGGAAGCAGTCCTTGTCAAATATGGTATTGGGGGTGGCTTACTCCGCGGTATAATGGCATTGTACACGTCCCCAAGGGATTGTTTAGCGGTGAATGGGGGATACTCCTGATGGTTCGACCTTGTATGCACTCTCCCTGGAACCCCTCGCGCAGATGATTAGGGAGGACAACAGAGTGGAGGGAATATGTGTTTGAGGTGAAGAATATAAACTCGCCCAATACGCAGATGATATGTTGCTGCACCTAGTGAACCCTCTGACCTCCCTACCAGTGGCAGTCCACCAGATAGAATCCTACGGCGCACTCGCCGGACTGAAGATAAACAAATCCAAATCTATTATCTTTCCTCTGGACAGGGGACAAGAATAGAGAGGGTGACACAGAAAGATTTGCGCCCCTGAGGATGCAGGTTAGTGGGGGGAAGTTAAGATACCTGGGCATTAATCTTACCAAAGGCCTAGGAGAGCTCTCTGATGCCAATTTCACTCCACTGAAGACCACGGTTGAACAGGACCTGGCGAAATGGAGTAAGCTCACAGTGTCATGGCTGGGGCACCTCAACGCAATAGAAATGGTTGTCCTCCCAAGACCTTTGTATTTATTTCAGATGCTCCCTATCAGTGTCCCAGACTCATTTATCACGGTGCTTGCCCCCAGACATCAGGAGCAGACCAGCCTGCCACAGGTACCGGCACCTATGGGGACCTTTAAGGCCCCAAAGGGTTGCCTAAAGACTTCCTGGACTCTGTCCTGGCGCCGTTGGCGCCAGGCTCCTAATGCTCTTTCAAGTAAGGCAGCTTGCAGGGGAAGAGGAATCACATTCAGCCCTGTCTGAGGCATGCTGGAGATACTACTTTATCTAGGACTACTTGTGTAGGGTGTGGTTGGAAGGACTACTTCACTTGGGACTACTTGTATGAGGCTATATAAACCACACCCTAAGAACAGAACACACTTCGCGTTATTCTGCACTCCTGCAGCGTAACGCTCACTGTGTCTGCTAGCTTCAGTTAACCCGGTCTTCAGCCACGCCCGTCCTGGTCCTCACGAACCATTGCCTGTGGAGAAAGAAAGGAAGAGAGAGAGAAAAACAAGGACACCACAGCAGTTAAGTTCTTACCTGACGCTCCATCTTCAGACGCTCTGGAGCCGCCGCATCTGCCGAACAGTAAAGAAACATCAGGTTAGCCGCGCAGAGCAAAAGTTAAAGACATTTCAACACTACGCAGCGCTAATACTCACCTGAAGGCTGCTCACTCTTGCGATCCATCGAGACATCATCACGCGATCTCCGCTCCGGAGTCACCGCACCGGCAGTACAGAAAAGGAACAGCAGGTAAGTTGCATGGAGGGACAAATACCGTATTTGAGACATTGTCACATTGCTCTAGAGTTGAAACTCACCTTTGGAATTCTGCTCATCATTTGTGGAGAGGAGACACTCTTCATCGGGTGCATCAAAAAACGCATCTGCAAAGAAACAAGCACAGTAGTGAGCATTTTGGCAACTTGAACTCTAAGCAAACCATACTAAGAATTATTGGCATAAAGACTTACCTATAGAGTCACAGTTGTTCAGGACTCTAAAGTAACCCACAGGATCAGTGAAGTAACTAGATCCTTGAACAGCAACGCACCCCTGCATACAGTCGGAGGATGTAGAGTCTCCCATTCATAATTCGAAGGTGAGACATAGAGGGGTGCACAAGGAGGTCACGGGAGGTGGGAGCCGGTCCTCCTCCTTATGGCTAGTTAATATCTTGTTTCAACATTTTAGGCAAGTCTTCATTTGTGACGGAAGGGCAAACAGAGAGGGCACATGCAGCCATTCACAACTCCGCTACGTGTGACGCTGGTGGAGACAGTCGCTGCCCAGCTTCGTTCGGCGCCCCTGTGGAGACCAGGTGAGCGTAACATCATTCTTCCGGGAGATGAAGCGTTCCCTATCGAGTTTCTTGTGGCATGGTAAGAAGGCCAGAATAGCATGGAAGGTACTTGTGCTCCCCAAGGGAAAAGGTGGGGTGCGCCTGTTGGATGTGAAAAGGTACTAGAAGGCAGCCCAACTGAGGGTTCTTATACCACATCTCAGGGCCCAGGGGGACCTCCAATGGATTGCACTGGACAACCGTCACCTGCAACTAGCTACAGTAGGAGAATGGTTATGGGTACCAAGAGATAGAATCCCCCTTAGAATTCGTAAACATACCATATTGGGGACCATATGGAACATTTGAAGGAAAGGGTTGGAAATGAGGGAGATCACAACGTCGCCTTCCCTGCTTGGACATCTATGAGTCCCGGGAGTCAGACGCGATTCCTAACCCAGAGAGATTCCAGACATGGTTTGAGGCCGGCTTAGAGAGGGTATTTTTGGGGCCCTTGGAAAACTCGATTGTGTGTGTGATTTCGGGGGGCACATTTTACCAGTGCGTTCATGTGTGCACGTTTGTTAGAGCCCCGCCCCCTCAGTAATCCGATATGGCGCAGATATTACCTGCTGAAGGCACGACGGTAACCTGCATCCGCCTGCGAGGTTACAGCAGAAGCGCCTTGCTGCTGGCGGTGGCACCGCTGCGGAGTAATGTCACTTTATGCAGCAGCATTACCCCTCAGAAAATGCACCACACTCTGGCATCAGTTGGGATATAAGTGTGTGTGTGTGTGTGTATCCCTCAAAATGCACGACAATACGTCTCTAATAACTAAGCACTGCGTTGCGCAAGGTCTTGCATCGTTTCCATTTGCCCCAGCCGGAAGACGGACCACAGTAAATCTGACAGCAAATAAAGTCCACGGACTCGGAGCAAAATGAGGCAAAATGAGGCAGCACTTGAGGGCCTCTTTCAGGTCTGCTTTGGAATTACTCTACAGGCGGCAACTAGTCTGGTGACAGTACCCAGACATACTCAAAACCATACCATTGTACAAAAGGTAAAGCTCTTGAGTTTGCCAGTGAATGCTTAATGTGAATTTTACATATCTCTGTTGGCTTATTTGGCGACTTATGTAGTACCCAGGGGCCCATTTCAGAGCGCTATCAGGGAAGACGGGAAAGGGTGAGGAGAAAACAGAAAAAGGAAGACGTGCCTTTCAAAATGTTTCTTTGGCGGATGGCGCCTAATTCGTGCCTTGAAGCTACTTTAGAGCACTAAAGTCTGAAACCGCCTTGTATTTGACTTTATGGGTTTCTTTGAAGAAAGAGAATCTGTTCTGACACTTCTGTTCCGATATCCATTCATTGGGTCAGGTGCTTAATACAGTGCGATATAGGGTCGCTTATGGCTGTGTCATTTACTTCGGGAATAAGGGCTGAGCAGAAAGGGTCGGTGGCTGCTGGTTTGACGGATTTTGGAGAGTCCACTGAAGGAATGGGCGAGTTGGAAGACGATTTTATATTTTGGGGTTGGGCAAGGCCAATGAAGGCAATGTCGCTCTGAAAAATGCAGAAGGGACAATGGTGTATGTGGCCGGCGGGTGGCTGTCTGGGCCTCCAGGCCGGCAGTGTGAAAAATATATAAAAGATTGTAATTTGTATACGCAATGTTCCACATTTCATGGTTGTTAAAGCTGGATTTGTCACTTTTACTTGGAACATTTTACAGTAATGTACCTTAAATTCATTCTGTCATTTTCAACTGGCTCTTTGTCATACCAGCCCATCATTTATGCTTGTACAATATTAGAAAACAAATGAAGTTTCATGCAAAAGGAATGTGTCACATTTCATTATTCTGCAAGCAAAGGAACTTTAGAGCGTCACACATTTGTGAATGCAATTATTCAAAAACGAGCATTTATGGAACACCAGAATTGCCAAACGGTTTTATATTCAGCAAAAATGTCTATGATATTGATTTAAGAGTCAAATCCTTTAGAGCATGTAAAGAACACCAAGCTTGGCGCTCATTTCATTTGACAGTCACATCCCTCATCCTAGCAGTCAATTATCTGCTAACCAGGAGTTATATTTAGCCCTTTGGAGTTTCTTAACATTTGATGTGGGGCGTGGGACATAGCTCCCCAAAGCATTGCTGAACACTTGTCCCTGTGTGTATCCAAACGTTTGGGTGCTCATGATTGGCGAGCGGAGGGAGTCCCAATAGAGGAGCAGATTTTGGAAATGGCTGAGGCTCCGTCCTTGCTAGTGCTGGCAAAAGTAGGCAGACGTGGATCTGCCATAGCTGCCATTTGCCAGCAATTATGCATGATTCGTTATTTTAACATGTGGTTAGATGATCTAACAAACATTTCAAGCTGTACAAGTCACCCTCTAATACTTGCAATTTTCTAAGATATTAAGATATTGTATTCTGTCGTAAACCTATTGTGGGTCAAAACACACATTTCAACTACTATAGCTTGTGAATGTTGATTATGGCAGGGTAAAAGTGTAACTGGCTACAAACTTAGCAAAGATGTTCATGCAATCAGTGTGTATGTTTTTACAGTGCATGTTGGCCCAAACTGAGTTGAGTTCCTGATTTTGGAACATCTCACCACGGCAAGGACAAATTATGAACCAATAATTATGCATTAATTATTACTTTAAATGTTATACCAACATCGTACTAAATGTTGACAAATGCAGCCATGTTAGTTAAGCATCCAAATCAATTTGGATTTGAATGAGCGTTTGCCAATGTGATGCACTGTCAACCAACAGGAACCGGTTTGTCACCTAGGGAGATATTAAAGCAATACAGGATTACAAAAGCATATGGATTGACGAAATGAGGGCCTGAACTATATAGCAAGGGGTAACAGTGAGCCGCATATCCCCCCAACGGAACTGCTTTGCCAACACAGCCTGCGCATTGGGACCCTGAGAGCGCTGACCTAGGGAGACACAAAGTGCCCCGACCAACAGCACAGGGGTACAATAAGGCCACGGGAGCCGCCACTATTGGTGAGCGCCAAGCCCTAGGCACTGGGATACACTACAAGCCGGGAAGTGACTGCCCAAAGCCCAGGCAAGCAGAGGAGAGTGGGGCCAGGCACAGGCCCGACCCGACCCTGATATACCCAGCCACACTGGAGAGCCCCCATGGCCTGGCTCCACGGCAGAGGAGTCCAGGGTTGGGGATAAGATCCCTCCAGCACTTCAGGAGTGACCCAGGGAGGGACCCGGGGGACATCTCGAGCAAGAAGGACATCACGGCTGAGGGAGGGAGCACCCCGGCCCTTACCAGAGACGACCTAAAATATATATCAAAGAAATGAAGGCTATCCAGACAGACATCCAAGCAGCGATATGCTATCTCAAGGGAAGGGTGGATAAGCTCCAAGATAACATTGTTCGCAATGCTGTGCCCAATGCCCCACGGGCAGGGGTGGTGCGTGGAACCCGGTCCCAAGTGCCTGGTGAATCCCGGGTATCTCCCGGGCCTCTCATAACCCAGATAGCTCACTGAATCCCTCTCACTGATCTGCTGGGCCTGTGGGTCGCTGCGTGGAGGGCCTTGGGCCCAAATTTCCAGGCCTGTGGCTGGGACTCGGTTAGGGTCGGATTTCACCTCTTGGGGCCCGGGGCTTTCCCGCCTCAGTGCTCTTAACATCTCGGGGCATCCGCCACCTTCGCCGTCGGGGGGGGGGTGCTTGTCGTTCTGCTCCGGGTATGTGCCTCTGATTTCTGCCGGCCCAATAGCGCTGTGCAATGTCTCACGGGTGCTAGGGGTAAGGCGGCAATCTCTACACCGACGGTGTGTGACGGAGCTCCGTCTCTACGCAGCCACCTTGGCCCGCGCCCCCGGATGGTCTCCCACAATCAATGATTTTAAGACAGAGATTGTAACAATTGTCACAGACTTGGGAGATATTACTGAGCATTTTGTAGTATTTTACAGTTTCCGGTATAAGGTGCACCTTTTGGATGAATTATTGCTTATTTTTTCTCAGAGCTGCCCTTTCAAAGTTGACCCAACATGCATGGATTTCCTTGATTAACCAATCAAGGACCTGGTGATGGGTGAGGCCATTCGAGGAAAAAATGAATTTTAGAGGACTTTTCTGAAACTCTCGACACCTTTTCTCTGTAAAATGTTCAACTTCTGTATCAACCAGGGATACTAGTGATAATCCTTGAGTGAATCCGTCATTGTCCTTATTAATAAGTCTGTGTGTCATCCCATAGGCAAGAATTATAGACCCATTTTGCACCTAGATGTTTGCACAAATATCTTAGTAATTTTATGCTCATAAATTAGGTTAATCTATTTGGAAGTTGATCCGCCACTCCTAATCTGGTTTCATGGTTAACCGGTGTGATACAGGCGATGGGCCTCATTACAGGTTAGGTAGTATGTTAAAAGTGGCATTAAAGTGGCAGTAATTACATTACTTCCACTTTTCTGCGCCAATGAATTGTGACTTTAGATGTAAAGTAGAGGCCATCTCCTCCACTTTACTGGCCAAAGCTTAAGGAATTACAGCAGATGGAATTACTACCAACAGTCATTTCTCCCAAATCCCCATGGAGTCCTTTTAGTTTCCAAAAAAGGGGATTAACACCGCCATTGACCCATTTAATGTAATCCCACGAGGCAGAGTGGCAGTGACAGTAAGTGAGTTACTGCCAAAGTCAAAATTAGGCACAAAGTCAGGACTATATTGAATGTATAGCCCAACTTGAAGGAAAGAAAGGAACCATCAGCCATATGATATGATATGATATGATATGGCATTTATAATGTGCCTGTACACAAGTGTCTCTAGGCACAACAAGACAAGGAGGGGGAAACAAAGGGAGGACAAAACAATGATCTTACTAGGACCTTCAGATTGTGCAAGTGCGGGGAAGAGGGAGGGGAAAAGTGCCAGAGGGGGTGGGGAAGGGAGAAATGCAGGTAACAAAATAAGTGCAGCCAGCGGGTGGCTCATAAACGCAGAGAGAAGGGACTGTAGGATTGCAGGTACAGACTCTTAAATGCTGGGGGAGCCCAGAGGCAGTGTGCGTTCAACTGGACATGCAGGAGCCTGGGCCAGAGTTCAGAGGGTAGCCAAGTGACCAGTGCGCAGAACATTCAGGGACATCAGCAGGGGAGAGGAAGAGAGAAAGCAGAAGCAAAAATGAAGGTCTTGAGTTGCTTCCAGAACCGGATGTGGTTCTGCTCAAGTTTAAGAGAGGCAGGGAGGCTGTTCCAGAGGGAGGCCTCAGCTGAGCAGAGAGATCTGCCCCCCACTCTGCGCTTGGAGAAGCGTCTGACCCTCAGAGAGTTGGCGGTGAAAGAGCGGAGAGCTCGAGAAAGAAGATGTTTAGGAAGAGAAAGTTGGAGGTCGTGTGGTCCCAGGCCCCAGAAAGCCTTGTGGACGATTCAAAGGGCCTTGAACTTGATCCTTGCAGCCACAGGGAGCCAGTGAAGGGATTTCAGAGCTGGAGAGATATGATCCCTGGGCTTGAGGCCAAGGACAGGTCTTGCAGTCCTGCTCTGGATAAATTGTAAAGATCGAAGAGTAAAGGCAGGCAGATTTAGAGAATCTAAGTGATTTGGCCGTGGTAGAAAGTACTGCGGCTGAAACGTTTGCATGAGAAAGGTGCAAACTACCAAAAGTTTGCACCTTTCTCATGCGAACACATATACATACTCACACCCACACACACAACACACCCATAACACGTCCCACCCACAGCCTCAGCACACCCCCACCCACGTCCCCAACATAAACAAACCCCACTTACCTTCATCTTCACGCTGGGTTCCTGCAGCGCCAGTTCCCTTTCACTTCTGTGATCGAGAACCAGCGCCACAGGGTCCTTTTCTTTTTTTTTTTAAACGGAAGGCTGCAGGGGTTCAACCCCCGCTCACTATACCATGAAGTGTAGTGAGCGGGGCGATGCGGATGACAGCCCCTGTTTTTTTTTTTTTACAATGCTACCACCAGAGGTTTGAACTTTTGGTGTTCGAACCTTTGGTGGTAGCATTTTTAGAACTTTTGGTCATTGCGACCATTTTTTGTCGGTCAAATCGGCCTATACCGATTTAGAAAGAGGCTGTTGCAGTAGTCCAGCCTAGAGAGTCTTCCTCGACTCCGATATGGATCTCTATTGAATAGACTGGACCGTTGCCATCAGTCAGACAGAAAAGTCGGATTTGGGGACAAGTTTATGATCCAGTTAGTATACTACACAATGGAGCATAAGCAAAAATCATGAGTAATGTTACCCTCACAGGCTAGATTAATTAGAGAAAATCGGATGATAAGGCTGTCTGCTTCCCCCAGCCACTTGCTGAAGAAATTGGACAGAGGGACATTATCTCTGGCACCGCTGTCATGAGATGGTGTATATGCAATATGCAGGCGACACCGTAGAATTTCTCTCTAATCCTGAGACTTTGGGACCAGGGCCACTAAAAGTAATGGAAGATTTCAGAAAAATAGCCAGGCATAAAATACATTTCAGTACAGCAGAGGGCATGCTCTCTCGCCAACCTGCTTCCAATTGCACTATTTTCAAACACTGAGAAAGCTTCCATAAAGCAAAATAGTGATTTCTGGAGGATGGAGAAGTTGAGCCTCTCCATCTGCGGTAATGTGAATGTGGCTGAAATGTGTGCACCGCATAAGATTTGTTAGCCTTCTCAGATGTTAACTATGAGGTTGTGTGCAAGTGAACTTAAAGCACTATAGGAATCAGTTATGGGTTTCCTGTGGGATGTTGGGAGCAGTCTTGCATCCCCTGGCGCGTGCTGATCCGGGGACATTGACCTGGAAAGACTTGCCCTACCTAAGAGCGAGAATTATCACCAGGCATTTACCCTGCACCAAGTCTGTAATTTTCTTCTGAAGGATAACTGTGGAACCCTAATGCGGGAAACGTTGCAAAAGCAGATTTTTCTCACTCCTACTCCCCTGCGATCCTCTGTGCAGGTGGCCAGGGAAAAACCATTGCTCTTGGATCCTGACCCTTGGTGTGGAGAAGTGACCAAGGATCACCTGGGTGGAGGGTCCCTGATGATTGGGAGTGGGGATACCCTTGGGTGAGACATTGTATCCCTCCTTCTCTTGTGACAATCAACCTAACCCTCCCCCGACTTTTATGGACTGTTACAAACCAGCTTCCCCCATATTTCCACATAAAACACCTGACAGTACTGAGACGAAGAAGAGGCAACTGCGATGACCTCTTTTCACCACTTTGGTACTGGGACGAAGAAGATGCCTGTAAGGAGCCATGAGTCAGGCATGGCCCTCTAATCTTGGTCAGGCAGGGCCAATCAGGTTGTCATACCTACAGCCAGTCAAGAGGCTGCAGGTGTATAAAGAGAAGGGGAAGGAGAAAAGGGGAGAGCAACAGGGAGACCTGAGAGCAGAGGAGCAACAGGAGACCCATGTAAAGAGACAGCCGTGGTGGTCTAGGAGGAAGCACCAAGATGCCGGCAAAAGACCTAAAGGACTTGTGGCACCCGAGGTGAATGGGCTTTTTAATTTCTATCTCCAAAACCTGGCACAAGCAGCAGGAGCTGCTGGAGGGTGCGCAACCCTGAGGATGCGGGCTGCGTCTAAGAACAGGCATCAGAGGTGCCGGCGCAAAGGAGAAACTATGCAGCGAGCTGGTGTAGCTCGTACCGGTGGGTTTCTCCGCTTATGGAGCTGTAAGGAAGCTGCAGGAACCATCGGAAGAACCCAAAGGAGGCTTGAGAGTGTTGGAGGGACGCTCCAGCATCGGGAAGCTGCTAATAGACCTCCAGTGAATAACGGTTCGTGAACTTTAACAATTGAACATATATTGAATACCAAACTATATGAAAACTTAGCTTTGAAAGAAAAACAATATATCTTGAATGCCAAACTATATGAAAACTTAACATTCAGAAAAAAGACATTGAATATCAAACTCATTCATAGTTCGGCTTTGCCGCAAACAAGTGTACGGTTCAAACCAAATATAATTAAGCAATATAAAACCACTTTTGAACACTGAACTGAAATTCAACCATAATGAATTTATGGTGCACAATGAGTTATACTTAACCTGAAAGTTGAATATATTAAAAGCTGGAGGAATCCTAAACAATGAACTGTAATGATTGAGTGAAAGGGGTGTGTGATACATAGTGGCAGAGCCACGAGACAACCAAGGTGAAGCCAGAGGAATGTAAGAGTACATCCTAAAGCCAAGAGGCCAATACAAGGAGTCAAGTGAAGGTGACTTGGTTCACAGTAGCCAGTGCCAAGAAACCTGAATGTGGGCTAAGGAACCCAGGGATCCTGGTTGCACGACCTGTGATGGGTGCACCGTGCAGTCTGATAAATGCGCCTAGACCAGAGAGCCCTGAATGCTGAAAACTAAAGGACACCACAAAGAAAGCCCAATAAAACCACTGCAACACTTTCGAAAAGACTGACGCAAGTGAAGTCTTTCAGAAGGGAATCCTGAGGTTTGAGGTATTAAACTTGTTCTCTTGGGAACAAACTCCAGAGATCCTTTTTGTTTGGTTTGTGCAAATTAAAGCTTGGGGAAGGGACCACCAAGGATTGGCTTAAACTATATCATCTTGAATTGGAGAAGATCACCTTTGAGACTTTTTGTTCAAACTACCAGATTGGATTGCAAAGTTGGGTTTCTCACTGGTATCATATCCGGTAAGTTGTTCCATAACATACTGGCATTAAGGCAGAGCTCATTGGCAGAGCACCATTCTTGAATAGCAGTCAGACAGTCCGGTATGAGGGAGGAGGAGGAGGTGGTGGTAGGGGAAGGAAGCTTGAAAGAGAGCTGTGTGTCGTCTGCGTAACACTGGAAATGAGGGGAGAAAGTGGCGATCTGGTGGGCCAGAGGGGCTACTATTTCGTAGTAATTTTATATTCTGTATTCATGGGTCTTGGTTAAGCAATGCATATTGGTTGTTATTTTATCCTCTTAACAAATTGTATTGTTGTGTATTCTTTTTTTTCTTATTATTTCTATTCCATTGTCTATTTTATGAAAATGTTTGTATATGCTGGCTTGATGGTTTACACCGAATAAGTCTGAAAATGAATTAATTGAATGTGTTTTTTTACTGGTAGCCAATATAGGCTTCTCGGAGCTGGTATGTTGTGGTCTCTTCTGTTTAATCTCAGCAGTACACTTGCTGAAGAGTTCTGGATGCAGTGAAGGTTTTTGGTGGGCCTTTCAGGCATTCCTAGGTAGAGACTGTTTGCGTAGTCGATTCTTGTTAATATCAGGGATATTCATTTAAGGGTTCTATGTGGAAAAGAGAGGTATGGGAGCATCCCCCTGAGGAGTCTCAGGCAATAGAAGCACTTCTTAATGATAGCATTGACTCACAGTTCCAGGGATAGTCTGTTGTCCATGAGCATTCCTATGTTATTTATCACTTTTGAAGTTTCCGGTTGGGAGATTTTCTTGGTGTTTGTGGTGAAAGGTGGTAGGTAAGTTCTTTCGGTTAGATTTGTGAGGAAGGAGGTTCGCCATTTTAGGTCAGTCTTTTATTCCGCATACCACCAGTATTTTTATTAGTGTATTAGGGTTGTGTGGCTAATTGTGTCAAATGCTGCAGAGCTGTCCAGTAGTATGAGGGCAGATGAACGCTGTTGTCTGCATTTTTCTTAAGGTCGTCTCATATGGATAGGAGTGCTGATTCCCTTCCTTTAATTTGTCTGAAGCCAACTTGCGAGTTGCTAACTATTTCATTTGTTTTAGCGTAGTTTAGTAAGATTTTGTATACATGGCTCTTGCCGGGTAGGGCAGGTTGGATATAGGTCTGTAATTGCTGGGATCCTCTGCACTTTCCATTACCTTTTTTATCAGTGGTTTGATTTATGCCGATTTGAAGGAGTTTGGGATGATTCCTGTACTTAGCGACAGGTTTTTAGGTGGCAGAAGTGTGACGCTGGGGTTTTGTGGTTGAGGATTTCTTTGTAGATGTCCAGTGAGGAAGGGTCGCTTGGGGATCCTGCGAGGTTGGTGTCCTTTATAAGTGTGGAAATCGTTTCTTCAGTTATTGGTTCAAAGCAAATAAGTCTTACTGTGATCAGTGTTTCGACAGCTATCCGTGCTTCAGTGGTTGTGTTTGTATTAGCTCGGTTTGTCTTGGTGGTCAGTTGGATTAGTTCTATTTTTTTATATGATGTGGTTGGTGATGTTGTCACATAGTGCTTGTTTTGGGATGACATCTTTGTTGCAGGATGAAGTTTTTTTTAAAATCTCTTTGATGATTCTGAAGAGTTATTTTTGTGGGTTGGTTGCTGATTCGATTCTTGTGGTATAGTATTTTCTTTTTGCTTTGAGCACTGTTGATTTGTATAATCTGAGTTGTCTTTGGTATTTTATTTTGTCCAGTCAGTTGTAATATTCTTTCCATATATTTTACAATTTGCGGTTGTTTTTTGTTTGTTCTTTCAGCTCTTCATTGAACCATCTTGTGGCAATTTCTTTGACGTTGCTTTGAAAGGTTTTGCTGGTGCTAGTCGATCTAAGGCCTCTGTGATCCACCTGCCGAATATGTTTTCTGCTGAGTCTGGGGTCATTTCGTTCAGCTCCATGGTGTTTGTTGCCTTGATTCTAGCTGATCTGTTAAGGATTCCAAGTCTAGACTCTTCCAGTTTCTTTTCCTAGTGGCGTGTAGTATTGCGTTTCTGGTTGGTATGCGGGTTTGGAGTTTGATATAGAATAGTATCAGGTAGTGATCACTCCATACCATTGGTGTTGGTGGGGTGGATGCGCAGAGTCCCCTGCAGAAGGTTGCATCCTGGGTGTGTCTGGCGTTGTGGGTGGATCCGTTTACTACTTGCTTGAAGTGGAGTGTTTCCAGAAGTGCACAGAGTGAATTAGCTGAGTTTTTGTTTTCTCTTTTAAACCTGATGTTGAAATCTCCCGATATGATTAGGTTGTCATGGTAGGTTGATAGGATGGCGATGGAGTCTGCTAGTTTCGTCGCAAAGTTCGGGTTGTAGGATGGCGGTCTGTAGATCGGAAGGAACACTATGTTGGCTTGGTCATTGAGTTTGATATTGACGAGGAGGGATTAACCGTCTTCAATGTTCTGTTGAGGGGAGCTGCGAGGTGCAGATGTGTTCTTTATGCCCCATTGCGATTCTGCCTCCTCTTTGGTTTTCTGTTGACGTGTATTAATTTGAAACTGTCCAGTATGACTGTGCGCAGTGGTTCTGTAGTTTTATGATAGCCATATTTCTGTAAGAAAGAGCACGCCTGTGCCTCCCTCCCTTAGGAGGTTGTGGATTTCTGATGTGTGTTATGCCATGAATCTTACGTTCTGTAGGCTACAGTTTAATTTGTCTATTTTCCCTAGTTGTTTGTTCTTTTGTCTGTCTGAGTCAGTGTGGTGTAGGTCAGGTTTCCATTACTGGGTGTTCTATCTTGGTTGTGCTTGCTGGCTGGGGTTGATCTTGGGTGTTCCATCTCTTTGTCGAGTAGTCTGATTAGGTTGATGGCAGGGTTGTTTAGTTTAGATTCATACAGGTTGTTAAGTTGTTTGAGTGTTGGTCCTTTGGTAATGTAGGGCGTGTTGAAAGTTATGGACTTGAGTTTCTTCCTGATTCTTGTTGGTGTATTATCGAAGATGTTATCCGAGTTGGGATGTTTTTTTTTTTTTTAGTGCTAGGTTTGGCTTCCAGATGGTGTCAACAATTATTTTGGTTCTTGCATGTGGGTTGACTGCCAGTCGTCTGCTATCTCTTGCGATGGAGTTGTAGGGCGGAGAGGTAGCATGAAGGGTGTTAGGGAGAATTCTAATGTATGTGCTAATTCCCTTCAACCTAGAGACCCCAAGCTCTTTTGCTAGACTGTTTAATTTTAATCCTGGAATGAGTGAGACCTTTTTCTCACTCTTCCATGTATTTTGACCTGATTTGGATTATGTGTTTCCACTGTTTTTGGAGTCTGAAAAACTGCATAGGCATCTACTTTTTGGTAATGCACAGCACCTTTAGTGCAGTGCCACTGAGAAATCCTTTAGACTTCTCATAAGGTTTAAATACCTTTCCTTCTGTGAACCACTGTTCCCAAGAATAGTACATTGAAATTGACAATTAGACAATGTTGTAGTTAAGTCCTGAACTCCTAAGGTGCATACCTTTTTCTGGTTGGATGACTTTTGATTGCATTTTCTTTGGGTAGTTTCATGGAAGGGAATTGAACAATGACAGCATGTCATTAGGTATTTGGGAATGATGAGATTCTCATCCTCCATACAGGATGAATACATTGTCTCTCCTAAAGGAGTCACCACTTCCCCTTGACAGTCATCTCCTCCCATGTGATCCTCCCTCCTGACACCACCCCCAGGGTTAGGATCAGGTAGCAGCTGCCTTCCCCTGGACACATGAGGAGACTTTAGGCTGGGATTTAATGATGAGTCTGCAGGATTCATCACACTTGGCAGGTGAAGAATGATGGTCTGGGGGGCCGACCAGAGCAATGGCAGAGGTTAGGATTGATTCTAAACCTTCCAACCATCACCTCTTTCGTTTTTCCTAACACATTTGAGCAGAAAATATTCTCCTTTTCCTCCTTCACCCCATGCTGTCCAGACACATCTCCAACAGCCCCCGTGCCATCCGTCAAGGGATGGCATGATGCTCAGCACTTCTGAAAGCTATGTTATCTCACTTCATGCTCCTAAAACCCCACCCTTTCTCCCACTGCTATCTCATTTTCAATTTACTGTCTCAGCCAATCTGCCCCAAGTCTTGCCATTTGGGGGTTCTTTTTGATAGTAGCCGCCAACAGTTTATTACCTTTGAGAGCAGGTGTTTTCAGAACCACTAGTTGTTTGACACAGAGGTACTACTGATGAGGATAAGCAGTCAGGCTGCTATTTAGAAGATCAAGGGTTTGGTGTAAAGTAAAATTAACAAACACATATGCTTTAGTTCAAAGATACTAAAAGGTAAGTAAAAGCCATATGTACATATACAACATCACAGTTAGGTGTCCAAATTGGAACATACAACTAATTTTGCATTTTATACAGCGTGAGCAGTACCACTGTAACAATAGCTTGTACTGGGAGAAAAGATGGTTGGCAATCTCACGGAGTCCTTATAGGGATGCAAGGCACACTAATCTTCAGCATTAAGCTTCACAAGTCCAAAACGTATCCTAGGGTCAAAGGTTCAGCAATGTTGAAGGTAAGTGACCTAGTTCACATTACATTTAGGATACTTTGTAATGTTACTCACAGTTGTCCTTCAGGGGACAAGCGGCATGATGCAGTGGTAGTCCTATAGTCAGGACAAAACATTTGGAGTGTATGCAAGTTAAGTTTCCCAGTTAGAAGAGGGGCAGCGATGTATCTTAGTATCTCACACTCCTCCTTCCGTAACCCACAACCTGTAACTTATGCCCAGTGCGTTCCCCTTTGACCTTCCTCGATCTAAGATCCCACAGCACACTCTGGTAATACCTCACGCAATTTGTTATTTACGATCCTCATTCGCTGCTAAATACTGTAAATATTTTATGTGAACACTGCATGCCCTGCTTGATGCCTGTATTGACTATGTACTGTCCAGCGCCCAGATACCAAAGGATTCGGCACACTCTACAAATGCCAAATACATTTTTTTTTTAAATCCAAGAGAACCCCAACAGGGTGCCCAGATGTGGGTTCCACCTCTAAATGTGAGGCCCATGTAGCTGCAGAAGTGGACTTTACTCTTATAGGAGTGAATGGTGAAGAGGGAGGGGCTTAAAAACACATTTGCACCAAAGCCCCTTGAACTCTGATCAAGAAAAGTAACAAAGCCAAGTAAGTCAGTTTGAGGACAACTAGACTTACCATTGGTTCAGTCATCGTATGCCTAGGGGTCGCAGCTGCAGAGTCTTCATCGGACAAAGGGTGGATAGCTACATGAGTAAATCATTGGTGTATGACATTGAGGCGACCTGCACTTCTCAAGTTGAAATCCCGCAGCAGAGCGGACTTGGCCATTTGCACTTCTGATAGCACCTGTTATTAATGCACTTAAAAGCTGGAGGAGACTGGCGTGAAGCACTATATAAGAACACATTATCATTGTTGTTTTTATTGTGATGACAACTTCCATGGCTGGGTCTGGTGAATCAGCGCTTCCGGTCTGTGTTAAATACCTTGTGGGAATAAATCACCAGCTGGCAGGGCCTTGCTGAAGCCTGACTCTGCGATACCTCCCGCTATGTTGGAAGACCCCCATGACACCTTCGGGCATGGTCAGTAGTTGAGACCTTACACATGGTGAGCAGGCATGAAAAAACAGGATCATTAGGCTGAGGCATCAGGAAGGACCGCCCCCTTGGACAAAGAGCAACAGCAGCAGAGCAACAAGGTTCCAGGCCAACCACAGAAATAAAGTTTCTAGCAGGAGCACTAGACAAAGTCTGTGCAGCTGAGGAATCCCCCCCCCCCCCCTCCAGAGGATGCAAAACTAAAACAGGCCCAGTGGCTCTTCCAAGCGCCAGAGGATCAGCAGAGCAGCATGAAACTAGTCTAAGGAAGGGAGGCACCAATGACTGGTTTCCCCCGGCATTGAAGAGCAGAGCTTTATCTGGAAAGTCTTGGCCAGTGGTGGTTCCAGAATGTAGTGTCTTTACTTCAAAGTACACAGCACGCAAGAGAACAGCGAGCACATGCACGAGCTATAGAAGAGTGACTGGAGAAGGAAGAGTTCCATTTTGGAATACGAGAGAGAGAGACGGTTGAAAGGAAGAAGGATGGAGAAGACGCTCGTTGTTCATGTCCCCTTATTTAAGCTATATATCTTTGTAAAACAACCATTGTTACTACTAGTTATATAATAATAAATATTATTTAATCCCTTTCAATATATGCCCCGTTACTTCATGGACGACGAGGATCACCAAATCCATTTCAGCCGTTGAGAAGGATCTCCGGCCGTAAGTGAGGTAGGATCGGCTCCGCCGTCCGTTCGCCCCACCTCCCGTCCACCTGATCGCGCTTGCTGCCTCCCTGTGCGCACCCTACCCCGCCATCGACTTCTGTAACGGGGACACTTTGAAAACATTTTCTGTCCCCAGCTGCCAGCGGCTCCAACACTGCGCAGCTTAACATCCGTGTTGTCGCAGACGTCCAGGTCTCTCATTGGCTGCCGAGAACTAAAGATAATAAAGAAGGCGTGTCCCCGCCGACGGGCTGCACTTTGAACTATAATAAGGGGAGGGGTGGACTCTACTACAGGTCCCTCATTGGCCTGTGGAGCCAAACACCTGAACTGTCATAGACGTCAATGTTTCTCACTGGCTGCCGAGAGTGAAAGACATTAAAGAAGGCGGGCCTCCGCCGATAAGCCCCACACTGAGTTCTACGTGTTTGAGAGAAACAGCTGCTATTTAGTCATGACACCAGCTACTACCAAAGCACGACAGCAAGTTAAAAATATAACAAGAAAGCGTACAACTGTATTATCTCGTGCTCTGCATAAGACCAAATCCGTGCTTCACCGCTTTGGATACACACTATATTGGTGCGCACCCATACTCCTCCCAGTGAATCATTGGACAAATCCCAGTCAGATATTACGTTCTGCTGGGATACTCCTCATAACTCCTCGTGCTCATCCTCTTCCCAGTGAGTTGTTAAATAAAATATTCGATAGTGGTTCATTTGTTCAAATTGACCATTGAAGAATTGTAGGAACGCTACTACGTTTCAATTCACAGTCCTGTAGTAAATTACAGCCCAGCATAAACTGTGACACATTCAGATAATAACATGGCGATGCAGGGAGTTCAACCTCCTCACATGTTCCTGCCAGAGGTAGGAGAAGCGATTCTTCCGTGGAAACGTTGGCTATAAGCATTTGAGCATTATGCGCATGTTGTCTGTGGGGCAACCTACAGCATTGAAAGGAAGAAATCGTTGCTGTTGCACTGTTTGGGTCCTGCCGGACAGGAGAAATATGAAGATCTCCCAGATCTTTTAGACGAAGAAATAGGGGACATGAACAAATATGAGGTGGCCATCACGAAACTTAACAAGCACTATGACAAGAAAGTTAGTACCATACTTGAAAGATATAAGTTTGGTAAGCAGATCCAGGAACAGGATGAAACAGTAGAACAATATGTCACTGCCTTGAGGAAGTTGGCCCGTAATTGCAAATTCAATCAGCAACTTGAAGAGAGGATCAGAGACCAATTCATGCTTGAATGCAGGTGTAGTAAGGTCAGGGAGAGACTCTGGTCTGAAGACGATCCCTCACTTGACATGGTCTTAAGGCTGGCTAAAGAAGTCTAACACACAGAAACGTGTGAATTAACCTTGGAGAGCAGGGTGAAGGACATATCAGTCAAACCATCAATCAGTTCTATTCAGTCTGATCAAGATGAAGAAATAGGAGTAATAAGGGATGGAAGAAAGAGACCTACACTTAACTCCAACACTCTCCAACGCAGAAATCCCGGGACATCGGAAATGTACAGAAATCGTGCACCGGTGAAGAGACCCGATAGACTATAAATGAGAAGATCTGATAGATTCGAGACAAATAGAGCGCCTACACCAGGCGGAGAATATCAATACAAGGGACACATTTCCCATAGTGGAAGGGGAAGAACCAAACAAAGAGGATGTTACAGGTGTGGTAGCCCATCCCATTGGGCGAATAGTCAAATGTGTCCAGCTCTCAAGATTATCTGCAGGAAATGTGGTGGTAAAGGACATCTTGCCAAGTGTTGTAGGAGCAGTCAACATGAAGATTCAACCTCCAATTGGATTGGAGATAACGATGGAGAAGAGGAATGTGTATTCATGGTCTCCGATGAAGGAGCACAAGTTGAAAGTCCCATAGCTATCTGTGAATGGGTTTCCCGTTGTGATGATGGTTGATTCAGGTGCCAAATACACCCTTATTCCGGAGGATGTGTGGAGAACATGTGGCCCGGAATATCTATGTGAAGTTGATGTGAAGCCTAGAGCTTATGGTGGAGCTAGAATAGACTTAATAGGGTGGTTTATGGCCACCATAGAATTCAAGGACAGACAAGCAAGTGGTTGCATTTATGTCTTAAAGAAAGGGGAGACTGCCTTGCTTAGCTGGACTCATCAGAAGCTATTGAAGGTGTGGTTGGACCCTAATGCCAATGACACAGTATATCAAGTTGATGGAGCGAGCGATGAGAACATTCAGAAGATTAAGGATGAAATATTTAAAGATAACGTAATGGGTTGTTTAAAGGGGGTTTCACATCGCATATTGTTAAAGTCAGGCTCCAGACCTGTCACCCAAAAACTTAGGAACGTGCCTCTAGCTCTTAGGAGTGAAGTAAAGGAAGAACTACAATAGCTGGAGTACCAATGCATAATCGAGAAGATTGGTGCCGCCGAGTGGGTTTCGCCGATCATGGTAGTGAGAAAACCTTCAGGGAAAGTAAGAGTGTGTGTTGACATGAGAGAATTGAACAAGTGCGTAATCCCAGACAGGCACCCCTTGCCTAACATACAAGAACCTATATCGACGTTGGGGCCTGCAAAGATATTCTCTACTTTGGACCCCACGGCTGCTTACCACCAGATAAAATTACATGACGACTCCAAACATCTGACAGCTTTTATAACACCAGAAGGCCTTTATCAGTATCGAAGGATGCCATTTGGCCTGATCTCTGCTGCTTCAGCTTTTCAGAGAGAGATGCATAAAATTCTAGGAGAAGAAGAAGGGGTCGTGTTCTTTCAAGATGATGTACTAGTATATGCTAATGATCGAAATAAACATAATTTGAGACTGAACAGAGTACTCAAGAAACTGCATCAGGCGGGAATGGTACTAAGTAAAGACAAATCTAAGATAGACAGAAGAGAGATCGAGTACTTGGGGCACGCAATTTCGGCAGAAGGAATCACACCGAAGAAAGATTTGGCCGACTCCATCAAATTGATGATCGCACCAAGCAACAAGGAGGAACTCAGAACATTTTTAGGCATGGCGGAATACTATGCTAAATTAATTGAGAACTATTCTGACCACTCAGTGGAGCTGAGGAGTTTGCTGAAAATGAATAGGAAATTTGCGTGGAATGATGAAAGTGAAAAGGAGTTCTGTTTCATTAAAGAAGCTCTGGCTAGGGCTCCAGCTCTCCAAAGCTATGTGAGAGGAAGGAAAACTATAATTACAACAGATGCAAATGCTGGGAGCATCTTTATCTCAATATCTTGATGAGCGAGAATTAGTAATTGCTTTTGCATCCAGACTCCTCAAAGGAGCAGAAAAGAATTATGCCACAATTGAGAAGGAGGCGCTAGCAATAAAGTGGGCCACAGAAAAGTTTAGGAGTTTTGTATGGGGAATACAGTTTAACATACACACAGACCACAAGCCACTAGTAGAAATCTTCAACACGAAAGGTCTTGATAAGGTCTCCAGCATGATCAGGAGATGGGTGTCTAGACTCCAAGAGTTCAACTTCAGAGTGGTGCTTATCTCTGGATCAAAGAACGTTACAGCCGATTGTTTGTCACGTCTGACTGGTCTCAATAATGTGGATGATGATTTCGAGGAACAAGAGCTTGTTTGTGAGGTATCAGTCCAGGCTATATCCAAACAAGATTGGAATGATGAGATGAAGAAAGATGATGAGGTACTGATGAATGTCATGAACAACGTTGAAGAAGGAAAATGGAGCAGAAAGGAGATGGCTCGCACTGGAGTCAGTTCGTTCTGGGATGTCAGGGATGACCTATACCTGCAGAGTGGATATCTAATGAGGGGCGACAAGATGGTACCTCCTACTGGTCTCAGAGGGAAGATAATGTAGCTGGCCCACGAAGGTCACCGCAGCATCGTAAAAATGAAGAGAAGGATTAGAAACACATATTGGTGGCCCGGATGTGATCGCCAAGTCGAGGAACTGATTAGGAGTTGTATCCTTTGCTCGAGAAGTGATAAAGTGTGCATGGGTGCTAGTTATCCTATGGTTTTGAGAGACATTCCTGATAGTCCGTGGAGTAAGATTGCGATGGATGTGGTTGGTCCGATATGGAGTAGTGGATGTTCCACTTTCTGTTTAGTGGTCATCGACATGTTAACCAGGTGGGTAGAAGTTGCCTTCATGCCACAGGTTACTACCCAGAAGATTATTGGGTTCTTGGAAGAACTGTGTGAATGGGAAGGCTACCCTGAAGAAGTACTAACGGACAATGGTTCGCAGTTTAAGTCTAAAGTGATGGAGAAATATTTGAGTGAAAGGTCCATAACCCATAAGTGTTGTGCAATATATCATCCACAATCCAACGGCATTGTGGAGCGATACAACCAAATAATTAAGGATGCCATCAAGTTAGCGTGGGCTATTGGAAAAGACTGGAAAGTGGTGGTTACAGAAACATTGTTAGCTCACAGATGTATCCCTCACAGCACCACAGGGGTTTACCCCTTTGAGTTGAGAAGGGCAGAAAGGCGAATACAAAACCTTTCCCTGGGTGGATGAATGCAGTGACTGGGAATGGTGTGAACTTAGAAGGAGTGAAAAAGAGCGTTGAACAGAGACAATTGAGTAACAAGAGATTGCATGATAACAGGAGTTTCAGGAGGAAACTAGAACCACATGTTGGCTGTTCAGTGAGAATTAAACTTCCAGTGCCTTTGAGGGAGGATGGTTGTCACTGGTCTAAACCGGTTAGGGTGGTGGAGGTGTACTCACATGCTGTGAAAACCAATGATGGCAGGGTATGGAATAACAAGAGTGATGGTCCTAGGAGATGAATGTTTGGAAAGCAATACTGGTGAAATGGTGTGAGGAAGAAGAGAGGTGATGTGTATGGGGAAAGGATCAGACAAAGCGATGGTGAATGGAGAGAGGATGGGAGAGGACATGTTATGGCCAGATGTTCTCACAGTACGTTTTCCTTGGAAAATTGTCCAGATGACTGTTCAGAAGGATTCAGGAAGAAATCTAGAGCTGGAAGAAAATACAGACGACCGAGACATCTTTTGGACTATGTGAACTAGTGTGTTTTTATTAATGTTCCATAAGGGAGGGGATGTGTAGTGTCTTTACTTCAAAGTACACAGCACGTGAGAGAACAGCTATAGAAGCGAGACTGGAGAAGGAAGAGTTCCATTTTAGAATACGAGAGAGAGAGAGACGGTTGAAGGGAAGAAGGAGAGAGAAGACGCTTGTTGTTCATGTCCCCTTATTTAAGCTATATATCTTTGTAAAACAACCATTGTTACTACTAGTTATATAATAGTAAATATACTTTAATTCCTCTCAATATATGCCCCGTTACTTCACAGAAGCAGTCCTGCGGAGTTGTCATGTACTCGCCTCTTCTTTGGAATCTTTACTGTGGTCAAATGTTGAGCGGCTTCAGATATCCTCCTAGTATGTGGCTGGAATGTGTATTGGGGATGTCTGCATCTAGGCTTCTTGCAAGAGCCCTACACGAATACATGGCCGTATATGCCCCTTCTGCCCCTTGATTGGAGGAAGAACGCTACCAAGGACAGAACAACAAAGACCAGGCTTAAAGCACAAAGTTTAGCCATTCAAAAAGTTATTAAGTGATATGGTTAAAATAATCCTTTTCACAATGCAAACATTATACAGGTAAACAATATACACCCTTCTCCATACCATCACCCTTACAATCCTGTCAATTACTGAAAACCAACCTTATTTCTAACTATTGCTGGGTCACTGTAAAATACAAATGGTGCAATCCGCATCATAAAATACATATACCTAATAGATAAATGAATCTAAATGAATCATGAATTAAATCATTGAAGCCAATCTAGAAAATCTTCTGAGCCTTATAATAGGCAATTCTTCACTCTGTTTGTTATCATATCCATCAGTGTTCAACCATAATCATCATAACTCTGAGCATGTCCTTCCTTGTTCTCTGCAATAGTTGGTCATCAGTATCTAATTTCACTTTTAATTATTGATGGTCAATACTGTTCTCTGTGATCTCATTTATAGCGTGACACCATACCTTATATGCAGCTTGAGTAAGCAGCCTAGGTTGAATATACTAGTCCATAAAGAATTCCCAGCATCTTTTCACCCCCATTGCATCAGTACACCGTACAGTTTTCCATGTGCTACTCCTAACTTAGCGCATTGTGTAAGGAGATGCTTAGTGGTTTCCAATTCCAACTTCCATATCCTATATTTTCGTTCGGCCTGCAGAATATGCTTCCTTACTCCTAGTGCCATTAATGATGGGAGAAGATTAAAGGGCAGTTTCAGGTTGAATATTTCAACTTTGGATTATTAAATAAACTAAGGTAAGGATATGGGAGGGAGTAAGGAAAGCACTGCTCCGTGTAGAACTTTAACATTTTCTTTCCTTTTAAATATTCTATGTTGAAAATGCGATCCCACTCCAAAGCCCTCTTAACAAATGAATTGTTCACTAAGGTTATATTCTCCCATGGGTCCATATTCAGTCGCATCTTGGCATGAAACTCATTGCACGCAATCACCCAATCCCTGATTCCTGGGGAATCCCGGGGTACCCTTTGCCAATTTTGGTCATACCAGCTATATTGGGTATCTCCTAAATGAGTCAGTTACTTGTACAAAATAATGTTTCTCTTGATTTTGATCCAAGTCGAGAGTGAGACCAAACCCATCTTGCCTGAAGAAGTCCCCATGAAATAAAGTAGTTCTTCTACTCAAACTGCATTTAAATGGAAGAAAGAAGTCCTTCTGCAGCCATAAGGACTCACCAGTGCCCCCAAACCAAGTGGGTGAAGCCAGGGAGTGGGTTTGAGAAAGAACTCCAGTCCTAAAACCAGTACATGGTCAGGCAAATCATCTGCTGATATGCTGCCCGTTGCATTGATGTTGATGGAAAGGCTACAAAACCAAAAGATAATATAACAACCCCCATGGCTACAGCAGCCAGGCTCAACATACTAAACACCTGCAAAAGCTGCCCCTCCCTCGCCGTTAACTTTGCTAGAACCCCAATCCCTCCTCTGGGTATCAGTAGGCGTGCCTATATAGTGGGAATTCCTCTCTGCCCCTCCACCAACACCATTCTCAGCCAGTCCCTGTTTGAGTTCCTTATTCTGGTCTTTAAATTCATGCATGGGATGCCCACGACCTACCTAATTCCACATCCCACTAGGATGTCCCTCCTTAAACCTTGTGGCCACAAGATCCCCACAACCTTTCTGTACCCCACTCTCCCTTTGCTATATATAGTCTGCTTCCATCCCTTCGCCCACCTTCCTCCCTACCATTAGAGTACACCTTCCACCCCCTAAAATAAAACATGCTCCAAGATCAAGAGCCCCTTTTATCTCTGGAAAGGGTCTCCAACACATATATTGGCGTTACTCCCACCCCTTTAATCATCTTCCCTGCCCGTTGCTCTACATATTTGTAAACATATGTATTTAATCGAACTGTCACGAAATGAATGTGCATTAGATAAACGTCCATACTCGGTATGTCTTGCCCACCCACTGTCTCATGTTCCCTCTTATCCCCCCCCCCATCAAGTTGTTTTATCTGTATTCCAATACCCTACTACAGCAAAGCTCTGCCTACTATTGTTTCTTTTGCGTAGTGTTTCCGTGCAAAGCACTATGTGACCCAAGATAGATAAATACCAATGCAAACAAATACCTTAACAGTGAAGGCCCATTATCCAGAAACATGAAAAATGAAATGGGAGTTAATAGGGGCTAGGACTCCTGATATAAACTACGCCTCCTTCCCAAACATGAACACCAGAAGCTAAGTAGTTTACATGTAGGTTTATTTCTCTTAGTTGTAAAGTAGAGAAAGCACTGGGACATCCATCTGGTCCAGTATGTTAGGTCCAACTGACATCAGTAGAACCCTGCACACCAAACATAAATCAACATTCCACCTAGAGTCCCAGTGACATCACTACATCAACACTCCACCTAGAATGTTAGTGACATCACCGTCCTTCACAACACAACACTCATAGCCATAATCAATCCCACACAGATTATGACATATATGTCCCTCTCTTCAACCAACCCAATACTAATAGCCATAATCAGGCCCAGAACAGATTATGACATATGTCTCCCTCCCTTGCACTGACACATCACAACACCCATGACATCACCCACCTTGAGGATGGATGAATACCGCCAATCAATGCTCCGAACTAAATGGCTCATACCATATCCGAACAGCTCCCAACTGAGCCCTTGTGCTACACCACAATTCTAACCCATAATCTGTAAAATTGACAACACACAGCTGGAACCCAACCACAGGCCCTCCCCAAAGCCTGAAGGCACTCCGCTATCAACCAGCTGAATAACAACAAAGGAGAAAGGAACCCAAAAATAAAACTTATGACCAAACATCATCTAGCTGCCCCTTAACCTAGACACAGGCTGTGGCTACCCCTTAACCTAGACACAGGCAGCACCACCCTGCCCTTTAAAAGTACCAAACATCTCTTCACTGCCCCTTGAATGACCAGACAGCACCTAGCTGCCCTTACCCAAAACATAGACAGCATCTCAAAACCCCTTAAGTACAGCAATGGCAACACTAACTAACCCTAACCGGGCCCTAGACAGCACCTAAATAAACCTTAAACCAACAACAGCACCTCGCTGCCCAACCAACAGCACCTGACTGTCCTAAAATCAACACACCTTGCTACCCCACCTAACAGCATGTGGACAGCATCTCACTGCCCCTACAACCGTAGACAACACCTCGCAGCCCCTAAAACCACTAGACCGCACCTCACAGACCCTACAAACACCACCTCACTGCCCCTTCTACACCAGACAGCACCTCACTGCCCCTAAAACAACCAACAACACCTCACTATCCCCACAACACCAGGCAGCACCTCACTGCCCCTAAAACAACCAGACAGCACCTCACTGCACCTAAAACAACCAAACACCTCACTATCCCTACAAAGACCAGACAGCACCTCACTGACCACACAACAACCAAACAGCACCTCACAGTCCCTTAAAACACCAGACAGCACCTCAATAACCTAAAGCCAACACAACACCTCGCTACCCCACCTAACAGCATATGGACAGCATCCAGACAACACCTCACTATCCCTACAAACACCAGACAGCACCTCACTGCCCCTAAAACAACCAGACTGCACCTCACAGTCCCTTACAACACCAGACAGCTCCCAACTGCCCCTACAAACGACCAGACAGCACCTCACTGCCCCTAAAACAACCAAACAGCACCTGACTGTCCCTAAAACACCAGAACACAACCAGACAGCACCACACTGCCCCTAAAACGACCAGACAGCACCTCACTGTCCCTAAACACACCAAACAGCACCTGACTGTCCCTAAAAACACCAGACAGCACCTAACTGCCTGATGGACAGCACCTCACTGCCCCCAAAAATGACCCAGACAGCACCTCACTGTCCCTAAAAACACCAGGCAGCACCTCACTGTCCCTAAAAACACCAGACAGCACCTCACAATCCCTACAAACACCACCGCACTGCCCTAAAACACCCAAAACACATCAGAACACAACCAGACAGCACCTCACTAAACTCTAAAACAACCAGGGTGCACTCGCATATGCCCCTAAAACAACCAAACAACACCTCACTGTCCCTAAATACACCAGAAAACAACCAGACAGCACCACACTGCCCCTAAAAACACCAGACAGCACCTAACTGCCTGGTGGACAGCACCTCACTGCCCCCAAAAATGACCCAGACAGCACCTCACTGTCCCTAAAAACACCAGGCAGCACCCCACTGTCCCCAAAAACACCAGACAGCACCTCATAGTCCCTACAAACAACCAGACAGCACCTCACTGTCCCTAAAAATGACCCAGACAACACCTCACTACACTGCACCTCTAATAACCACAAACATCACCTCCTGCCCTTAAATCAACAACAGCAAAACACAAGCAGCTCACTAAACCTCACTGCCTCACAGCCCCCAACTACCCCTAAAACACTAGACAGCATCTCACTGTCCCTGAAAACACTATACAGCATCTCACTGCCCCTAAAACAACCAAACAGCACCTGACTGTCCCTAAAACACCAGAACACAACCAGAACACACCTCACAGTCCCTACAAACACCACCTCACTGCCCTAAAACACCCAAAACACACCAGAACACAACCAGACAGCACCTCACTGAACTCTAAAACAACCAGGGCGCTCTCGCATATGCCCCTAAAGCAACCAAACAACACCTCACTGTCCCTAAATACACCAGAAAACAATCAGACAGCACCACACTGCCCCTAAAACGACCAGACAGCACCTCACTGTCCCTAAAAACACCAAACAGCACCTGACTGTCCCTAAAAACACCAGACAGCACCTCACAGTCCATACAAACATCACCTCACTGCCCTAAAACACCCAAAACACACCAGAACACAACCAGACAGCACCTCACTAAACTCTAAAACAACAAGGGCGCACTCGCATATGCCCCTAAAACAACCAAACAACACCTCACTGTCCCTAAATACACCAGAAAACAACCAGACAGCACCACACTGCCCCTAAAAACACCAGACAGCACCTAACTGCCCCCAAAAATTACCCAGACAGCACCTCACTGTCCCTAAAAACACCAAGCAGCACCGCACTGTCCCTAAAAACACCAGGCAGCACCTCACTGTCCCTAAAAACACCAGACCACACCTCACAGTCCCTACAGACACCACCTCACTGCCCTAAAACACCCAAAACACACCAGAACACAACCAGACAGCACCTCACTAAACTCTAAAACAACCAGGGCGCACTCGCATATGCCCCTAAAACAACCAAACAACACCTCACTGTCCCTAAATACACCAGAAAACAGCCAGACAGCACCAAACTGCCCCTAAAAACACCAGACAGCACCTAACTGCCTGATGGACAGCACCTCACTGCCCCCAAAAATGACCCAGACAGCACCTCACTGTCCCTAAAAACACCAGACAGCACCTCACAGTCCCTACAAACAACCAGACAGCACCTCACCGTCCCTAAAAATGACCCAGACAACACCTCACTACACTGCACCTCTAATAACCACAAACATCACCTCCTGCCCTTAAATCAACATCAGCAAAACACAAGCAGCTCACTAAACCTCACTGCCTCACAGCCCCCAACTACCCCTAAAACACTAGACAGCATCTCACTGTCCCTGAAAACACTATACAGCATCTCACTGCCCCTAAAAACAACCAGACAGCACCTCCCAGTCCCTGAAAAACGACAGACAGCACCACACTGCCCTTTAAAATAACCAGCACCTAACCACCCTTTAAATTAACCAGGCATCACCTCACTACCACTTTAAAACACCAGCATCATCCACACATAACCAGGGGACATGCCCCTACAAACAACAACCAACAGAACACACACACAGGACAACATATAAATCCCATGAAAATAATTTTAAATAACGTCATGGCGGCAAAGTTCTTGCGCCACCCCCAAAATATCCATGAAATGCACAACATAAATGCAAATCCTCTGCGCCACAATCCCTGCGCCAATCCCATCATGTGCATGAGGTGAAAGCAAATAAACGTAAAATTGACATGGCGCTAAAGTCCTGCGCCATACCCCCACCCACAACGCTACTGATTGGTGCTGCTGTGTTCCGGGTAGACGGCTGAAAAGGAGTTTATGGAAGCGTAGAATGTTTTCTGCACGTTTTGGAGCATACGTTGTGTCCGAGGAGACTGTGTTGGATGATACTGGGTCATACAGTGTGGCTAATTATTGGTACTTTAAAGTATGCGGCGGGGCACAGCAACTGTTCTTTGGATGTGTCAAAGAGAGGCAAGGAGGTGGCAACGTGCTGGAAGGGCGGCGTTTCACTGTAATCTGCTTCATGAGATGGACACGATAGCAGGTTTCTTGCAAGATGTGCCGCGACACTGTAGTGAGCTTAAGGGAGCTTGATCCTGACTTGTGGGGCCTTTCCAGAAAGAAGGTGTTCAAGGAGTTGGAGGTCTAATGTCAGGTAGGCGTTGGGGGAGGCCGGTGTTGTTATGTATGCTGTTTGTGTTAATCTCATGAAGCAGATGACAGAGAAACACCGCCCTTCCAGAACGTTGCCACCTCCTTGCCTCTCTTTGATACATCCAAAGAACAGTTGCTGTGCCCCGCCGCATACTTTAAAGTACCAATAATTAGCCACACTGTATGACCCAGTAGCGAGGAAATACATATTTTAAGTTAAACAAAATAGGTGGACTCGCTGCTCGGGCGTAGCTATTCCGAAAGACTTTGTTGTGTCCTCTCCACAACGTTGCAGCCCCTGCACCATGAGGCGTGGCTTTCCCTCTTTGTGCACCCTTCCTAATGTTGCATTTTACCTATTTTACATACCTATTTGATGTAGCCCCCGTACCATGCAGCGTGGCTTTCCCAATTTTTGTGCACTAAACCTATTGTTACATTTTACCTATTTATTCCTGCATAGCTGCTGTAGCCCCCTCACCATGAGATGGAGCAGTCCAATGTTGCTTTTGCCTACTTATTCCTGCATATTTTGATGTAGCCCCCCCGCACCATGAGGTGAGGCAGTCCAATGATGCTTTTTACCTTCCGGTTCCTCCATATTTTGATGTAGCCCCTGCACCATGAGATGGAGCAGTCCAATGTTGCTTTTTACCTACTTGTTCCTTCATATTTTGATGTAGCCACCCGCACCATAACGTGAGGCAGTCCAATGTTGCTTTTTACCTACTGGTTCCTGCATATTTTGGATGTAGCCCCCCGCACCAGGACGTGAGGCAGTCCAATGTTGCTTTTTACCTACTTCTTCCTGAATATTTTGATGTAGCCCCCCGCGCCAGGATGTGAGGCAGTCTAATGTTGCTTTTTACCTACTTCTTCCTGCATAGTTTGATGTAGCCCCCCGCGCCAGGACGTGAGGCAGTCCAATGTTGCTTTTTACCTACTTCTTCCTGCATAGTTTGATGTAGCCCCCCGCGCCAGGACGTGAGGCAGTCCAATGTTGCTTTTTACCTACTTCTTCCTGCATAGTTTGATGTAGCCCCCCGCGCCAGGACGTGAGGCAGTCCAATGTTGCTTTTTACCTACTTCTTCCTGCATAGTTTGATGTAGCCCCCCGCGCCAGGACGTGAGGCAGTCTAATGTTGCTTTTTACCTACTTCTTCCTGCATAGTTTGATGTAGACCCCGCGCCAGGACGTGAGGCAGTCCAATGTTGCTTTTTACCTACTTCTTCCTGCATATTTTGAAGTAGCCGCCCGCTCCAGGAGGTGAGGCGGTCTATTGTTGCTTTTTACCTACTTCTTCCTGCATATTTTGATGTAGCCCCCGTGCCAGGACGTGAGGCAGTCTAATGTTGCTTTTTACCTACTTCTTCCTGCATATTTTGATGTAGCCCCCTGCGCCAGGACGTGAGGCAGTCTAATGTTGCTTTTTACCTACTTGTCCCTGCATAATTTGATGTAGCCCGCCGCACCAGGACGAGAGGCAGTCCAATGTTGCTTTTTTCCTACTTCTTCCTGCATATTTTGATGTAGCCCCCGGCACCATGAAATTAGGTTTTCCCAGATTGTGCACCCAGTGCAATAGTTCTGCATTTCCAGTCTTGTGTGTGCTTGAACCTGTTCACTTGCACTTAATATACCACTCCCCTCCTTCTTGAGCGTTGCTCCTTCCTCCCCTTCCTGCACTTTTCCTCCTGCTTTTCATGTTACAGCACTTGCACAATTCGAATGTCTCAGGGCCTAGTAGGAACGCTTTTGTTTTTATTTCTTCACCCCTGTTACCCCCCCCTTTGTCTTGATGCGCATCGAAACACTATTTGCTGTATAGGCACATTATAAATACCCAATAAATAAAATAAAATGTTTAGCATTGGAAACTGGTGAAACCAACAGGGCTAGAGGCCTGGTAAAATAGCTCAGTTGCCTGAACTGCTGTTGCAGAGGTCTGAAATTAATTTCCAAAGCCGTCGGTACCTTTCATCTTGCAGGAGTTGATAAAAGGAGTATCATTGACTCCCTCTGTTTCATGGCACTATGCGGCTGCAAAACGGTGGCAGTGAGCTTTGTAGTATAAAACAAGTTGGTATTATAATTTATGTCTTTAAATCACGTGTGATGTTGTCTTTTCTGTCTTTGCTTTTCCAGTCCTGTGCCACAGCCGCCATGCACCCTGTCTATTACATCCATTCGGATGGGAAGATCGTGGGCACATGGACGCCCACCAGAGGCTGGTAGAGGAGCTATACCAAGTGCTGCGCCGCTATCCATGGATCCCTCTGTGCACAATGGTCCTCGCACACTGAGTGGGGAAAGGCTGGGATGGGCGATGATCCCTGGAGAGGTGGCCACTACCGGATACAGATTCAGAAACGTTCTACACTTTGAATGATTGAATACATTAAATTTAAAATGTTAATGAATGCAAGAGGAACAGAAATATTTTCCA
The DNA here is from genome assembly GCF_040938575.1 of Ambystoma mexicanum. NCBI lineage: Eukaryota > Metazoa > Chordata > Amphibia > Caudata > Ambystomatidae > Ambystoma > Ambystoma mexicanum. The sequence goes on along the minus strand of NC_090923.1, from coordinate 1,385,686,006 downwards.
AATCTTCGGTGATCTATTTTGCATCGATTGCTGACAGAATCCTGTTCAGTAGTGGTGTAATAACATTGAGTAAAATGACTAATGTTTAATAGGCTTGTTTCTATGTTATGTTATTTTAGGTGGTATTTGTATAGCGCCTGCTGCCATTGGTATGGCCTAGAAGCGCTGTGAGGGTGAACACCCTTCAGAAGACCATAGTCGTTTGAGATTAATGTAAGGAGTGGTAAAATGACTGTGTGCATTTATAGTCAGATAGAAGGTAGGTTGAGAATGGCTACGTCTCCAGCAGCAGTCCATATTACCAAGGCGTGACCAACGAGGGCTGTGTCAAATTGTCAAGCTATGTGAGCTGCTGGACAGAATTTTGTGTGGATCTCAGCTGTATTCTATGGGTTGTAGTGTATGGGGTCGAGGGTGATATGTGTTTAGGACAGGGTATAGACAAATAGTGTGTATCCCAAAGGTGTGCGGCTACGTAAACAACTGGACCGAATTCTTTAGGGACACAGCGCACGAGGGTCCTGTAAAGAATGACTGAGGCATATTAGTTTAGACATGCAGTGCCTATTGTATAGGTGTGGGAAGGAGCGCATCCCCCTAACCGACTCCTTTTGTGCGCTTGGATTCCACATGAGGGAGGGTAGGTGGCAGATAGCTCTCGAGCTGGGCACGAGATCCTGACTAAGTGTGTGAGGGTGCCGAGTCGAAGAGACAGGTTTTGAGTGCCTTCCTGAAGGCAAGGTGGTCCTCTATGCAGTGGCTGGTTAATGGGAGGGAGTTTCAGATGGTGGGTGCTTGGGCCGAGAAGGAGGAACCGCCCAATACAGGTTGATTTTGTCACTGGAATTACGAGAAGAAATGCTGACCCTGATCTGAGGTTTCTGTTATGCCTGTAGCATGTGAATTTGTTATGTTATTTTATTTTGCATCTATACAGCACCTTTTACCAATGTTATGATTCTAAAGCGTTGTGGGTTGAATGCCCTCGGGGACCGCAGTCCAGGTCAGTAGACAGAGTAGTGTGATTCAACATGCTTTCGGTGCACTTGGTATGTGTGTAGCCAGTGTGCAATTGGTGGCGTGTAGCTACATACTGGTGCCAGGTGTGATGCAGTGGTTGTGTAAGATTAATGAAAATGTGTGCAGCAAGACCAATGGACTATGTTGTCTCCATTTATGGCGGCACTGGTGCTTGAGAGTGATCTTATGTGTGCAGCTAGGACGGTTTTGAGGGGTATAGCTGCGTTCTAAAGACTGTTGAGGTGAACGTGGCGGTGTGTAAGTATGTGTGCAGCTAGGCCAAACTATTGGAGGGGTGTAGCTGCATTCTGTTGTTTGTTGGTGCAGAGGCAAGGGTTAGCATAGTGGTGTGTTAGAGTGTCTGTGTGTTTTTTCAGGGGGACCTTGGTCCTGTTCAGCTTCCAGTGCCTGTCAAGGGCGTGGTATCTCCCTGTATATTGATAAGGCAGATTGTTTTGGTGAAGACTGACGGGCAAATGTTTATTTCGGATATGCGTGAACAATCCATAAAAACGGTGCACAATCCAAGAATATCTAAGAATTAAAACTCAGTAAAGCATACATTAATTAAAAAAAGGACAGCGAATAATAACAGCTAAAAAGGATTATAAGTACAATTCATTAGGCGGTGTGTGTTAGCTCATTTCAAGGCAATATACTGAACAAACATTTCCTTTGGTGCAATGCTCTTTTCAGAAATGAGAGTAGGGATCAGCCCATGCGTGGAGAGTACACCCACAAAAAGTATATCAATGCAGGCCGATACTGTACAAAACCCTGTTCCTGCAATAAGGGTTGTATGAGCCGCCTTCAGTGCATAAACAGGGCAAAAAAAAGATCAAGTGAGCCAGATCCTCATAGTTAGCATCGCATAATGGACAAAATCAGTCCACCCGCCCTCCCCCCGACCATGCTGCCACCACGGCTCTTAGATGGATGCAGTTAAACCTTACCCCGGATATGAGCACACGATCTGCAGGGAATTCTGCCCAGAGCAAATAGCGTTGAACGCCCAAGACATTATGGTCATCAGGCCACGATTCTTAGGTTTCGCCATTTCTGAACTTTCTCTCTCTAGTCTCACAGATTCAAACAGACATAATGTCCATCGATTTATCTCTTGCCGGGAGAGTGTACTGCTCAGAGGGTACAGGTGTATGGTATTGATTCCCCTCAACTGTATCTTGATATTGAGCAGCCATGGAATCTTATCTCCCAAATCCATATCTAACAGGAAGATGAACAGTTCATCCATTAAAGTGGCTTTATCATGTAATACTGGTTGCAGGGAGATCGTATCCCCAATTGGTGTGCAGCTCAGCTCCATGTGCACTCCAAAATTTGGAGCGGAGGTAGCTAACCCAAGCAAGTGCTTAAAAAATTGGTTCTCCAGAGTCTGGACCGCACCAACATTCGAGTGATCCCACAATTCCATCCTGAATCTGGCCACCAATGCTGCTTTAACGTTACATAACTGCAGCAACGGGGCGATAGGTTTGGCTTTACACATAGGCATAGCCCTTGAGACCTCGCCCAAGACCTGCTTGAACTTCAATGCCTGCTTAGGTATGTGTGCCATGGCACCAACATTTGCGGAGAATCTGATCCCCAAGTAGTCAAAAAAGTAGACTCTGGGGCTAACAGTATTCCTGCAATACATAGTCCTAAAATTGATCCTCCTTCTCCCCTTCCAGCAAGCCATCACCGCTGATTTTGCTGCATTTACTACCAAGTCCAGACCTTCATAAAAGTGGCATACTCCGAGATGAGTGCCTTTGGAGCTCTTGGTGTGCGGGCCATCAGGACAGAGTCATCTGCATATACTAGAACTGGTTACGGCCGACCCGCCATTTCTGGGACATCAGGAGAAGCCTTTAGAAGGTGGTTTTGGAGCCCATTTATATATAGAGAAAAGAGCAGGGGTTCCAACACACATCCCTGGCTAACCCCCAGTTTGACTGGAAAGGAGCCTGTGCATTGGCCATTACCATCACTCCTGACACATGCCTGCGTGGAAGCATGCAACCTGGCCAACAAGTTTACTAAAGGCCATCAGCAATTCATGGACCTAAGCATATCCCACAACTTGGTATGATTACATTTGTCAAATGCCGTGCTCCGGTCCATGAATGCTAGGTAGATGGGCTCTTCCATCAGGTAGAGAGAATGCACTGTTACCAGGTAGAGGTTGAGTACCTGCTCCGCTGTGCCCAACCCCGGCCTAGAACCTAGCTGGACCGGTGAAAGGATTCCGCTACTCGTAACCCAATCCTCCAGTCGGGCCAGAATGGCACGACCTAGTATTTTAAAGAGAGTGCAAGAGAGATATGGGTCTATATGAAGCAGGAGAAACCCGGGGACCCTTTTTGTAAATTGGTTGAATAACTGCCATAAGCCACGACGGGGGAATGGGCCTGCCAGCACGTATTGCGTTAAACCCTTGGGTCAGTATGGGAGCCCACAAGTCCAGAGCCATGACAAATCAGCCGGCACATTGTCTGGGCCTGGAGCACGGTTACAGCGCTGTTGGCCAATTGCCTTCCCGATTTCATCCACTGAGAAGACATGGCCCCAAGGGCATTTTTACTTTGTCATGACCCTAGCCCCTAGCTGATGCCCCTCCTCTTAACCTGTCCTGGGGGTAAAAATAATTTAGAGGTACCAACCAGGTCCTACGCTCATGGCTAGGCGTACCCAACTATCAGAAACTTGGTCACCTCTGCATACTTAAAGGTTCCCACCACACAATCCCCCGCAATTTAATTTGTCATGGAGCCCCACCACGGTACTCTGCGGTCCATTAGGATCGAACAGGGATCTATAAGACTCCCTTGGATATGTGAGTTGACCCATTGTGCTGATTTGTTAATCTGAGCCACGCAGTCCTCACTGTGCCCAGTTCCCAGAGTTGCCACATTTAGTGCTACAGCTAGGGAACACCTTGGATCTTTCCTCCCTTGTACTGGCGGTTGTACCCCTCCTTGAGTACCCCGCAGTATCAAATGCTGGGGTAGTGGCTGCAATCCTTCTGACATTGGGGGAGACACATGCTGGCTGGGCGGGCAGTTAGATGGAGCGTGTATTTCCAACAGGACCACTAATTTTTGGCTCAATGCATTCACCCCACTCACCCCTGTGCCCGTTTCCAGGGTTATGATCTGCCCTACAATGGGGTTTCGGGTTCCCTGTGCAATCTCCTTCCCTGGGATGTTACAAGTCATACAAAACCTAAGCTCAGTAATTAATGTCTCGGCCTCTTTTTTTAAAAAAAAATTAGAGACCCCACCTGGCCATCCAGGATCGACAGGGTGTTCATACTATCTGTTTTAAAGCTCGTCAGGAAGTTCCTCAGGGGCAACATCACTTCTTTGTTCAGTCCTTTGGCACCACCTCCTCCCAACAAGCCCTGTGGGTCCATTATTAAAGAGGGAGGAGCACTGTTGCCCTCCTGGGAAACATTGTGGCGGATAGCCTGGGCACAGCCACCCATCAAAGGAGGTGGGACAGGGGCTATTGATACAACATCCTGGCCAGACAACGTGCCTGTACCAGCCACAACACATGGGCCACCCCCCACCGCAAGTACAGGTCCGGCTGTCTCTAAGGGGTTTGCCCAGGCAGTTTGAGGAAGGGCTGCCCACTTCCTTGTGGAGACAATTGCCTGTTCTGCCACCCTAATCTGCTCATCTAGTCCTATGACTTTTTGTAAGTAGGAATCCAATGTCCCCCCGCCCCCTCCTTTCAGACCCTGTGACACCCCGGGTGCCCCCTCTATTGATGCCACAATATTCTCTAATGGGAATTTTCCCTTGCCCCTTGTTTTTCTAACTTTCTTGAGATCCTGGGTAGCCAAGAGGCTAGTGGTAGCTTTACGTTTTACTATGATTGATATCCTGCTAGACCCCAGCCACACAGTAGGTCTGCTTTATCACTCCTGAGGTCCCATTAATTTAACACCAGGTGAGGAGCAGGGAGCAGCACAACAAAAAGCCCAGTCTCAAATCTTAGGTCCGCAGGAATTTGCCCCAGTCCCAGATCACAATTACCGATTAGCCACCAGCCAGCCATACAGAGGGAGAGCACGCTTGCAGCGCTCAGGAGCCTCCCCAGTGGTAGATTAATCAGAGTGTTGATATAACAGTTGAGGTCAGCGTAGACACCTAAATGGGGACACTACTCTACACCTCTCCCCTTCACATCCTCTGTTCCTGCGTTGATGTTTTGCACAGTGGGTGAAATAGGTTTCACAGTCCGTCACAGACCAGACCGGGAGGCAGGGAATTCCCGACAGCTTAAAGAGCTGCCGTAGTCCATCTCTCCCCCCCTCTCCTCCCCGAAGGTGAGGTAAATGGATGTTGTGCCCACTTGATGCGTTTGCACAGCTCAAGTGTTTGGCAGTTCAGTTCAGGGTTCAGAGTGTGTGTGTCGTTGGTTGGCAAACCAACACTCTGTGCCTCACTCAGTATCAAGCGATGCAAAAAATAAACAACAAATCCACTTATGCTCTTATGCTCTCAATGTCGTTTGGGCAGTACGCTTACCTCACAGACCCTTTAGCACTCCACTAAATGCCAGCGCAGACAGCAGGAGACAGTGTCGCCCTCAAGTTTGTCGGGCTCATGCCACAAGGGCTTGCAGGAGGAGATTTTAACTCTTCCTCTGCTTCCTTCCCTCGATGTTAGGGGTTGTGTCCCAAGCCCTAGGAGCACCGGCAACGGGGCTGGCAGACAGCAGGAGACAGTGTCGCTCTCAACTCCATCGGGCCCACGCTGCAAGGGCCCACAGGAGGAGGTTTTAACTCTTCCTCTGCTTCCTTCCCTCGATGTTAGGGGGTGTGGTCCAAGCCCAGGGAGCACCGGCACCAGGGGTGTCAGACAGCAGGAGACAGTTTCACTCTCAACTCAGTCTGGCAGATCTGTCTCAACTCATGTTGTTACTGTATAGGCGCCAGCGACACCCTCGCTCGAATTTGGCAGTTCTGCTACGTAGAATCCCTGATTGGTAGTCTTACTAGGACATTCCCAGATATTAAGGATTGGCAAAGAGAAAGCACTGGAATGTTCCTTGCTATGTTATTCTCCACGTGGATTCCAGGGGTGAAGGATTAACAGGTATGGGAATTTCTTGGATTAATAGCGTAGTGGATATTTGCAGGGCTATGATCAAGTTTATATGCTATTCATGCTTGGTTGTTAGTTCTGCTAGATAAATTACCTGTCAGTAGTTCTGCTATATACCTTCACTGATAGGTGTAATTAGCAGAATAACTGCTTAGATGGCCCCGCAGTATCTAGTTCTGCTCTAGGATTTCCTGGTGCGTAGAATTAGGAGGCAAGAGCCTTGTTGTACTGATTGCGCAGTGCATAGTCGCATAGCCTTGATCTTGCTCGTGAGTATTATTGGTGCCCCTGATGAATGGCGATAAATATCCTCGGGCCTCCGAGCTTATGGAATTCCTGCCAATGAGGTGATGAATAAATTCTGTCAGGCACATGCATGCCACTGTGATTCGGGTTTCAGGTCTGGCAAGGTTCTAGGTAGTGTAAATAGGTTTCGTCAGGCCTGAGGCTCTGTGATAGGGTCTGTAGTTATCGGGGTACCACACCAGGTGTTGGTTGCGGTGGTAGGTTTTGTGGATCAGACCTATCGGGCACAGCGGCACCGGCAGGCCAACCCATAGTTTGCCAGTTCGGAAACAAGGGTGCCGGTGAGTTTACCGGCACCTTTATTTCTGGACCGGCAAACTTGTAATGAATCCCACTGTCTCAAAAAGGCGAGTATACCATTTCCAAAGATTACGTTACAATATTGCTCCACACTTTACAAGACTGCGCCACACTTGAAGATGTTGGTGAGATAAAGTATCTTTAATGTATTGCCCTTTGAGGATAACACGTGTTTCGACACACCAGTGTCTTTTTCAAATCAGGGCTAATGGTGAAGCTAAATCAAAAATATCAATCACGTGGTTTAGATTCACAGAATAGGCATATGTTGACCATTGATAATGTAAAAGTTAAGTAAATGAAAAATGCAAAACATGAATAAATACATAAATACATAAAAAATATATATATAATCATAATGTGATGAAAACACAGTGAAATAGGAGGGGGGAAAGGGAGGAGGTTGAAGGTAGGTACAAAAAACAAAAAGCAAAAAAGACCACATTAATTGGTATTCTGTAACAAGGATTATATAAGAATTTCATACCAAAGTGTCTAAAAATGCTTGGTAAAGGACAAATAATGGGCCTTACCTACATTCCAAATCTAGATTTACAATTAGTTGAAGCAAAAACAGTCATGGGTTGAATCCCCCTGTGGAAAATAGTGCCAAGAAGTCCCAAATTAGATATCAGAAATTCCATGTAGGTTACATCCTTAGGTAAACAATGGTGTGGTGGCGTGTAAGGCTGTTGGAGACAATGCGCCTAATGTATGGTGTTGTATATAATCTATAGAAATATCAAGAAGGATGGTGGCATGTCAATTGTGCTTACATTGATAAATAATTCAACGCAAAATATGCCGTAATGTAGGCGCCAATTAGTAAATGGGCCCTAGATATACTGGTCCCGGTGAAATGATCGCCAAAGAGTTATTCGTGTTAATATTAATACCGTACTATTCATGATGACAGTTTCAATTTGTGCCTGATTATGACTATTGTTAGGATTATGCTCGTACATGTTCAGCGCGCACTTTACATAGCCATTTAGCGCGTGTGTTTATACAAAACCGATTGCCTCAAGATAACGGCAAAAGAAAAAGCTGCTCATGTGATCGCGGTGCTAACAATCATTCGTTCGCGCCCGTGCGATTTCTTCGGGTGTAGGCGAATAGATTCTTTAATAGAATGCATAGAGTTATAAGCGTAGGAGCTTACCTTGCACCATGTACGCAATCTCCTGCCGTCTGAGAGAAACGCTGTGGCACTAAGTCCACGTTTACATAGGTTGTCTAGGCAACAGTAGTCCTACAACCATTTCTATGAAGTCACGTATGGAGGGTCAGGCAAAAAAATAAATAAAAATAAAACATAGCCGCCATATTGCGGTGAATTCAAACTCGCGTTTAGAATGGAATTTGTCCTGGAATAGACGGTAGTGAGCCCATGGTTTCAATGAGAATGTTACAAATATTAAGAAAACAAGTTGAATGGAACAAAGGCTATATGGAACTAGTACATGATGATATTTAAATTAAGCTGCAATCAAATTTTACCGTGATGAACGCGACTATCGTGAAGACAAAGTATATACCTTTCAAGAAAAATATAGCAAATTATCGAAACTATCCTCTAAGGAGAGCACACCTAATACTTCACCTGGTAGTTCTGATGGCGACTCAGAGACCGACAAGGATGAACCGAAGGAAGGCAAACACAATATTACAGGTTCAGGTTTTTTTAACCAAATTAGACGATTCAAAAAGGGAAGTAGATTAACCAATATCAAGCAAGTCCATTTTCAAACCAATCTACCAACAAACCTATTACAACAGGAGGAGAGGAAGGAGGGGGCGGGGGGTTCAAGACAGCGGCAATCCAGATGTTTTGGAAGATTACAGACGTCTGACAAGAGCCAGGGCCCGGCTAGTTACGGGAACAAACCCAACAAACTCAACAATAACCTCGTGATGAATATCTCATCCAAAGAACTGACAGTGGATGAAATAAAATTACTCAACAAAGGCCTTTCCTTTGCACCGACATATAGTTATGACCATATTCAAACTCAAATTGATCTCTTCAAATTTACAAGGAAATTGAAAATGTTCTTTGCTACGCAAGTTCAACAATATCGTCCTAGAGAAGAGAAGCCAGTACCAACATCATTATCTATCCAAGATATTGAGAACATCCATTTACTACGCAGCCTTGAACTAGAAGAATTGGAAGTACATGAAACACTTCATGATCTTAGAATCCAACCTATCAGTATACCTACAAAACATTTGAAAATGAAATCCAAATTTACCCCACAATTGAGCCAAGATAATATGATCGACGCCTTCCACAAGGCAGTACAAATGGATATCAACACCCTTTTTGAACTCAAGAATAAGACCAGTCACAGATTTAACACCAAACAGAACAATCTTACCCTGGAAGAGACTAAAGCTTTGAACAACTTACAAATGGACCAGTCCATAGTAATTAAAGAAGCCGACAAGGGGGGAAAAATAATAATCATGGATCATACAGACTACATACGGATGGTCTTAAATCACTTAACAACCCCTCTGCTATGAAAAACTTCATTAAAACCCTGTTGTTGAAATTAAAAATCAAATAGCTGAACAGATCCAATCTTGGGAAAGAAAAGGTCTTATTACTGCTGATGAAAAAGCCTATTTATCTGTCTCGCACCCTGTGGTCCCAACCATTTATTTTCTACCCAAAGTGCACAAACCATTTGATAACATTCCGGAAGGAAGACCGATTGTTAGCGGCATGGGTTGGGTCACAGAGAAAATCAGCGAGTTCATTGACAACATACTTAGTCCGCATGTACCTGCAATCAGAGCTTTCTGTAAAGATTCTACCGATGTAATTAAGAAACTCCAACTTATCGACTGGAAGGACACATATAAACTTGTCCCCTGGGATGTCCAAGCTCTATATACTTCCATTAGACATGAGACAGCTATTCAAACCATTGATTACACCTTTCGTGGGGAAACGGCTTCACAATACCAATATGTGACTATGTTGAAAGAAATGATCACAATTACGTTGGAAAACAATATCTTTTTGTTTAATCAAACCTACTATAAGCAGAAACAGGGAGTGGCTATGGGTGTAAAATACGCACCCGCTCTTGCAAACCTGTTCATGAGCCAATTTGAGGACAAATATGTCTACACAGATGTCAATGCACAAGATAAAATCGTGATGTGGACCAGATTTATTGATGACATTTTGCTTATTTGGAACAGTAATGATCAAGACCTAATTGAATTTAAAGATCGACTCAACAGCAATACAGAAGGGATTTTCCTCTCAGGACCATCAAGTGATACCAGCTTAGATTTTTTGGACCTTACCATATATGTGATGGATGGCCATCTACTAACGAAAACCTTTCGCAAGGATACTGAGGCAAACTCAACCCTGTTTGCATCAAGTTGTCATCAAAAATCAGTGATAAGAAATATACCTCAGGGTGAGTTTGTAAGAGCCTGGAGAAATTGTGGCAATACTGATGATTTCACACAGGAATGTGACCTTCTTAAACACAGATTTCACCAGAGAGGCTACAACAAAAAGGATATTGAAATGGCACACACGAAAGTCAAGAATATGAGCAGGGACACAACCCTCATACCTAAAAGCTGTCTAAAGAATTGTCAAAGAACAGATAAAGACAACAAAACCAGCTTCATTACAACCTTTTCACATAATAACTTTGAAATCAGAAAAATACTGAATAGTAACTGGCACCTACTGAAACTTGATGATCACCTCAAAGACCTCATCAATGAAAAATGGAAATTAATTTTCAAAAAAGCGAGATCTCTCAAAAACATCCTTAGCCATCCCTACTGCCGAAGTTACCAACACCCAGACCAGATACGTGGTTACCTAAACTATCAACAGGATTTAGGAAGTGTGGATCATGTACCATGTGCAAAATGGTGCATAAGGATACAGAGACCTTTACTGACTTTAGAGGAACTACTGTTCTAATTAAAGATACTATCAATTGCTGCAGCAAATATATAGTCTATGTCATAATATGCACATGCTCACGCATATATATTGGTAGCACTATCAGGGAATTGAGATACAGAATACGTAAGCATGTTTATGCAATGAGCAAATCTGATTCCACACTACCGCTTGCCCAACATTGGCAAACTAAGCATCAATTGGACAATAAAATGAATGTGAGATTCATTGAACTTCGACAGGCTTCTCTGGGTGAGAGAGGCGGAGATAGAGAAGTCCTCCTATGCCCTATAGATGCCCGTACCATTTGCAAATTCCGAGTTAAAGAGTTTGGCCTGAATCAGGACCATGAAATGGCATATTTTTTGTAAAAATCCCTCTATGTATAAGCATATATCTTTGTTTGTTTCTTTCAAAACAACAACTCACAGTGTATCTCCTACGAAACTAATACTCCTTGAAATGGCATATTTTTTGTAAAAATCCCTATATGTATAAGCATATATCTTTGTTTGTTTCTTTCAAAACAACAACTCACAGTGTATCTCCTACGAAACTAATACTCCTTGAAATGGCATATTTTTTGTAAAAATCCCTCTATGTATAAGCATATATCTTTGTTTGTTTCTTTCAAAACAACAACTCACAGTGTATCTCCTACGAAACTAATACTCCTTACTATTTTTCTTTGTGACTTCAATGCAATGTGTTATACCTCACTGTATCTGACAGCATGTCCCTGATTCAGCACTAAAATAATGAGTAACCATGATTTACAACACCTTTTGTCCCAAACCAGCTATGTAGGATGTGTCTGTTTTCTAATTAGTACCACTCTAGATGTGCATTCTGGAATGTGTCCCTTGTTTCCCCACAAATTTTCTAACTCTCATCTTCCATAATCTATGGGGATGTGTATTCATGCTGTGCTTTTAACCAACCGGCAATGCTGCACACGTGGGATGATTGCAGCTTAATTTAAATATCAATATAAATATCATCATGTACTAGTTCCATATAACCTTTGTTCCATCTAACTTGGTTTTTCCTTAATATTTGTAACATTCTCATTGAAACCATGGGATCACTACCGTCTATTCCAGGACAAATTCCATTCTAAACGTGAGTTCGAATTCACTGCAATATGGCGGCTGTGTTTTTATTTATTTATTTATTTTTTTGTCTGACCCTCCATACGTGACTTCATAGAAATGGTTGTAGGACTACTGCGGCCTAGACAACCTATGTAAACGTAGACTTAGTGCCACAGCGTTTCTCTCAGATGGCAGGAGATTGCGTACATGGTGCAAGGTAAGCTCCTACGCTTATAACTCTATGCATTCTATTAAAGAATCTATTCGCCTACACCCGAAGCAATCGCACGGGCGCGAACAAATGATTGTTAGCACCGCGATCACACAAGCAGCTTTTTCTTTTGCCGTTATCTTGAGGCAATCGGTTTTATATAAACACACGCGCTAAATGGCTATGTGAAGGGCGCGCTGAGCATGTACTAGCATAATCCTAACAATAGTCAACATCAGGCACAAATTCAAACTGTCATCATGAATAGTGCGGGATTAATATTAACACAAATAACTCACTGGCGATCATATCACTGGGACCAGTATATCTAGGGCCCATTTACTAATTGGTGCCTACATTACGGCATATTTTGCGTTGAATTATTTATCAATGTAAGCACAATTGACATGCCACCATCCTTCTTGATATTTCTATAGATTATATACAACACCATACATTAGGCGCATTGTCTCCAACAGCCTTACACGCCACCACATCATTGTTTATCTAATCCTAAGGATGTAACCTACATGGAATTTCTGATATCTAATTTGGGACTTCTTGGCACTATTTTCCACAGGGGGATTCAACCCGTGACTGTTTATGCTTCAACTAATTGTAAATCTAGATTTGGAATGTAGTTAAGGCCCATTATTTGTCCTTTACCAAGCATTTTTAGACACTTTGGTATGATCTTCTTATATAATCCTTGTTACAGAATACCAATTAATGTGGCCTTTTTTGCTTTTTGTTTTTTGTACCTACCTTCAACATCCTCCCTTTCCCCCCTCCTATTTCTCTGTGTTTTCATCACATTATGATTATATATATTTTTTATGTATTTATGTATTTATTCATGTTTTGCATTTTTCACTTACTTCACTTTCACATTATCAATGGTCAACATATGCCTATTCTGTGAATCTAAACCACGTGATTGATATTTTTGATTTAGCTTCACCATTAGCCCTGATTTGAAAAAGACACTGGTGTGTCGAAACACGTGTTATCCTCAAAGGGCAATACATTAAAGATACTTTATCTCACCAACATCTTCAAGTGTGGCACAGTCTTGTAAACTGTGGAGCAATATTGTAACTGTTTTCACAAGGTCTTGGGGTTAAAAGTCCCCTTTTTCTGCCCCACACTAGCTGTGACACTTTTCGAATTGTAAGAAAAACCAGGCGCATGGAAAGTTTTACAGTTGGCATAAAACTCTTCCCCCAATTTGTGGCATAACCCATGTCCAAAGATTACACCTCTGAGCAGAAAAAATAGAACTGTGTATTACCTAGACCCTTGGACAGCTGTAACAGGATCAAATTAAATGTAAGAATCATATATCAAGCCAATTTCTTTCACACACACAATGTATCTTTCTATGCCCTAAGTGCTTACTTCTTCTCTGTAACCAGCAAGTACTATGATTATACTGTAACCTACGCTGTGATACCTCCGTGTTTGGGCGTATCAACAAATGCAATAAATAAATAAATAAATATACACTCATATATTTAAGTGGGGGAATCTGAAAAGTATATCTGTGTAACTCGCTCAATGTTATTGGCTTGTAAAATGACATATAATGTAACATAATTTGATAGATAATGAAAGAATACTTGTATGTATTGTATAGACTCAATGTACATGGATCTTAATGATTCATACAGATTTGATGTCCTGAAGATGGATTAAGAAATGTGTTGAGACGAGGTGAAACCAACACGTCTTTATTACATTGTATAATGTGTTCTAAGAAGATGTATTTTTAATGTGGAAGACAAAGAACCCATTGGTAAAAATGTCATGATTTGCACATTAAAAAACAAGTATTGATGTTATTCCACAAATATATATGCTTAGTGTCATACGAATGTTGAAGTTTGTAAGCAACATAATGATTATTTAGGATCCAGAGTGTGCTTCTTGTAAGATAAGTATCCCACTGTATTCATGCGATTTACAAACCTCAGTGTGGAGACTATTTTGAGAAAAAGCACCAATATCAGTACATGTGTAAGGTATTTCTCTGTGTAAGTTTGACCACTTAGCTGAATATTTTTCACAGGACCTGTGTGATAAAACATTTTTCTTCATTTTTCCAATCACTGCTCATTATTCCTGCCACATTGACATCATCTTTGATAACTTCATTAAATCGTTCTACAACACCATTTACTTCAGGGTGATATATTGTACTGGTTTTGTTATCACTATCATTAGCTTTGAGCTATTCTTTCATTTCATTAAAGGTCAACTGTACCCCGTTGTCAGTCAATAATGAGGGATGCTATTTCCTCTGGAACAACTCTTACAAAAGGCATTTGTTTCTTTGTTCTTATGGCAAATGTAAAACCATAGTCTGCCTATTTATATGGATGATCTCTCAAACACATGCATTACTCCTGGGAGCATCTTGTGTTGATTGGGTCCAAAATAGCCAAACATACTCTTTCCCATTGCCAGTTAGCAATGTTTACTCAATTGAAAAGTGCTTTACGTGCATGTAAGGCTTTGCCACTTCTGTTACACCCGATTTGCTCCCTGATTTTATGCTCTATTTGGAAATCCTTACCAGTGAATAGTAATCACGCCTGATCCTTTGCATAGTTGTGCTGATCCCTTGGTGTGCTTCATGTTACAGCTCAGTCACAGCAGTCCTTAAACCTTTTGGTGCCACTAACTTGACAACTCTCTTCAACCAATCACTCTTAATAGCTCCTTTCTCTACACAATCACAAACAATATAAATGGAGTACAAAAGAGGCATACTGGTTTAAATCATGTCAAGTTATTTGTATTACAGTTCTTATTGCTTATCATGCTAAACATCCTCATCAGAAGTTTTTTTAGACTCAGAAATAACACATCTGTTCATACAGAAAATGTTCCACTTCATTGATCCTTCCCAAAAACATCTCATCTTCTATATCGGCAATTGTTGATAAACACTGTGCTGTTCTGTTTTTAATGCTTGGCACATATTATTTGAATGTATGTTGTTGTAAGCACACCTACCTCATAATTCCAGTTGGCACATTGTCAAGTCTATTGTTGTGTAATACTTTACACAATGGTGCATGAACTGTCCTTATCTGAAAATTCAACCCCCAAGATGCAAAATGCTGCCACTGGCATTTAGTCTGCTAATAGCTCCCTTTCAAATGCAGAGTATTTCATCTCTGACTGACACCATCTAAGGGCTCTGGAAGCAAAAGCAGCAATCGCCCCCCTAACACTCCCCACCTGGATATGTGCTGCTCCTAGTTGTGTGCATCAGTAATAGTAATAATGGTTCTGCAATCAGTCTGATATCTGGTTAATATGGAACTTCTTCTAGGAAATGTTTGATTAGTGCATATTGCTCATTACATGACTAACTCCATTAATATTAACTATCTTTTTTCATCAATTGTGAATATTTTAAGTCTTTTTTTTCTAATCCCTTGTGATGATTACTCTTTGGAAGAGAAAGGACTGATCGCACCACATCCAAACAATATCCTGTAGTATAGGTACACCCCGTCTAATATAATAAAAGCAATTCCTTTTAAAATAACGTTATTATGTAGATTTTATTAGTGGATATTGGTTACCAAGTTGTGAACATATGTGCCTCTCTATTTTAAGCTAACATCTCTTCTATATTTGGGAAGTGCATGTCATGAGGAACCACCACAGCGCCAGATTAGCAGTCTGGTTGCTATGGGCCCTTTTTATTTGACAAGACGCCACTAGGACTGCCTTATCATTTGATGGTCTTAGCTTGCTCCCATCTTAGATTTAGGTTTAGATTATACGTTACTCTCACCCACTATACTTGTATCTGTCTTTATTGTTGCCACCATGAGTTCCTTACAGTGCACTTGTGTGCGGCGGGAGCATGACTGTTCGATTTAGAAAGACCGCTCTGTGCGGTCTTTCTAAATCAATCTTTTGGTGAAAAAATCTTTTTAAAAGATCTTTTCACCTAGAATGGAATTAGCACCATGCTCGGCTCACCTGAGGGCCTGCACACGTCCTTTTCCACCACATCCACCCGTCACGCCACCACCAACTGTCACACTACCCCAACCACCCATGTCACAGCAAGCTGCCAAACCAGCTACGACTCACCACCCTCCCTGGCCTCTCAAAACCCTGCCTGCACCCCCAGCCACCTCATCTTCCTCTCCCACCACAACCTCATCTTCCTCCTCCTGCCCTGCCGCCACCCTGGATGTGCTCCCAGCAAAGTAGGATCCCACCTCAATCTACATCCACTCCCCTGGCTAACCCCCAGGTGCATGTTTGCCAGAGATACATGGAGGACTTGTAGGCACTGTCTGACTCCTACGCTCTTATCTCCTGGTCAAGAAAACTAACCAGGCAAGATATTCAATTGTCACATTCAATAATGTCGGAGCAACCCTTGCTACACACTGGATGCCTCAACATAGTCCGCTCCATCCGTCCCTATGCCTATGCGCATCTTCCCTCAAGCTAATACTGATGCAGAACCTATGAGGATTCACACTCCCTGGAGCTCCACTGACTTAGAACAATTCCCCACGTTGCCTGACAACCACCACTGCTTTAATGGAACACTTGGACGCAGTGATTTACTGTTATGGTCCCGCTATTGGGGACATTAAACAACTTCTACAAGCTGTGCTCAAAGAAACTCTATACAAAAACAAATTATGGACAAACTGCAATGGCCTAAAAAAACACTAGCGGAAGATGAAGCTCCTACTGCTAATATCACCGCTCTTACAACCTTCATCAAAGTAAATACTTGGTCGAATTTGACTGGGCAAAGATCACATCTTGCAAACAGAACCAATGTGAATACCCTATGAATGCCTATCTAGACTGACTGACAGTTTTTACCAATCATTTGTGACTGGTCTTTTGTTTCGGAAATTTCTGACAACATGCAAAGTGTTCAGGTGGGGAGAAGGTCCGCTGAATCTATTGAAAAAGCACTACAAGCAGCTCAGCATTTCTATGACAAACTCATACTTCAGGAGCAAGATGGGGCTACCCACCTCGGGACTTTGCAGATACAGCAGGCTCACCAGAAGACCGACTCTGTGGGCCGGGGATGCCCGGGTACCTCACACCAGACCTATGCCCAACAGAATACTCTGCTGCCTTTTCACCAGGGACACTAGCCACAGCAGATTTCTGCACACACATTATTGCCTGCCCAGAAACCCTTGCCAGGGCAACCTCTCTGTTTGTATTGCAATGTCCTACCAAACCTTCCAGACCACAGCAATATGGTCCCACTACTACTCGCAACAGTTCTATTTTGCTACTGTACACCCGCACCACCTGCCCCTCCACTTCCTCCTCCTCCTCCTCCTGGCGGGCACTACGAGGACATTCAATTCTCCTTTGGTCCACAATGACATTGCCAAAGGGACCCTGCCGTGCTATCTTCTGCTTTGCTACCACTGGATAGCTTGACACTGTTGCCAGGCGCTGCACACAGCAAACTGCTGGATTGCTAAATGTGGATGTCTCCAAGGAAGTTGTCAATGCTGTTGGCATATCTGACACCACTATCCCACACCCGGTATCACCTGAATGATCTGTTTCCATTGGTCCCATCACTGAACACCACACCTTTCTGTTAAGCTCTTTCTCACCTACTAATGTGTTAGGTATTGATCTGCTATGCAAGATTCATTGTACCACGTATTGTTCTCCTGATGGTATTTATCTAGAGGTTCCACTATCTAGGCAAGCTGAATGTTGGTTTTTCCTCCAAAACCCCACTCGCGAGGAGCCTCCGACAGAGCCTCCTTCACTACTAACACCTGCACAAGCTACACAGTTTCAACACCATATTGACTCAGTGGCCCTCTGGGCAGCACATGCCAATAAGGTAGGACACATTCTCTCTGCTTAACCTGTTCGCATCACTCTCAATCCAGGGGCGCCTCACCCACATGTGCCCCAGTACTGAATATCACCTCAAGCAGAGGAGGGTATCAAGCATGTCATCTCTTCCCTCTTTTCACAGACTTGTACTCCCTCTCTTTCGCTTGTCCCTGGTCCAGAAGCCTATATTATTTCTGAGTTTCCATACTCGTTCGCCTCTCATTCTATTCTCGTATTCATTTTTATTCTGTTTCCATTTGCCTGCCCCCCCCCCCCCCACTCGGCACTCACATTTCTCTTTTTTCTGCTGTTTCTCTGTTTCCTGATTCACTCACTTCTATTATTCCTTCTTGCCCTATGTGTTCGGAACACCCTACGGCCCGTCTGTCTCTTATTCCTGTTTCTCCTCAATGATTTCGACTCGCTCCATCTGTCTATTTTCCTCCCCAATGATTTAGCCTCTCTCGCTTGGCCCAGACAAACTGTCCCACTCTGTTCTCGTGTTCCTGATGTTCCGCTGTCTCCAGCAACTCTTCCTAACACTGTTTCTCTGGGTCTTGCTTCTTGTCTCTGTCTCTTGCTTCTTGTCTTTCCTCTAGCGCTCTTATTCCTGATTATCATGCCTTCTGTAAACAGGTAGTATCCTCCCCCAGTTGTGTGTCTTTATTCTTCTGTACTATACCTGGTTCTCTTGCTTGTTTAGTTTTCTTATGTGTTCTGTTGCTGTTCACTTGTTCTTTAAGGATCTCCTCCTTTAGTTCGCTGCTCATTTCCTACACCCGTCCACCCCCTTTTTTATTTCTACGCCCATGCCTGCACGGTAGCACCTATGCAGAAGATGTTACATAACTCCCAGCCTGACAAGCCTGCATGGTCTCCTGACTCTTCCACATACTTCAGCAAGATCAAGACTGCCCTCTACATTGCTACCACCCGCCCCTTCCTGACTACTCTAAATCATTCACCTGGTTCTGTGATGAGAAAGAGAGGTATGCCCTAGGCACACTCACACAGAAGCATGGGGACCTAGAATGCCCTGTAGCCTATTTTAGCTCACTTTTAGACCCTATAGCCACTGCCTTTCCCAAATGTCTCAGAGTAGTAGCTGCCGCTGCCCTTCTCCTTATTAAAGCTGACAAGATTGCCCTAACACGGACTTGCACGATCGCCACACAACGCACAGCCACTATATACACATATTCATCTTAAGCTTTTGGTATATCACATGACTACGGGACCCTCTGGAAACAGAGAGGTTATCTAACTACACAAGATATACCATTCTATATGCACCCTAGGTTGAATCCCCGCTTATTGCAATTATTTGCAATTCTGCTACATACCGATTTGGCCATTATGAAGTGCATGACCCACACTCTACTTTCTGACAGCAACCTCTGTGGCTCTCAGGCTCCTGTTGATGTGCCGCTGTTTCTCCTATGATTTGAGGACCCCTAGCATCTCTTTCCATTCTAGCCTTCCAGTTCCATAAAACTGCAATATGCAGGGGTACAGGAGAAAGAGGTCCCTCTTCAATGGCCCTCTGGGTTCCCAGCAGCTAACACACTGGCTACTCCACCTCCAGCACTCCTCGATGACGAAGTTCCACTACCTGTCCCAAGGGACAATTTGTGGTGTGCGGTCACCATCCCACCTGACATCAGCAGGTGAACCATTGCTCTCAAAAGTTTGCTATCCTTGTGTCCTATGGGTGGCCCATCGCTCTCAAAGGATTTTGTCAGCAAGCTGCCGCAATAACGCTGAGCACCGGGAGTACAGAGGCATAGGTCCTCCAGGCAAAGGGGTTTTTGGAGGCCAGCGGAGTGTGCCCAGCGCTGCATCATCATCTCTCCCGTCTACCGGGTCCTTTAACAGCAGACACTCTTTGGAACTTGTGGGCAAAAGGCCCCAATCTGCATAGGATTGGATTGCTGAAGCTAGGAATATTGTGGCTATTACTTAGTAAATATAAAGTATTTGCACCATCTTGCGGTTCATTACCATGGTATTTGTTCTGCCTCACCCTACATCCACCATCCTACACCCAGACACGAACAGCTTTCTCAATTTCTCTCGGCCTATGCGGACCTAATAGATTTCTCTGATGGCTAGTTATACTCCCACCCTCCTATGTACGCGAGTGGGGGATGGGGGGATTCCCTACATCCCTGTCCCATTCAATCTTGCTGAATGGTTTTATGACCTCCTTATCAATGACTCTTCTTGCCCCAAGATGACCCATCCCTTTTTGCATGGATTCTTCTACCCCAGGTATGCCAATACACTGCCTCCCAAGAGACCCACCACATTTGTTCCAATCGCTCTGACCTCTTTCACCTCTTTCAAACACTTTTGGGTTCACTGAGCTCTTGCATTCTACATGGTATTTTAATTATTTTTGTTATAATGGCCACCTTTGCAAGGATAGATTTTCTTATTTGCTGCCTTAGACAGCTGTCTCACACTTGCCCACTGAGCCCAGACTGCTCCCACTTGAAAAAGAAACATCTCATATTATGGACGACGCCTCAAAGGACGCCTCACATGAACAGGAAAGGATAGATTTACAACACTGATTGGGCTGCATTTTTTAATTAGGAACTTTTAGGCCCACAATCTCTGTCTTTAGGAACAATATCCTTCCAGTAGCAATCCGTGTGCCTGTCCACCCTATTCGTATGTCACCCGTATACCTGGGTATCGCTGATTGAGATTATACCCCAATACTACTCCCTGTGGTCTACGGCCTGTTCAGGGATGACCAACGGGGAGTTTATGTGGCAGGGGTGCTATGCTATGTTATGAAATGTGATTCCATGTTATGCTACATTAGGCTCTCCCATACAGTTAGCCTCAGACCCTCCATATCACCTCCCTCTGCCTGCTCTACACACAAGACCCCAGACAGGCCCACACCCCTCTTAGGGCAGAGGATACATCAGACCTTCCCTACCCTACAAGTATAGCATTAGCCCCATGTATGGGAGATAACAGGAGGGCTTCTGCAAATGCCGCTTATTCATAATACAGCATGATGTCCCAGCAGGGCAGCGTCACAAGGTCACAATTGAGATGTTCTTGCCAAAGATCTGCAATATTGTGCCAGGTAGCACCCCCATTGTGAAAGTACTGAAACATATTAGGGCCTCATTATGAGTTTGGAGGTAGCCATGCCCTTTATGAGCATGGCTACCCCCAAATCCAGGTCTGGGTTCCCTGAATGGGGAAATACTGGGCCATTCTGACCTTGGAGGGCCCGGTATTTCCCCATTCAGTGAACCCGGTCCATCCCCATTCCCATTTGAGCCCCCATAGGGCTCAATGGAAATGGGGAGCATGCTAATAACAGGCCTGTTAATGGCTGGCCCGTTGTTAGCATGCTGGGCGCTCGCGGGACCTGCTAAGGACGTCTAGTAAAACCAGCCATCCTGAGCAGGTCCTGCTAGCGGACCTCGAAATGGGGCGGTAAGGGGTTAATGGCTCCGGCACCTTTACCGGCGCCGTTAACCCCTTACCGCCCTCCTTGTAATGATGCCCATTAGTGTTTTGCCTATGATATGCTATATAAACCAGCACTCTAGGGTGGGAGCCCTAGAGAGAGCTCTGTGTGCCAAACTTCCTGAACACTTGCATGCTGTGTTCCCTGGTGATCCCTCTGTATGACATGTATTCGCAATCTAATGCAGGAAGCTTGATTTACCATCAGTCTGTGTCTTTTCCTTTATTTTCTGCAAGGCTCTTGGCCACCACAAATATGTGGACGACATTTTAATTTGTAGCAAATCAGACGAACAGTGTCAAAATGACTTGGTATATTTGCTGACAATATTGGCAGAAAATGGTTATAAGATGGACAAGGCAAAACTACAATATTGCCAAAAGCAAGTGCTATGCATAGGGCAGTTAATATCACAAGAGGGGTGAAGGGTAACTCTGGAAAATGCAGAGGCGATCCGCAGAACGCCAATGTTAAGGACAGTGAGAGAAATGCAGCCGTTTCTGGGTCTTTGCATTTACTGCAGAGCTTGGGTATTTGACTACAGCACATACAAGACTCTTATTAAGCGGGCTTAAGGAAACACAGAAAGGGAATGGCGAGTTGGAGTGGACACATGAAATGACATGAGGCTTTTGAGGAGCTGATGGAAACAATATGCACAGCTCCAGAACTAGGGATACCAGACTATCGGGACACCTTTTATTTGTTCTTGCATTCTAATGGAGTAGTGATGACGGCAGTACTAACACAGAAGAACACTTTAGGGCACAAGCCATTGACATACTATAGTGGGCGACTAGACCCAGTAACGTGTGGACATTACCCTTGTGAGCAGGATCTGGCTGCTGCCGTGTTCGCGTTAGACAAGTCAGCGAATATCACCATGGGGTGCAGCACCACCCTTTACGTGGAGCATGCCCACTTTGCAATCCTTGAGAGGCCTAAAAGTATGTTAACCACCCAGAGAGCTACTGGAAATGAGGTGATTATATTGAATCCAGCAATCAAGGTAGTGAGATGCAGGACTGTCAACACAGCGACATTCGTCGCTGAACCAGTAGACGAAGGGGAATACGTACATGACTGTACCTATTACATGGAACACTATGACGACATTCCTAAGGTGGGGCATTAGCCACTTGAGGGGGGAGAAGTGTTTTATATTGATGGGTCGGCGACAATAGACCAGGTGATAGTAGAAAGACATACAGGGATGGCGGTAGTGAGGCTAAAAGCAGACGGCACAGGGGAAGTAGTAGCAAGTGCCAGATTGCCATCACATTTTTCAGCGTAGACAGCAGAGTTGCTAGCTCTCATGTTGGCATTAGAAGCACGCAGGGACCAGGACATTACTGTGTATTCAAATTTGGTCTTTGTGGCGTCTACAGTACACTCTGGACTGTCACAGCGGCAGAGGAGGGGCTTCAGACATGCTGACAGCACTCCAGTGCAGCACGTGCCCCTATTGGGTAGGCTCATAGATGCGCTCCAAATTCCACCAGTAGCGGTCGTGAAGGGCCAGGCCCACATGAGGGGGGAGGACCTTGTCCCCCAGGGCAACGAAGCAGCAGATGCAGAAGCAAAAGCACACAGCATATTTCAACACACGGATGTGTGTGCATAATATGGTTCTAAAGGAAGGCTATAATATGTTACCACCCACAAAGATAATTGAATTCCAGGAAAGGGCCCCAAAAGAGAAGAAGAAGTTATAGCTAATAAGGGGATGTTCAATATCTCCTTCGGATGCCTTATCACGACAAGAGATCACAGTAAGGTAGTACTCCTAACAGAATAGTTGCAGATTGCACTCAAGCAACTGCATCACCCTACCCACATGGGTAAAGAGGTACTTGGTGCTAACATTGTGGAAGACTGATTTTGTCCTAACATGGCGGAACATGTGAATGCATTTATAGACAGTTGCATAATGTGCAAGAAGTACACCGCAGGACATACTTTACGTGTAGTTAGAGGAGCGATACCACGCCCAATAGGACCCTTCTAACACCTACTGAAGAGAGGGTCCCAGTAATGCCCCTCCTCACCCCCATGAACATGACAGCTCGAAGAGTCAAGAACGCCCAAAGTCACTCATTATTTGGACAACCCCCAAGTGCACCACTGACTGACACATATGCAGAGAAGTATTCCCTCAGACAGCCATTCCAACCTTATCCAGCGCATATCTTCATGGATACAGGTGACTCAATGGTGATCATGGATCTGAAAGCTATAGTGGACTGCATCAATTAAATACCAAAGAAGCCACAGTGCTGATGTCATTAGTGACACCACAACATAGCTGTGTTTGCCATCTACAAAACTGTATTAGGTTTAAGGAACGTCAATAACCAACCCGTGCCCTCAGCAGAACTACTTTCTATCAAATTGTCCACCTCTCCTACATCTACTATCACAATCCATTTGATTTACCGGCCACCAGGCCTGACCACCACCTTTGAAAACAATATCTCCCACTTGCTGTCATCTAATACTAAAAGTAACTCTCAAGTCATAATCTTGGGTGACTTTAATCTAGGTTTGCAAGATCCTAAATATCTTAAAGCGTGTGCTCTTAAGGATACAATCACTGAATTAGGGTATGCACACCGAATAACCAAACCGACTCATAATAAAGGAAGAATTTTAGATTGGTTAGCAGATCTAAACTGCAATATTGACATACTCTCTAATACACCTTGTGCCTGGACCAACCACCATTTAATCTCATTGATTATCAAAGATGCCGTACTACCTACTCCTCAATCCAAGGTGCCAGCCATGATGACCAGAAATAAACATAATCTAACGCTAGATAAACTAGTACCATTATTGCAACCTACCATTCATCCGAATATAGTGCACTCAGACCCATCAGTACTAGTAAACTTGTACAATGAAACCATGCTTAAGGCCATCAATACTATAGCGCCCCTCCAACTACGTAAAGGTAAACCTTGCGCTCACCTCAATAACTGGTATACTCCTCACCGAAAGACTGTTAAGAAACTAAAAAGAACGCCTGAAACACCTTGGAAGTGTACATCATCATCAGCAAATAAGGACAATTTCATTGCTGCTTCATTTAACTACAAGGTAGCCATTGTCCAAGCCAAAAAAGATAGCATTAATGATTGCATTTCCAAAGCTAAATCCAGTACAAAGGAACTATTTAACATCCTGAAAGAGTTGGAATCACCTGCACCACCTCCTGATACTTGCACTAATGACGCCCTATGGTGCACTAATATACAGAACGCATTACAAAATAAAATAACCTTGTTGCAAAATAAATTAGAAAGTCAAAAAAACCTTAGCTCTGACAATGATCCCATTGAGGTCTCACCCTCTCACACTAAGAATGCACTGCCCCAATTTAACTTCACTCCCCAATCCATCAAAGAAGTTGAGACTATTATCATGAAACTCAAACCATCCAATTGCCAGGGAGACACCTGTCCAGCCCCACTTATTAAGGAGGTCACAAATGAAATAACTCCGTTCATCACTTCTGTCATTAATGCATCATTCAAATCTAGTATAGTATCTAATAATCTCAAAGACACCTGGGTATTGCTAAAGAAACCATCACTAGACCCTAACAATCCTTCAAATTACAGACCCATCACAACGGTTCCTTTCTTGTTAAAAATATTGGACCAAGCAGCTTATCTGCAGAAACAGCAGCTTCTTGAAGCCAACAACTGTTAGGACTGAGACAATCTGGATTCAGACCCAGACACGGGACAGAAACAGCTCTTATCGACCTCAAGACTCAAATCCAGTCTTTGAAAGACAAGGGAAAACTAGCCTTGCTGCTCTTACTTGACCTATCAGCGGCATTTGACTTGGTGAACCATAAAATCTTATGTAAACACTTCTCATCTGCCGCACACTTCTCTGACCAAGCGAACGCCTGGATTGAGTCCTTCCTCAACAACAGATCCATGAGGGTCGTTGCACCTTAAGCCTCTGCCTCACCCACTCCAGTTACCTGCAGGGTTACACAAGGGTCATGTGTGTCCCCTACGCTCTCTAATGTGTTCACTAAGCCCCTTTTTGATAAACTTGACTATCTGGGAGTTACATACACTAACTATGCATATGACACCCAGATGCTCATCCCTATCACTGGTGATCACATTGTAGACAGTAAGACCCTAAATGACATTTACCTCATTATACAAACATGGATGGCGAAGCACAGACTCTGTCTCAACAACGAGAAAACAGAGCTGCTTCTCCTAGGATCCTCAGCTAACCTGAACAAACTGGGTGTGTTATTCACCTCCTACAATATTGATGGCAACATAATTAAAGACAGATGCACAGACAGAGACTCTATTTTCTTTGACAACATTCCCACTGTGAGGTACATACGAATAAGTGTTTTAGGTTTTAATGCATCTTGAGATTTACATTTGGAGCCATACCAGTTGTACCACTGTGAATATACAACCACTTGTGTATGCTATGTAGAATTGTGGTTCGATTTATGTGTACATAATTATTTAATGTATTCTCTTTATTTAATGTGTTTAGTTTGTCCAAACTTTTAATGATATGTGAGATGTCCTCTAATTGTATATATATCTATACTTGCAGATATTTTTGCTCCTGAAGAAGGGGATAGTCCCCGAAACGCGTAGAGCTTGAAGCTGCAGTTCAAAATTGGGAGCTTATTTCTTTGTCTGGTTTGATTTGTTTTTCATGCTGGCCATATTGGAAGTCAGTTGATAGCTTTTTTCTGTACTTTTATGAAGATATTTTGTTACCTATGTTCTAAATTGACAATTCTTTCTATATATAAAAGTGCAAATGTTATGAAATTTGACTGATTTATTTCAGCTTGTAAGGTGTGCAGGGGACGGGAGTGTCTTTAAGTTTAGACACTTTTTGTTTTATATTTTAAACATAATTAAAGTTGCCAACACTGTGAAAACACTAGGAATCTACATTGACACTGCACTCACTCTAATGAGACAAACCAACGCTCTGGCATCATCCACAGCTCATACCTGCAAGCTCATTACTGCCTGCAACCCCTATTTGACTACAACTAGTTGCATCACTGTAGCTACAGCACTAGTCTTATCTAAGCTCGACTATTGCAATTCACTCTATCTGGGCACTTCACAACAAAACCTCAAAAAAATGCAAGTAATGCAAAACAATGCCATTAGAGCAGCTCGAAACATCCCCAGGACGCGACATATCTCTGCAACCCGATACACAATAAAATGTCTTAACATTCAGCAAAGAATCAACCTTAAAACACTATCCTTGACCCATACATGCTTATCCAATCAAGCTCTTACCTACCTAGCCAATACCATATCCAGACAATCATCTACACGGCCCGCCAGAACAGCCCAGTCGCACTGCATTACCATTCCATGCTTTAAACAACAACGTGCAGGTGGGGTTAGCTTCCCAATCCTTGCTGCTAAAAAATGGAATGCTTTACCAGAGAGGAACCATCATTCCTCCTTTTCCGAAAAAAAGGTAAAAACTTGAGCAAGACCTTAATCTGATCACATAACGTACATGCCAATTGGATGTAATCACTATCTGATGTATATATGGAACTTTGTATATATGTAATTTTCCCAGACATTACTAATCTGATGCACCCTACTATTGACCGATGTATCTGTAAATCTTTGTATTGTATTCCTTTCTGTATCGTTTTGCAACCTGTATGAAAAGCGCCCTGATGCCCTTGGGTTTGACCATGCTATACAAATAAATAAACTAAACTAAACGAAGAACACTTGCATCCATGCACAGTTTACACAAACACTCACTCGTATACATGAAGAATATGCTTATATAGTTCTGTAGACAGAGGACATATACATAATGTTATGTTACTTGGCATTTATATAGCGTCTTATGTATCATTGGTATGATCTCAAAGCGCTGGTAGGTTAAATGCCCTCGGGAACCGTTTTCAAGTCAGTAGAGAGAGAGAGAGTCATAAGGTGTGTGGGTGCACCGGATATGTGTGCAGCTGGTGTGGCAGTTGCATGATAGCTGCTTCTTAGCGGTAGGTGTGGTGGTGGGGAGGTCAGTTGTATGTGTTCATTCTGGAGGATGGACACCCAGACTGATTCCTGGCTGTGCTAGGCCTGAGGAGACGCTTAAGCTAGCGGTGTGTGCTCAGCTAGCTGTGTTTAGTTAGGATGATGAGGAGTATGTGGCTGGGGTTAGTATGAGAAGAGCTATACCAAAAGTGTCATAGTATCGCTGTGTTCTAGTTGAGCGGTGGTGTACAGGAGAGAGTAAGCGTGTAGTGTGATCTGGTGGTTATCAGTAAAGTGCTTGAGATCGAGCACTCCATCTGTACCATATATTCTATCAGTTTAATTTACTCTGTTCATTCCACTTCGTCTGTTCATCCATTTCGTCTGTTTCATCCATTTAATCTACTAGTCCTTCTATCCATTCCATCCACTCGACCCTTCATCCACATGATCTACACCATCCATTCCGTAGACCCATTTCATCCTTCCCATTCGTTTAATGTGTTCTATCTGTTTCATCCTTCCTATTCATTCGATCTGCTCTGTGTGTTCCACCCACTCCATCTGTTCCATCCACTCTGTCCGTATAATCCACTCTGTCCGTTCCATCCACTCAGTCCGTTCCATCCACTCAGTCCGTTCCATCCACTCAGTCCATTCCATCCACGTGATGTGTTCCATCCACTCCATCTGTTTCATCCAGACCATCTGTTCCATCTGCTCTCTTTGTTCCATCCGCTCCATCTGTTCCCTCTACTGTATCCATTTCATCCACTGCATCCTTTCCATCCACTCGATTCGTTACATCTATTCCACCCTTTTCGTCTATTCCATTTGTTAAGTCTACTCATCCTTTCCATCCGTTCAATCTGCTCGTTTGTCTCATCCGTTCAATCTGCTCATCCGTTCTATCCGTTCCATCCCTACCATCTACTCCATCTGTTACTTCCACTCCGTCTGTTCCATCTAGTCTATCTGTTCTATCCACTCATCCCTTCCATCCACTCCATCTGTTCCATCCACTCCATCTGTTCCATCCACTCCATCCGTTCCATCCACTCTACGTGTTTCATCCATTCCATCCGTTTTATCTACTACATCCGTTCCATCCATTTCATCCGTTCCATCCATTCCATACACTTAATCCGTTCTATCTACTTCATCCATTTCTTCCATTCCAATCTGCTCCATCTGTTCCAACTTCCATTAATTCCATCTATTCCTTTTGATCCATCTATACCATCCGTTATATTTATTACAAACAATACGTCCACTTGGTTCCATCTGTTTCGTCTGCACCATTGGCTCTGTCAGTCCCATCTATTCCAGCCAATGCATCCACTCCAGCTAGCACTCAGTTCCATCCACTCCAGCCAGTACGTCCACTCCCTTCCATTTGTTTCAACTGCTCTATCTGCTCCGTCTGCTGCATCCACTTCATCCGTTCGTTCTGACCAGTAGACTCAGTCCAAACAGCTCTCCGTTCCATCTGTTCCATCCGTTTAATTCACTCTATCGATCCATTCACTCAATCCTTTCCATCTGCTCTATCCGATCTATCCACTCCATCCGTTCATTCCACTCCATCTGTTCCATCTACTTCCTCAGCTCAATTCATTCACCCTTTCCATCCATTTCAGTCCTTTATCCACTTTATCCATCCACTGCATCCTTTCCACGCGTTCGATCTACTTTTCCAATTCGTCTACTTCATCCGTTCTTTACATTTTATCCGTTCGTTGTATTTTATCCGCTCCTTATATTTCATCTGTTCGTTACACATCATCCGTTCCTTACATTTAATCTGTTCATGATACTTCTTCTATTCCCCCCTCTTCTTCCATTCCATTCCATTCACTTCTTCCGTTTCATCCGCTTTATTCCGGTTCATCCGCTTTATTCCGGTTCATCCACTTCTTCCGTCCCATCCACTTCTTCCCTTCAATCCCTTTCATCTGTTCTGTCCACTTCGTCCGTTTCATCCATTTAGTTTGTTCCATCCACTTCATCCGATCCATCCACTTCATCCGTTCTATCCACTTCATCCGTTTCATCCACTTCATCCGTTTCATCCACCTCATCCGTTTCATCCACCTCATCCGTTTCATCCACCTCATCCGTTTCATCCACCTCATCCGTTTCATCCACTTCATTCGTTGTACTCAGTTTATCTGTATTATTTACACTGGCCGTTTTAGTTTTCTGTTTGTTCGATCGGGTCTCTATGCTGGATTGTTATCTTTGTTAAACAACTTTGGGCTTCTGTTTATTGTGGTTGTTTATTCTGTTTGTGGTAAGAGTCGATTTTTATGGGAAGAGCCACGTTTTCAGTAATTTGCGGAAAGACATGAGGTCTTCGGTGAGTCGAATGTGGGGTGGAAGTGAGTTCCACAGAGTGGGGGCCAAGGCCGAGAATGATGATCCACCTAACCTGACTGAGTTGGTGTTTGGTATCACTAGTAGGTGGGCAGAGCTTGATCTTAGAGTGCGCAGTGGATGGTAGGGTTTTAGCTTGTCCTGAAGGTACTGAGATCCGGTTTTATGCATTGCTCGGTGAGAGATGCATAAGGTTTTGAAGGCCACCCTTCGTCCAACCGGGAGCCAGTGGAGAGTTTTGAGAGCTGGGGAGGTATGATCTCTTGGGCCAAGTGCTAGTAGCAGTTTGGCTGCAGCATCTTGTGCTCTTTGTAGCTTAATCAGGTGGTATGCTTGGACTCCGATGTAGAGGGAGTTAGCATAGTCCAGTCTTGACATTACAATTGATTGGACCGCTGTGAGTGTGTTGGGAAAGGAGAGGTATGGAAAAATGCACCTACGAATTTTGAGGTGGTAGTGGCAGGACTTAGAGGCGTTGTTGACTTGGTGCGAGGGGGTTAGGTCAGAGTCGAGAGTATATCCAAGGTTTTTTACTGAGGTTGAGGTTGTCGGGGATTGCCCATGGATGATGGCCAGGCTAGAAGGTGCGGAAGAAGTTCGGTGTTGCCACACACCATGATTTCAGTTTTGGTGGGGTTTAAAAGGAGGTGGTTTGTGGTCATCCAGTGATCAATGTCGAGGAGGCAGGCAGCGAGGCCGGGCTGGCAGCTGGGTTTTGAGTTAAGGAGTTTTAGGATTAGTTTGGTGTCGTCGGCGTAGTTATAGCACAGGATATTGTGCGAGCAGCTTATTTGTGGGAGGGTGGACATATAGAGGTTGAACAGGAGGGCTGATGGGCACGCTCCTTGTGGAACTGCGGTATTGACTGGTCGGGCAGCGGAAGCAAAGGAGGAGAGGAGGGTTATTTGGTTCCTATTGTTGAGGAAGGATGCTACCCACTTGAGAGTGTTTCCACAGATTCCTAGGGAGTGGAGGCGGTCGAGGAGGATTGAGTGGTTGATTGTGTCAAAGGCGGCGGATAGGTCAAGAAGGATTAGTGCAGCACATCCCGCAGAATCTGCAGTGTTTTTAAGGTCATCCCAGATTGCGGTCAGGGTGGTTTCGGTTACGTGTCGGGGTCTGAAACCTGATCGAGCGGGGTGTAGGAGATTGTTGGCTTAGACAAAGGCATTTAGTTGGGAGTAAGCGGTTCAATCAATGAGTTTAGCAAGGAACCTGGTGTTTGAGATGGGGCGGTAGTTTTTGGGGTCGAGAGGGTTGAGGGAAGGTTTTTTTAGAAGAGGCTTGACTGAGCAGTTTTGAACTCGTCGGGAAAAATTCCCGAGGAGAGGGAGTCGTTTATGATGGCTCTCGTGTATTCTCCTGCGCAGGTAGATGCAAATATTTCTTTGAGGGTTGAGGCTGGGCAGGGGTCTAGCGGGGAGCCGGATGGTTTCTGGGCGGAGAGAAGTTTGAGAAATTGGTCCGTTGATATTGGTGTGAACGTGTCGAAAGTCGGTGGGTTGCAGTTGCAGGCGGTGGGTTGGCAGGTGGATTATGTGGTGGGTTCAAGAGGGCCAGTTTGTTGAATAGATAATTTGTTCTTTCGAGAGCAGTGGTGTAGAAGTGGAGAGAGAGTGAATCGCAGAGTGACTGAGATGGGGTTGATTGGGTGGTGGTACATGATGGTTTGGTGAATTTAGAGATGTTTTTGTAGTGTTCCTTGCTGGGGTTTTCACAGTTGAGGATTCGAGAGTTGTAATGGGCTTTTTTTGCTTTCCGGATTTCGGCTTTGTAGTGGCGATGTTGCTGGGCCAAGGTGGTTCTACTCAGGGGGTTTTATCTTTACGCCATTTGCGTTTGTAGGATTTATATAGTTGTTTTGTAGTCTTCCGTTCTGGTGTAAACCATCTTGGAAAAGGGCCATGGCGAGCGGATGATTGGCAAGTGGGGGTGAGCGGGATTAATGAGTTATTGAGCCATAAGTCAAAGGCGTCTATGGTTAAGTGTTCATTGCGTGGGGAGGTAGGGGGAGGAGAGCGAAGGAGCGCGTCGGCTAGGTCAGGAAGGATTTTTTGTTTCTTCCAGCATTCGCATAGATTTGGAGGTTCTGGTTCGGGTACGGGGAGGGGGGCGTATGAGCGAATGTTGAAAAGGACAATGAAGTGATCGGACCAGATGATAGGGGTGGGGGGGGTTTAGATGTATCTGATCGAGGGAGCTGAAGATGGCATCAAGGGTGTGTCCTTTATAGTAAGTTGGGACGTTTATGTGGAGGCGGAGGTTAATCGCATCTAGGCAGTCGACCAGAGAGTGGGTCACAGGGTTGGTGGGAATGTCAAGCCAGATATTGAAGTCTCCTAGAAGAGTGAGGGTGGGATGCTTTTGGATGGTGGCTATCGAATCCCAGAGGTTGCTTGAGAATTGTCTGTCGTAGCCAGGAGGTCTGTAGATGATTAGAAAGCTGTGGGAGAATGTTGGGGGGAGGGATAGTTTGACGAGAAGCGATTTGCAGGAAGGGATGGTTGGCTGGTCGTAGATGATTGAAGCGGAGAAGTAGAGAGACTTGAAGGCGATTGCTACTCCTCCTCCTCTAGAGGGTCGGTTGAGTGGGATGAGGGAGTAGTCTGGGGGAATGCTTCATTGGTGATAAGGGCAAAGTCGTCGGAGAACCAGATTTCCATGATAAAGACTATGTCTGGTTTGTCTGAGGTGAGGAGGTCAAATATGCTGTGTCTGTTTCTTGCTACAGATCGGGCATTACAAAGGATGCATCTTACCGGTACAGGGGGATGATGTGGAGGTTGCAGAGGTGGAGGTTGGGAGTTGTGGGGGTGTGGGTAGGAGGGGTGGCGTGGGAGGTGTGTGGAGTGGGGTGAGGGGAGAGCGTGGAAACTGGCGAGTGAGAGAGGGGGGATGGTCGATGGGAAGAGTAGGCGGCTGGTCGAGGTGGTGGGTGTGGGGAGGGTTGGACAAGTGTGTGAGGTTGGTTGGATTTGGGTCAAGGGACTCGAAAGTGGGGTGTAGGGGGTTAGGAGTTACAGTTGTGGTTGGTGAGAATTCAAGGGATGAGGGTTTAAGGCAGGGTGAGGAAGGGGAAGAGGGTGGTGATGATCGAGATTGGGAAATTGAGGTGGTGGTTCGGGACAGAAGTGGCGAGGAGTAATGAGAGATTGAGGGAGACCAGCTACATTTTCTTTTCGGGGTTTTTTGTTGCAGTTGGAGTGTGAGAGAGGGTGGGGGGGGTCGGAGGGTGAAAGGGATTCAGCTACTATTCTTGCCAGGGTGAGACGTGCAGTTTTTAGAGAGTGGAAGGAGTGGGGTCGGAGGAGGATGTTTGGGGGAGTTGATGAAAAGGAAGGGGGAGGGGGAGGTGGCGGGGCTGGGTGTGCCTGGGAGGCTGGGTGGGCCGTTAGTTGGAGCGGCCAGGAGAGCGGGCATGATGATGGTGGGCGCGTGGGTGGAGGGGATGGGAGCAACAGGGGTCTTAGGATGGTCGGCTCGCCATCGGGCTCCTCTGGCTTGGTGTTTGGATAGGGGTTGGGGGGAGGGCGTGGTGCAGGGCGGGCTGGATTGGGATGGGATGGTTCTTCTGGCTTGAGGGTTGGACAGCGAGTGGGCTGAGAATGTGGTGGCAGGTGGGCTGGTTTGGGATGGGTTGGTTCTTCTGTCTTGGGAGTGTAGAGGAGGTCTCAAATATGGCCTGCACTCCAGCCACCCATGTTGAAGTACCAGGAACGTTCACACCGAGATATGCGACGTATGATGAACAAATAAACCAGCAGAGAGCCACGTTAGGACTCTGCCCAGTGCCCATCAGAAGAGCAACACCTATTGAAGTGCCAATAACCAGACAACCATGGACAGTAAGGTATCCATTGAGACAATCCTACCAGCAAATGATAAGAAATAAAGATTGCTTAAACACTGTCCCAGAAGAAACTGAAAAGGCCTTAATTGAAGACGAATGGTGACGACACAATGGCCCGGACAGACTCACAGATGAACGAACAACAACCAAAAGATGACACACAAAGATGAAATATCATGAATAAGGATATCATGAACTTAGAAGGAAGCACGATGTTGAAACATATAGAAACTTAAACTGTCAAACAGGATGAAAATATTCAACCAGCTAACGCCTGTACAAATGCTTGTAACGCAAGAAGCTAAGAAAAGAGTGAGGCTTGCTATGCTTAGTAGAAGAATAGAGCGGCAAGCGCCAACAATATATCTACCTGCATGAAGCACACTATATAAGTGCAAGTCCACTTTATACAAAAGCAGAATTCACCCAGGTTACTAAGCTAAAACAAGAAGAGATGGCGGAATCGAAACTCAGCAAGGAACAGGCCGTGCCTGCGAAGTCTAGGTCAAACCAAGAAAAGGAGGCGGACAGTAACTTCAGAGAATCGAAACTTAAGAGTAGAGCAGCCTGCCCCGTGAAGGTTGAGATAAGGAGGCCCAGGCAGGTGGCAGGCCGAAATGAGAATTAAATACACAAATAGAAGGAAAATGAAGCCAATTCACTGTGTACTAACACGTGACCAGCTAGGCGCGAAGAGGCACCAATGTCTGATGTCACCCAAAAAACAGAAGATATCATAACTTTTCCTGACAAGAAGCTAAAGTTTCGAGGCCAACCATAGCCAACTAATTGACACATAGCAATACAGTACTGATTGATAGAAGGGAGGCTGGGTGAATCTTGGGGCATCCTGCATCTGGGTGACCACTATGCATACTGCTAATTAAAGTGGAGATGTATGCCTGGGGTTGTAGCCAAACCAATCACAATGGACCAAATAATCTAGGGTTCTATAGCTAGTAGAACCAATGAGACGTCGTACATTTAGTGACATCTGCATGAGAAATGTTAGAGGGAAGGGTATAGACGCCCACCTGATAAGGATTATCCAATCCTCACACTCCATTACCATATACAGATATAGCACCTATACTTAAGTCACCTTTTCCAACCAATAGAATTTTATGACAAACTTATGAGTGTTACACGTCAATGATGACAAATTTTGGGTATAACTGTTACTGTTTAAATGAAGATTGTGGGAGTTGAAGCGAGACGGGCTATCGCATCACTGTTGATTTCCATGTCTCCCCGTTTTTTGTACTTGTCATTAAACGGACTCCCCTTTGACAAACCATTGAGTTGTCCTTATTGATTGGTGTTGGAGTAAGAAATCCTGCACCCCTTCCACCTCAAGGTGCAGCTATCTTGTCTTAAAGTACTCGAGGGCGAGCTCTGGCTCTATGGGCCGGTCAGGGGTCACTCCATCTCGTGTACACTTGGTGGCATAGGTTGGTTGGAAACCATTGATTATTGATTAAAATAAGACACCTATTAACCGTCAACACAAAGTAACTCTAGGTCTTCGGCAATATCACAAGTCCTTCGCCATTCGGCTGAGTAGACTGTGAAGCTCCCCGTGGACAATGGTAGTGTAACTGACCCAAGACTGCAGTCGGGGCCTGAAGGGACACGTTTTAAAAACATATCCCTTCCCATTCCTATGGGCAGCTGATAGGACGAAAAACCTGAAGGAGACGGTAACAGAGGCGGTGATCCCGAGAGTCCAAAGACGAATGGTGTGAATGGTGAGTGAAGAAAAAAAATGGAAAAATGGAGTGCTTTGGCAAACGGCATGCGCCTTAGAACAAGTAAAGGGAAAAGGTAATGGAGAGAGGAAGAAAAAACAAAATAGTCAGAAATAGAGAAGACTGTATATATATATATATATATATGGGGGATAATGACTCAAGAATAATTGAACAAATAGAGAATACCGGGGTGGACACCCGAGAAGAGAGAGGTTACCAGGGCGGACACCTGAGAAGTA
The DNA here is from genome assembly GCF_040938575.1 of Ambystoma mexicanum. Taxonomy (NCBI): domain Eukaryota; kingdom Metazoa; phylum Chordata; class Amphibia; order Caudata; family Ambystomatidae; genus Ambystoma; species Ambystoma mexicanum. The sequence continues at coordinate 1,385,650,391 of NC_090923.1, read as the reverse complement.
AGAGGATACACCTTATTCCTGCGCTTTGATGTAGCGGTCAGAAGAAACGTGAACCTAGACTCACACATAATGGGGAACAATTAGGCTACCACCATGATTAAAGAGGTCGTGAATGGGGTTTGTTTAAACTCCATGTAGGGGTAATGATTAGAGGCAGAGATATTTGTGTCCAGCTGGTGTCTGTCTAGTATGTTAAGTGTCTGTCCCATATGTTTTGTAGGGCATCAACTGTGAAATTGTTATTACGAAAACTGGTTGAAAATTGTTGAGCGATTCGATAATTGAGACTGAATCACACCTGAACTAAATGTTTTTGAGCAAAGTGGTGATTTAAGAGATTTTTGTTTGGTGGAAAATTTGGTTTGGAGCTTGCGGTGTTTGCTGCTCGCTCATATTGTTACAAGGTGTTTTAATCACATAAAGTATTGACAAGTGTTGTATAAGAGGAAAGAAAACAGATATCAACATGGAAGACATAACTCCATTAGCACACTGTAAAGAAGCCACCGGTGGGAGCTCTCTATGGTAGAGGAGAGGCACAGAGGACCCCTGCCAAGATTCTCTATGCGGTAGCTGTTGTCGAGCAATCAAGGCCTAGATTCTCGGGAGGTGATGCGGGCTGGTTCTTAAGTACAGTGTAGTCCCCAAGCACCCACAAAGGAATGTCCACACACTGTATCGGTTACAACACAGTCTTTATATAATTAATATTCAAAGGTATATACAATATCACGATAACTCACTTTGTACTCTGAAAATCAACAATGGTAAATATATACAGTTCTAAAGTGGTACCACTAACGTTATCAGATCTCATTAAAGTGCATACGGTCAGAATAACACACAGATCAAAATAAAGAGGAAACCAGCAGTAGAGAGAGGAAGGAAAGCAAGATGGTTGAGCAATTGGCAGAATACTGGCCCCGTTTACCTAGACACAGTTCTGTGTGGAGATCCCCCCCACCTGGGCAACCTGTAAAGCAAAAATGTATCACAAGCCCAGTCCATATATTGTTCACACTAGACTTTCTAATAGTTCTGCAACCCCACAGTACCTTGGCGTTTTAGCGTTCCTCGTTGGGGAATCGACTGCCCTTCTTGAGTGTCCTCCCTTTCAGGCAGGAGGCACGGGTCGAACGTCCGATGGAGAACAGGTCGAGCTACGACGTTGAAGTGGCCGCGTCGTTCCTAGCAGTGTTCATTGATGGGGAAGCGTAAACGTCCTGCAAGGAAGAGGCGTGCGGGGCACCTCGGTGTCGATAGTTCTGGACGGCAAAGAGTTTGAAGAACTGTGGCCCAGCACGGGCGTCGAGTCGTCGGCGTCTCTGTGGTCTTTGGGTGGCGGGAAACCTACCGGTGGATGCTCCTCAGTGCGGCGACGGTCAGGCCTTCTCCAGTGGGATACAGCAGCGACGATGCGGACGAGAGCGTCCTTGGATCAATGAAGTTCTTAGGCAAAACGGGAGCACGGCGGCTCCAGTCGGTGACGGCGGTCATCAAAAGTTGCAGACAACAGTCCAGGTGCTTCTCTTTGGAGTTCCGTTGCAGTCCCCATATCGGGTCGGCAGCCTGTCGAAGATCTGTCTACCAGGGAGCTTTGGCAAAGGTCTGCTGGTGCACGATGGTCCCTCGTAGCTCGGGAAGAGGGCGCCTTACCAGGTCCTCTCTGGGTCAGATCTTGGAGGCACGACAGCTTTCAGATTGTGAAGGAGAGCAACAGCAATTCTTCTCGTCCAGCAGGGCTTCAATGTCAAGCTTCAGTTACTCCAGTTACTCATCGTAGTGGTCTTCAGCTTCTGAACATGATTCCGAGCAGTGAGAGGTCCCCAGATATACTGTTGATCTCCCATTCATTCCGCGGAGTCATACTCAAGCATCCAATCACGACTAAGGGCATGCAGGCAGGCATGCAGCCAATCAGGCACACAGTGCATTCAGGCCATTCACTTCTCTCCAGACACTCACAACAAGTTATGTGTATTGGGACAAGTACCCAGCCATTCAACACTCCGCACTGCGTTCAGACCGGTTTCGGGCAGGGCTGTCTCAGTCATTGTGTTAACCACCAGATACTAGACACCCACAACATAGAATGCATATTCGTCACACACTCCATTCACCCAGGTCCCACCCACAGGCGTACCCACAGCATACGGTCGTTGAGAAGGCTCCAGCCAGTCTGGTCGGCACTTCCCCACACTACCATATATGGAACTTCCACCCAACAGCCAGTCAGGGGGAAGGGACAGAGTCAGGGCTTCCCGGGACTTAGGGAAGATCAAGGTAACATGCGATGGAAGGCAAGAGGCCATGGGGGCCATTTTGTCTCCATCAGGAATCTACCGATTCAAATGACAGGGCCTGGGCATCCCAAAATGGAGGACGCTCA